>NW_027464590.1:3417500-3790000 GCF_043290135.1 Rhipicephalus microplus
TCTATCTATCTATCTATCTATCTATCTATCTATCTATCTATCCATTTATCTAGCCGTCTACGACTTCTAGCTCTCTTGGCCGTTTCGATAATGGTATCAACACCAAAATTGGTATGGCATAACATGACTGTATGAAGAACATATACGACTATGCATAAAATGAAAATAATGACATGTATGTCATGAATGTCATCATTTACGTTTCGTGGTCCTGCAGCTTTGCAGTGGTTTAATTCCCATGACATGTTGCCAAACCGGTATGGTATATGACATGATTGCATGGCCCTAGCATGAAAATTATGACGTGCGTGCCATGTAACACCATGACTCCATGCCACGCTCATAATGCGCTCGCGGCCGTTTCACTAAAGTCACATAAATCAAACTTCATATTGCGGTACGTGAAAGGATGACGAAGGTATGTGAATAATGCAAACCTGATAATGAAGAGATGCTTGTCACGTAACAAGATGATTAGATGGCCCCGCCGCGGTGGTCTAGTGGCTAAGGTACTCGGCTGCTGACCCGCAGGTCGCGGGTTCAAATCCCGGCCTTGGCGGCTGCATTTCCGATGGAGGCGGAAATGTTGTAGGCCCGTGTGCTCAGATTTGGGTGCACGTTAAAGAACCCCAGGAGGTCAAAATTTCCGGAGCCCCCCACTACGGCGTCTCTCATAATCATATGGTGGTTTTGGGACGTTAAACCTCTCATATCAATCAAGATGATTAGATGCAACGCTCATGATGCGCTCACGGCCGTTTCGCTAGCTCGCTTATACGAAATTTGGTATGACGGCACGTGAGTGGTTGACGAAGGCTTGACACTGGTGCAGACACGATAATCGTAAGATGCCTATTTTTTGAGAAAATCACTACATGCCACAGTGGAGGCACCAGTACATTTCGACGTGACGCGCTGCGCGTGCTCGCCGGTGTTCGTTTCGTCGCGTCACGGCGGCGTTGCCACTACATGCGCTGGACCTGCCATATACCCACAGGTTTGTGCGGCGCTGCGTTGCTTTGACGCATGTGCGTTTCAGCGTGTCCGGCGTTCCCCGTCTTGAAAAGAGGGAGACGCAGTGTTGTCTGGGTAAGGCATCGGCGTGAAATGCAGCATGTAGCATATCGTGCCGATTGCCGCCGGGCCGCACCAACGGACGCTGGTCACGCCTGGCGTCAGACTGTAGAGTGCTCACGATTTGCTAACGTAGCGTCGCAGTGTCCAGCGTGCGCACGCGTCAACGCTATATAGAGAATATTGGACCCTTCATGATGCTCTCGCGTTCTTTTTGCTAGCTCCACATATACCAAATTTGGAGTTACGTGACGTCAATGGGTGCCGAAATATATGACTGGTGCAAACCTGATAATCTTGGCACGCGTGTCATGTAAGGACATGAAAACATACCACGCTCATAGCGTGCTCACAGCCATTTAAATAGCTCCACATATACTAAACTTGGTATAACGTGAAGTGAATAGATAACGAAGGTAAATGACACATGCAAACATGATAATCATGTCACGGTAGTCATGTACGGTATGATTTACCTCCACCTTGAAACGTTGTGCTGATTTTAAAGCGACATATCAACATTTCTCGTTCGTGCTTTGCATATCATTGATTCTAACTATACGTGGTATCTGCCAATTTTTTTTTCGTGGCCACAAGTTCGGCCCGAATAAACAGTTTCTTCTTCGACGTGGAGCCTGCTCTTTTCATTCACGTCACGACTGCGTGACATAATGAAGAACATGCACCAGCTTAACTCACAGAATTATAGGTTTGACAAAAAACATGAGTGGGAAGTAATTTGATACCAATTATTAAGATATACTTAGCACCGCAGTAAAAACAAAAATACAGAATATGATTGAAACATTTATTCTAAAATGGCTCTTTCAGACAGCACAATCATTCACCATCCCCTTTTCCATAGCTGCGACTAACCGCTTCACTTGTGGCGATGTTGGTACACACCTAAGCACGCAGAAATATTGCAGCACAGCAAACGTGCTTTTGTTGTGCGGTGCATATTGCAGATTAAAAGCGTAATATATCTGTACATGGGCTGTCACACCTGCAATGACATCGAAGACCTGCACTGAGAAGTCTTCAAACTCTGCAGCAATCTCTACATGCATTTCGGGGCTCTTTGCTTTTAGTTGTAACGAAGGGTAGGTATTCTGTAATGATAAGCAAATAAGCAAATGACGAACATTGGAAAGAATGAACATTAACGAAGTAACTATTTCATGCAGTCAAACATCCAGTCTTGCTATTGTTAAAAACTAAATAAGTTCGGTGGTTTCGTTATTGAAAAGCACACTGTTGTAGACTCTCGAGAGTATTTTCCCCGATGTTCATTAACATGAAGCTATATCTGGGTATGCAGGTGCTCTTGCGTTCAACCCACATCAATATGTTGCTGCTTTGTCAATGAGTGCACCCGGTAGTCCTTTTTGTGCCTCCTGTGTTAGCAACCTGCCTATTTTCCATTTACTTCGATGTCTAAAGTCTTTGCGAAAATGCTTTATTTCTTGAGCTGCCTTCCCTTGACAATGAAAAAAAATGAGTTAATGTTTGAATCAATTTAAGAGATAAACAAATTGGCTTTCTGTTAAGAAGCAGGATACAGGAAGAAATAAGTGCAACACACTGATCGAAAACAAATTGAAAATGTGATCCAAAAATGCCAAGCATACCGTGTAGGAAATTTGGCGTGGAAGTATGGTTATGTGTGTTTTTTTGGTATTCCACAAATGCAATTTTCCAAAAGGAAATACTATGTTTTCATCACCGCAATGCATGAAACAGAAGATGCGAAATTTCCCCAACATGAGTTTGTACAGGACATAGGTACACAGTTTTGTAGTTCACAATATTACCATGCACAAAAATTACTGAAAAAGAAATTAGTGGGATAATCAGGGTGAACATTGCAGGTGCCTCTGACTTGCTGGCCGACGATTTGATAGAAGGACCTATTTTTTTCAAAGGCGCCGTGTCACCCTTGGCGTGTTAGTTTCAAAAAGTTTAGTAGTGACGTCATCTCCTAGTGGTGGCACGTAATATGGCAACATATCCACGGGGTGAATGATGGAGAGTGGGGCGAAGCATCCGTCTGTCCATGCGTCCACCTGTGTGACCGTCCATGCGTCCATCCGCCCGACCGTGCGTGCGTCGGTTCGTGCGTCCGTCCCTGCGTTCGCCCATGCATCTGCCCCTGCTTCCGTTCATGCGTCCATCCGTCCGTGCAGCCTTCCATACATCCGTCACTGCATCTGTCTGTGTGACTGTTCGTCCATCTAGTCAACACTCCATGTACCACCATCTCGCATATTTGCATCATATATTGCGCATATAGAAGCACCGCCATCCTGCGGACATTTTAAAGACTAAACGAGAAGTGGCACACGCACACTTTCTTACGGCTTGCGCTTAGTGTCTACTTGCCACTTTTAGTCTCCTCGAGTTATTGGTGTATACTAGTTCACTGTATTTATGGCACTGCGGCCCAACGGTCGCTAAACCTTTCTAAAACCAAGGAGGTTACGCCCAACAAGTATAACGTAGCAACCATTTCTTGTCAGATAGTGCTCAGTGTACATTCCTATGCCTGCTAATGGGGAATGAGAGACCGGAGATTTCGGCTTTTAGTTAACGCGCGCGCTTCAAATTCTTATACTGTTCAACAACGCACAGAAGAAATCTCCCACCGGCTCCACCTTGCAGGTCAAAGCATAAGAGGTGTCACGTACTACGACGAGGGACGAACGAGTGCTGCTTTAAGGAGCTTCGCCCCTAATATGTCGTCCAATTGAAACGTTGACCAGCCAGTCTGAGGCACTTCAACTGTTCACCTTGATTATCCCACTACGTTGTTTCCATCTGTCGGCTCCCACCTAGATTTTGGGAAAGAATGGAATGTTATGTACAGTACAAGTCAACTCGGGGGGATTCGATAAGAATTAGTTATTAAACTTGAAACATATATATTAGTCATTACGTATAACGGTATTGTTCCTGTTCAAAATGAAACGTAGAGCCCATTAACCTGCCTTAGATACGTTCACTTCAGTAGCGCACAATATGAACACCCGCCCGCTCCCTAGGAATGATCAACGCCCAGAGCTAACAAAAATAGTGGTCACTCGTGAGCAGCACTCCACTCCAACACCACCGCCGACAGAGGAGGGCACACCAATAATAATAGGCCCCGGGTCAATATTAAGTGAATAATACTTATTAGGGAGCCTTTCAGTAGGAGACTCGCCCCAAAGAATTAGCGCGAAGGCCACTGTGCATGCGGAAGGCCCAAACTACGTTTGGATTTTGAGTGTGAGGCACTTTTTTCGAATCTAGCGGAAGCACCAAAGCCTGGTTTGCGTCAGACAAACGTGATGACACCCACTGAAGTGACATGACCAAAAATTGGGTGAGTATCCAAAGTGCCGCAGACACTGTTTGAAACTCTTCGCTCCTGCTTGACCCAAAGCGTACATATGCAAGTGGCTTTGGGGCCCGAAACTTTTCGCGAAATCCTTTAGGGCCCCAAACTTTTGGGGTCTATACTCAAACACTTTCTAGTGTTTGCGGGTTCTACGTTGCCCTCGGTGTGCCTCTTTTCTTAGTACAGATCCAAACAGGCTCATCACGCGCGATATTGTTGCAACGATGCGTTCGTACGCTCGCGCGCTGCGGGAAAAGAGGTGAGCCAACGTTTCTGCGAGCAGACGACACTCCCTGGCACTCCGGCTATCTATCATGCTTTGTATCCACCGCAAGTGGCGAGCGCAAATTTCTGGAAAGGTGTATTCATGCGTCAGGAGAAACCACATTGGCTTCACCCTGAACTTCTCTCGTTGCACAATCATTGTGATGCAAATAGCAGCTACAATAAGAGGGCATTTGGATAACCTTAGTAAAGGCGCTAAGAAAAATACGGGTGATCACATATTGTAGGTTGCGCTAGAGTCGGCTTTTGGCGTTTGCTTTTAATCATACGCTGCGTAACACGGTTCAACTTAATTCTGTGGCATTAAGGGAGTTTGCGAGCCAGAAGTGAGAGTTCAGAACTCTCTCGCGCAAAGGGTCTGTCTTTAAAAACGTGTTGTTTTCCTGCAATGTATGAGTACCATGCCAGGATGTCACAATAGTGTTAGTAACAATTTTGTTCGCATAGTCGCCAGATTGTACGTGACATAGTGTTGTACGTGACGTGATGTCATGTAATAATAGGTTAAGAAAATCACAGCTTATCCACGATGTGATTGATGCTAAGTTGCGTGAAGCGTCCGTACATCCTACCGTGCTTTTGTCCATCCGTCCGTGCTTCCATTCGTCCGTGCGTCCGTCTGTCTGTCCGTCCGTACGTGCGTGCGCGCATCCATCTGCCCATCTGTCCGTGTGTCTGTCCATCCGTGCATGCGTGTAACGTCGGATCGCGTTCGAGAATGCAGACAGCGTGCGGGTAACATCGACGAGACGCCAGCCAAGGAAGGTGAGCGCAAGCGTCTTCAACGTGCCCGCCGCTCTGCTTAGTCCATGCCCCACTAACGATCCGCGACGTTCGGCGACTATTTAGGAGGCTAATGGAGGCACTCCTTCCTCGCAATCCTAGGCACAACCAGCGCAGCAGCCAATTGGAGGGTAGCGCTACAGCGCCATCTAGACAATCCTCGCTCAACTGCATTTTGTGTGTACTCCTATAGTTACTCTACATGCTACCTTTAGGTAGCAGAGTTGCGTTAGCCTACGCCATGTTGGGTTCAAATGTCTTGCGGGAAAGCCACTCACCACCCGCGTAGGAGCAGCGCTCACGCTTCAGAGTACCAAGGTTGATTTATTTATTTTTCTCGCTTTTGTAAAAATTTTTATGAAGGTACAAGAAAAAACTCACTTGCTCTGGTCACGTCTGGAAGCCTTGATTTGATGGTCACGTTTTTGGTATGCAGTAATGAAAAAAGTGCGTCAGCTCGTTGAACAAATGATCCATGTGTGTATTTATAGTAGGCCACACATTAGCTGCGGCTTTAGCTTCGGCTTCTTTTGCGCTGTTTTGCTCATTTACATATGTAAAACAATTTTTCACTCTTGGTCGCTATAGTCAGTGAGGGATAGAATATTTTCATCGCATTGTGTTCATTCGTGAACTGTATGAGTTAACCAGTTAAAGTATGAGTTCTTTAACTCAATCGAGATGGATAACAATCGAGAATGGCCGTGTGACGCCCGCGTTACGCGCGGCTCTCGTATTATGCTCGTATTACAATCGCGGCTGACGACGAAAATTGATGTCAATCGTGGTTCAACAACCCTGTCGTGTCCAACATTCTTTTCGCTTGAAGTTTCAAAGCTGCATTCAATTCACGCGCTAGCAGCAACACCTTGCTGATTCAAATAGTTCTAGTTTAAATTCTCTCTTTATTTTAGCATTTTGGCCACCAGACCAATTTCGACGTATGCAGCTGACACACACAGAATAATTCTGCACGTATAGCGTATCCACTACTGCATCTGTGGTAATACAAATCGAGCGAGTTTTGCAGTGCCGTGAATATATTTAAAAAAAAGCGAAGTGCATGGGAATCTGCACAGAAGTGGAAAAAGGGCACTTGCCCCCTTCAAGCCACAGCAGCACTTGCTTTCACCCAAGCTAGACCAACGCTCTCGTTCTCCCTAAGCCGCCATGCAACAATGGTTTGCACCCCTAAGAGAAACTCCTGCCGACGACCATGGCCAAGCGTTTATTCTTGCAACTGAACACTAATCTTTCTATAGCAACACCCACTGCACTTGCGTGTGATCACATGGGCTCTACGTAGTACAATCAGCACAGAACGCATTTGCTGCCATATTTCTCATGACACACAGGCAGCATAGCAACATTAGCGAAGAAGCGCAACGAGAATAACAACAGCCATTGCCAACCCCACCTGATCTGCCCGGAATCTGTGTAGCATTGGCTTCTCCGCAGTGCAAAGAAACCACCTATGACCACGTGATGGCACTCGGCGAATAAGGGCGCTGAACTCCTCTAGGCAGAGCTAGCGGAACCCGAAAAACATTGGCGCAACTCTGCTACCTAAAGGTAGAATTCAATACCTCTATGTACTTATTTATTTATTTATTTATTTATTTATTTATTTATTTATTTATTTACAGAGTACTGTGAATCCCCCTTGGGGATTATTACAGGGGTGAGCGTCACTGTCACAACTTCTGACATTTCAAACAAAAAAAAATCACACTAATAAAGAACACATAATCACTGAACACAGCAGTACAGCATAAAACAATCATACATAGTTATTTGAACCATAACCAAGTACAAAGTACACCAATGGTACACCGACAAAGAAACAGGAGTCGATAAGAAACGAAGCAAAGAAAGAAGAAAACACAGATCGGGCATTATTATCAAAAAACCGTATTAAACGATAAGTATATGCAGACAAGTTCCTTGGTATGACAATTGGAAGTAGGAAGGGCTGCGTGAAGAAAAACAGGTGATCACTGTATATGCTAACTAGGTAAGAATATATCAGTACCTTCAATTAGTTTCATAAATTTCTTTATTATTGACTGCTGTGTAATGACTGAATTCAGTGTGTTCCATTCTCGTATTGCGTGCGGAAAGAATGAATAAGAAAAAGTATTGTTACTAAGTGAGTATTCTTCGATTTCCCGTGCATGCCTTCGCCTCGTCGGTCTGATGTCTTGAAAGTTCAAGTAAAGATCTGGGTTTGTGTGTAATGATCTGTTTAAAAGTATATAAAGAAATTAAGCCGTAAAACCTTTGCACGACTGTCAAGGGTGGCTAGACCAGTACGGTGTAATAGAGCAGTAGTTGAGTCGTTGCGCCCGTATCTGTTGAAGATAAAGCGCACTGCTTTCCGCTAAACCCTTTCCAGTATAGCGATATTATTCACAGTGTTAAGAAACCACACAATATTAGCATATTCTAAGGCTGGGTGGACAAATGTGACGTAAGCAAGAACCTTCGTTTCATGTGTGGCGAATGACAAGGCCCGTTTATTAAGAAATAATTTGCTCATCGCTTTTTTGGACACTTAACGCACGTGCTTTGTCCAACTAAGATCAGACGAAACTGTGATACCAAGGTATTTGTACTGGTAAACACTTAGTAGTGGCACATTATTAAATGGTATTGAAAATCAAACATAGACCCCTTTTTGGTAATGGACATATATACGGTTTCTTCAATGTTTAGAGTCATTTGCCGATCAGTGCAACTCTGAGCTATTTTGTTTCTAGAAGACTTCTTGGAGACAGCGCCGTCTTTCATACTGTTCGAAAGATACTACCTTCCTTTCTTTCTCATATCTTCTTTTCTCAGTTACGCCACACACATGACGAGAGGAGCTTCGTCCCTGAAAAAGTTATGGAAGAAACCAAACCAGTCGTGGCAGTTCCAATCACTTATGTGGGCCTGGGAACACGCTCCTTTCGGGTCTTATGCGTGTTAAGAGCGTACGAATAAATTATATCGTTATTACCATCGCTCCCTTCACACAGGCGAGAGGCTGTAATTCCAACGACTTCCAAATAAATTTTCGCCCCACTTAATTTGAATGTTTGTCTTCACGTCACGTTTCTTCGTGTTCTATTCAGGGGTATTTTCTGCTGAGACACAAACCTGTTGTATCCTGTCCCAATACTTTCGCGCTCACATCCGTTGTATTATTTTTCTATGAGTATATTGTGTGTATGTGTCTCTGTGTACGTGTACGTATGTGTATGTGTGTGCGTGAGTGTGTGTCTTGTCTTCGAGTGTGTGTGTTTCACTATGAGCCAGCAGAGCCAGCGAAGCATACTTAGACATTTAACATGCTGTTTTTCTTCGCGCTTTCATCAATGCCGCATTATTTCCCGTTTGCTTTTATTTTTTTTCTGATAACATGATGACGTAAACTTCTCCATCAAATGTGACTGCTGCGCAGCAAACATTCATCCCAGCCTTCGTGCTACTCCAAAAGGTAATATGTGATAGTGGCAGACAATTTTTGTTGTTTTTAATAGGAGGAAGCTCAGTATTTGTGGTAATTTTTACTCCGTACTTCAATTTTGCCCACGCTATTTCAGCACTTCAAGCGATAAATATCGGAGAAAGAATGGAGTGCGAAGTTTTTGTTATGTATGGTCGTATTCAAGCATAGTCAGTTGGCTGGCAATACAAGGATCTAGAAGCCAGTCACCTGGTCTTCGGCCGCGCGATAGAACGAGATTCGCTGACAGCGTTCTGCTCCCGCCAAAAAATAACAAAATATTTCATGCAGGGGGAAACAATAATCGGCAAAATTTCATTACGTGACGCATAAAATGGAAGGTCTTCTCTGGCGCTATGTCTTTGGGGTCACAGCGTGGCTGTTGCGTGGCCTGCACATGCAAACCTCAACAAGAAACAATATATGCGTAACTATTCACGAAGTTCACTAATCCTGATTGTTTCTTGATGTTCAAACTCAATAAGTTTTACGCTAGCCATTTACGATGGCTTGTTGGGACTTGTAATGCTATAAAGTGTTTGTTGCTTTCTCGCAAACTAGCAAGAGTAAACTGCCCCTGTATACGGTCTGGTTCTTAGTCCAGCAAACGCATAAGATGTTACTGCAAGCAATGCTGGTCATTTTATAATATAACAAGTCTAAACACATATGGAATCAATTGTTTCTTACTGGACATTATTATAACACGACCGATTCTGCCGTGTATGTTATATCCAAAATTCTACTAAGAAATCAGGCGAAAAAATTATTACAGTACTCAATTGGTAGCTGCTCGTAAAATAATTTAAACAGTCAGTCGATAAGTTTACGTTTTTCTCTTGTTTACTGATTTGTTCAGTAGCGACATGATGCTCGATTTTGAAACATGTATCGACGTGCCTGTACAGATATTTATTGTACTTATTGAGAAAGTGCAATCCAAATTGCAAAAAAATTAGCATCACCATGATCGAAGTTCACTTTGAATGCGTTTTAATACCGTTCGTTTTTGTATGATTTCCTCAGCAAACTGTCAGAAAGCAGCATTCCGTGTATGGAAGTTGTCGGACTTCGTGCGCGTCGCCTTCTCAATTGCTAGCTCAGCTTTGGATCTCGGCACATGCCTTTACCGCTCTGTAAGGAAACGGAAGACTGTGCGTGTAACACTGACCATTTCAAACTATGCCCACTCCAAGTACATTTCTAAAGTGTCCACTGTGTCATAATTCTACCTTCTGGGAATGAGCAAAGGGCCCACAATGCACCTTTAAAACAACTCGTGAACATATATGCTACTTCTCACTTCGTTTATGCCTTTGCTGTTGAACACCAAATATGACGACACAATTTCTAAAGAGAAGCCCTTTAGAAAACTCACTTGTGTGTTTTTAAAGAGCAACTATACAAATCGCGGGGATGCCTCTTTGAAATCCTACTCATGTGTGTTATAAAAGGCCACCCGTCACAAAGACAGTACAACTATTACAATGCAGCCATTAAATAGAAAGACATTGCAAACAGACCGTGACTTTGATTCCTATTAGCTTCACGGGGGTTCCCATCAGCTTCGCGGTCTAAAAAGCATTGTGTTACGTAAGCTACAGAAACACTCATCAGGCTCAACTGTGACCGGCAATGTAGGGTGGTGCTGCGGAAGCAAAAAAAAAAACAGCGAAAAATACACCCCATCCTTTTTTTCAGTACAGTTTTTTCTGTTTCTCTTCAAAGGCACCGCTGAAGTAGTAGTAAGTGGTTCTTGAAGGAAAGGATAAAGGAGCTAATTTCTGGGCCCAATCTAACGACACGGCTAAGCTCCTTGAAGCATGTGGGGTAAGGAAATTAAAGCAAGAATAAACACTGGCCACACACCAGTGTAGGAAGCAAATAGAAGAGATAGGAAAGACGGGAAACACCGTCGAAGGAGCCCGAGGACAAGGCACCGATCGACGAAAGCAAAATGGCTTCACGAGATCACGGAAAACCTGGCTGATTGCTGAAGGCTACGCTGGTGTTGGAGATCACGAATGTCACAATTGTCGAGCACGAAATCATGCCTGCGAGTTTCTGAAATACTCTAGGAATGTTACGCTTTCGTAGAACTTTCCCAGACCATTTCTTTCTTTCGACTCAGTCATAATACGGGTAGACAAACGCTTCGGTTGCAAGGCCTTAGCAAGGGCTTTCTTCTTCTTGTGTTTTTCTTTTCTAAGGCGAGGGCTCCTACCTCCTTTTTTGTATGTTCGTGCACGTGTTCGCATGTGTGCGTGTGTATAGGCGAATACCAATTTCATTCAGTTGAACATTTTTGGGGAAGGGGGTGATGTTACTGGAGTAGTTTAATTCTGCATTACTTTAATATAACCAGTGAGCTTGGAAATGGCTTGTGTCAGAGAAGCTTTCACTTATGGCTGCGTTCTGTGTAACGTCTAGCATGCTCTAAACCACTGGCAAATATGCGCACGAAATGTTTTCGAAGTAGCCATGCTCACGCTACGTGGACTCAAGGGAACACCCGCAGTAATGTGTATGCTTTTTATAATAGAAGGCCAACATTATATCATGAAGTCGTTTTGATAATCACATGTTCTGAAAACCGATGGCAACGCAGACTATCATTCAGTATCACTGCGGTATTACATTTTGCATTGTGAAGCCTGTATACAGGACCCGTGTTTGTTAAGCATGAAAGTTCTTTCCAAGCAGAGGAAGCTATTTCAACTGTATTTCCGAGCAGGCGCGTGTCTGTGTGTTAAAACACCAACTTGCTACGCAAGCGGCCTGGGTTCGATCGTTACTCGTATTCGGATAGTTTTACTGTTTATTCCTTTAGTTTTTTTCTAGATATCTCGGTCGCACACAAACTGGTGTTTTTTCACTCGCAACTAATGATGCCGAAGCTGAAACAGGTGTCAATGCTAAAATTTCTGCCAATGCTTGTTTGGCAGAATTTTTTTTGTGCTAGTGCACAAATAGTGCGTAAATACATCCAGAGTGTTCGCTTGATGATTCACAGGAAATGTAACAAGCCGGCACGTGAGATATGAAGTAGTGTTAACAGAACTTGCCTAATTCTTCAACTGAAGCGTTTTTTTTTGTTTTGGCCATAACGAATGCATAAAAAGACACGCTTGTATCGTTTGCAAGTCAGGCCATTGTCATAACAATATTCTGCTCAGTTATAAACGTAGTCTTAGCAATTGTCATGATTCAGCCATCTGGTCTACTTCTGATACGAACGACTCGGTGCCGATAATGGTGAGCTGTACGTGGTGGCTACATAAATTTATACTACCAGGACCTTGACGCGCCTCTCCATTCTGACGAATCGCGTATGTGAGAAATGCAATCATAGTGATTTATGATGATGGTAGATTTTAGTGGCGCCAGGGCAACTCAGGCCAAAGAGCGCCAAACACAAAATGATTTAACCCAAATGGAGCTTTCACTCCACGAAATACACTTGCACACTAACAACAGCGTTGTGAAACAAGAAATAATTAGGAATAGTATTGCACTTCATTTTACGATGTCTTACATCAAAAAGGCAGCGCCAGCGTCCCGGTACACCCATCTCTCTTTGTGCCATGGCCAGCTATGAACCAAGCGTCACAACTGACACGGGAGCTAGAATAAACTTGTGCAGCGTGCTTTGCAGCAGCACAGATATTGCGGGTCATTTATCAAGCCGTCACCTGGTCTCCTGCTGCACATATTTCACGTTTCGCTGTCAAGCGTAACATGCGAGGCCCTTGTCGTTATTGTTGATGCTTGCTGGCGGCCTGCTTTCACTCGACGTCACTTTGCCATGCTTCATCGCCGGGTGAGTCCCATGTAAGCTTTACGTTTTCTGGTAGCTGATATGACATGCTTCTTGTTTCTGCAGTGCGCTAGAGCAGCTACGCTTTTCCGATCTCCTGGCATGATTGTGTATTGTCTTACTCTTCCTGTAATAATATCGAATGTAGCACAAGAATATCTTTCACATATTGTACATTTCAACGTAAAGCGCTGATCTCGATTTTCTCATGTAGCAAAACAAGGGATTTAGCGCAATAAAAAAAGCAAGGTAGTACACCTCTTCCCAAAAACAACAGATTTAGAACACGAGTTGAAAAGTGCCGGGAAAGAAAAAAAACATACAGACAAACTTTTTTCTGGAAGCCATTTTTTTTACCTCTAATGTCGGTAGTGATTCAAAGCCGTTCAATACACTCGCGTTTCGCGCACTGCCTCTGCATAGTCACGCAGTGTCTCTATTATTGAGCATTAACGGTTTGTGAAAAAGAAGAACATCATTTACGCATTCATGATGGGTATTGGTGCAATGGCAGAAATAATGGCAGCAGATTGTTATTTTGCGATATAAACACACAAAAATTAGGAAGAGCAGGCATTGAAGAGAAAGGCATGAAAAATGTTTCGTTCGTCTCGCCTATGTAGAAAAAATAAAAACCTTGCCAGTAATTTTGTTCACGGCAATAGCTATCATAAAAACTGCATCTTGAGATGCTCTTTTTTATGTGTTTTCTACTCTAAATTTTATTGTGCTTCAGTAAACATTACCTATGCATATAATAGCAATATATAATCTATAGATGGTAGAGAAATGAATGCAATAGACGACACGAAAGTGGTCATGTTTAGGCATTATTTTATTGTTCAATTTGTATATTTCACACACTGGGTAGTCATTTGTAATGTCGTCTAAGGAATGCTTTGTGTGTGTCCGCGTTCTCGAAAATCAGCTTCATTACAATAGGAGACCACATCTACACTGCAGTAGGAGCAACTCAATTCTTTTTTCTAATTACACCATTCTGATGAACCTGACGTCATGAGTCGAGTCCCGACTGCGGATGTAGCATGCGTTTGTTGCTCTGGACTGCGAAAACTCCTCGTCTACTTAGTACATTTAATCCTCGAAAACCCCACATGGACAAGATGATTTTAGATGTTTCTCAATCTACGTCTTGCCTCATAGTTAGATTCTGCATAAAAGGCACCTGAAATCTGTGAGTGGCGTTATCGGTCAATGGCAGTCATGAAATTTTCATTTTTCGTGCTCATCACGTCCAAAAGATTGATTGATTGATTGATTGATTGATTGATATGTGGGGTTTAACGTCCCAAAACTACCATATGATTCTGAGAGATGCTGTAGTGAAGGGCTCCGAAGTTTCGACCACCTAGGGTTCTTTAACGTGCACCCAAATCTGAGCACACGGGCCTACATTATTTCCGCCTCCTCCGGAAATGCAGTCACCGCAGCCAAGATTCGATCCCGCGACCTGCGGGTTAGCAGTCGAGTATCTTAGCCACTAGACCACCGCGGCTAGACATTACGTCCAAAAGAGGAAACGTGCTTGAAAATTACATCTATTTCTTGTCTCTGCGCAATTTATGCACGCCTAGATATAAAACGCGGTCCTAATTGCTAGCGCAATAGAAAACGGCACTAAGATGACCATGCGACAAGGCGAAGATGCTCCAGCACCTAGCACCAGGACGGCTGGTGCTTATCATGCAAAAGAAAAAAAAGAACGGTGCAGACGTCAAGATTCATTAAAAATGGTGACTAATCAATCCGAGAGCAGCCTCTGAAGACGCCATATGTGGTATCAATTCTAAATTAGTAAGCGCTTGACTAGACATTAAAACCAAAATGGGTATTGGTACTTGAACAGCTTAAAAAACCCGGGATATACAGTTAATGATATTGACGCGTGTGTACTGGTGGACCAAACAACGATAAGGGGATTTGGCGGACACCAGGTAGTGGAGCTCTGGCTGATCGAAGGTAATGAAGGTGATCTTGATGTTCGGCGGCTGGGAGTCGCTGTGTCAACGTTTGGTACACGCTGTACCGCGACACTGGTGGAGGAGCCGGGGTTATTCGGTCTGCTACTCTTTTGTTCTCAAACTGGACAGCGGCTGCCACAGAAACAAGCGTGCATGACCGAGGAGAGACAACCACATCGTCATCAGTTAGACGCTATTGGTTTGGTCATGCCTGTGTACAATTAGGTGTGCCCGAACTGTTGCAGAATTAATCAAACTGTCTGGGATATTGATGACGGCACCATACTCTCATAAGAAGTTCATACCAATAATTAGATCTTTGCAGCATGCGGCGAGAACGACGAACGACGCAACGAAAGAAGAACCTCCTATGTCGATTCTCGCTGTGCATCTTCCAGAGGGCATCAATAACTGACCACCTGCCGTCCTTATTTGAGGGCCTGTCCACTGCGTCTTCACTTTCTTGAGGTGGATGGCAAGGTCCTGACTGATAATAGAAAAGTCGGCACCGGTGTCGACTAAGGCTGTTATTTTCTGGCCGTCAAGAAAAACACTCAGGTCGGTGGTCACAATTTCGTCGCTCTCAGGTCTTGTCGGATGTACAGCGTCGTGTAATGGGGGCATTTCGTCGTCATCCTCATGGCCTGCAACCTTACCCTCGGAGGTCGCCGCCCTCAGTTTTCCCGGCGCGGGCTGGGTGACCTTCTTGCGTTAAGGTCCGCGGAGGTACGTCGGTGTGACGAAGGTGAATGAGCGGGAGAAGGAGAGCGGGATTGACGTCCCAAACCTGGCTGGCGGGTAGGTATTACCTCCTTGTCAGAAGTATGGTATTCGTAAAAGTGAGAACGGGCTTCATGGAAAGAGGCATCCTCCTGGCGTGTTATGTATTCTTCGTTCGCACGTCGATCGCCAGACCATGTTCGAAGAGGGCGGAACGAATCACTGCGGTGCCAGCAATAACGGGCAATATGACCTGCACTTCCGCAGTTAAAGCATAGTGGACGTCGATCGATTGTGCGCCATGCGTCTGTTCTTCGCAGCGGTGGACGTCTGAGCCTCCCTTCTTGCGACGATGTCCACGGTGCTGCTGTGGACGCCTGGTGGTACGTCGGTTCGCTTGGTGGTCGGCTCAGGGTCTGCTCTTGCGGTGGTGACCAATGGGCCGTCGGCACTGGGTGATATAGCAGCTATGTACCAGATGGTGAATTTTGCAGAGCATCGGTATAGCTCACGGGACGGTGCTCGTCACCAGGACCAGTGGTAGAAAATGCGTGGCGGATTTTGTCGCGTACCAGTTCAGCGATGGACGCAACGGGGGTTTGAGCAACTGGATTCCGGAACTTTTGCAGTTCTTCGCGAACTATCTCCCTAAAGAGGTCTCGCAGGGAGCTTTGATCCTCAGGTATGGCGGCAGCATTGATTGTGGCGCTGCTAGACATTCGATGATACTGCCTGCATTGTGGATGGAGGGCCCTCTCGATAGCAGTAGCCTCCTTGATAAAGTCAACTAGGGTCCTTGGAGGGTGGCGCAGTAGCCCGGCGAAAAGTTGCTCCTTAACGCCGCGCATGAGTTAGCTCAACTTCCTATCTTCACTCATCTTCGGGTCAGCTCAACGAAAAAGACGTCATATCTTCAGCAAACATATTAACGCTTTCATTGGGTTTTTGAACCCGTAGCTCCAACAGCTGCTGCGCACGGTCGCGTCGATCGACATTGGTGAACGTATCGACAAGCTGTTGTCGGAAGTCGCCCCAAGTTAACAGACTGGCTTCTCTGTTCTCATACCAAATTTTCGCACCGCCGTAAAGGTAGAAATAGGCGCTTGAGAGCTTTTCTTGTTCAGGCCACAGATTAATCTTGGCGACACGCTCATAGTGCTCAAGCCAGTCGTCCACGTCTTCATGGGCGCCGCCACTAAGGTGATCGGGCACCAGCGGTTGAAAGATGGTTACCTGTGAAGGGTGTGTTGGCGGGGGGCCTTGAGGCGCCGGTTGTGGACTGGCGTTGGCCATTTGGAGAGGAAATCGGGACTTGCGAGGTTCCGTGGAAGGTGTGAACTCTGGAGCGAGGCCTATCAGCCGCCGACTGAACCGGTGCACGGGAGTTGCATTGGGTGACAATGCTCCCGAGCTAGATGAACGGCTCCCAGTGGGAGTATGGAGCATTAGGTACGGTTGCGCCCCAGCGCTTCCACCAGTGTCACGCGCGTTATTTGTCAAATATTGCTAAATTATTAAAGAAAATTTGATAAGGATCTTTAGATATGTGGTAATTAACCAATGCTACAGATAAGGAGCACGAATGCTTCGTGTGTTTTTTTTTAAGTTTTGTAGACTGGGTAATAGAACAGATTGCTTCCGACAAGCAGAGATGTGGAGGATTGTTATTTTTTGTGTAGCACACTGATCTTCACAGACTCATGATGACTACGCATGCCGCGGGGTTTAAACCCTGTAACACCCATTGCTTCGTTGAAATATCGCGGCCAGTGAAGCAACAGTTTTAAAGAAAAGTTTAAAAATAGCTTGGCAGTAGGTCACATGACGAAAGAAAGTGCTGATGTACTATTCCAAAACTGGAGCCTCACATTCATCGTTTTGGGTAATCGTTTCACGGCTGGTCTTCTACAGGCTGCCGCCGTTTTCAATGTTCTCGTTAAAAGGCAGAATATTCATCCAAACCAAGAACACCGTTCATGCGTTTTTGCCAATTTTAATGATCATATTGGAAATGAAGCAGTCCTATGGTCAGTAGTTTGAATTTGATGCCATATTCTTATTGTAGCGGTCAGTCTACGCATTCTGATTTCACAAGGATGCAAGAAAGGAGTTTACAGCGAGAGGAAGTTATTCGACAAACAAACACGCAAAGGATGCTTCACCGTATTTCTTGAGGCCCTAGTCATGCACTGTGATAGAAAGGCTTCCAACGCAAACAAAACGAAGCTGCAAACACGTAAAAAATATAGATAGCAGACGCAACTTGTGCAGAAGAGCTATTTTTCAGCTGTTGCCCCAAAATTGTCCTAAAAGAAGAATTTTTTTCTTTTTACGGCGTTAAATTGCCTCCTGTAATTCTCTTTATTTTGTGAGCGTCTGCAAAAACACTGGATATCAAAGTTCGGAAAAGTTTCGGGTGATTACAAAATAAACCGTGAACGTCGTGCAGAAACAATCATCAGGGTAAAAGAAAACCCTGGGCTGGCACACGAGGTAGGTTTACGTGGCGGAATGTATCAGCAGAACAAAGAACGAAAACGGCACTGCTTGCACGGAAAGCCTCATTACTGGGGAAGTTTAAAGAAAAAATAGAAACGGTAGTTTGGACAAGCATTCGCCTATGAAGCAACAAAAAGTGGTACTTGCCACGGGCGTTGGTAATGGCGTTGATCGCTAAATGATGAGATCTAAAGTCACTACCCGGAACAAACCGGAAAATCTTGAGCTATAAACGCTTTCAGGTCTTGAAGTTTGGTAGGTATAAAAAAAAGTATGGCGAAGTTGCAGTAACAATTGTGACTCCCACATTTTTTTGGCTGGCCGTCGGGAATTCGGTCTTCGATTGCAGAACGTTTGAAAGGCGTCATTTATTGTGCCTGTGTCGTTGTGATTTATTTCCGCTACAATGAAGTCACCCTGCTTTTTGTTTTATTACGTTATTGTCCTAAACATAGAGATACAGAACTCTAAGCGGCGAAAAGTAAGTTACAACAGTGCATCACCAACTGTTGTTTGAATGCCTGCTGTGCCTGCTGTTTCAACATTATTTTTAGTTTTTTACCGGGGTAGGTAAATGGCCCTTATTCTAAATAAACATATCCTCCAACACCTTCTGTGTCCAATATACTTCTCAATTTGAACCACAACCATGTATAAAGTCGAAGATCTATTTTTCAACGCACATCGCTTGCATATTCGAGCAAATTGAAGGAGTGGTCACACGGACGCGCTTAAGAAAGCTACGAAGGCGTTGCTCGTCACTCGTACTTATCAAAACGTACACATGCGAAGAGGTATAAGACACCAAACGTTACAGAAAGAGTGACACACAAGCACCCTTACACACGGCACCTCGCACTGACTGGAAGTGATAGATTGAGAAAAATGAAATACAATGTTTTCTCATAAAAGCGAATGAGTTGAAGAAAAAAACTACTTCCCGTATCTGTTTTCTCAACAGAACTGCCACAAAGAGCCCGTGATAAGTGGCAGTTCACACGCATTGTTGGTTAGATAGAGGACCCACGCGGCCGAGGTGAAAATGTCGGTGTGCATTCCCCAAACCTATCGTACAAGTAGTTTCTATAGAAACGCCACTGAATTTGGCGGTGAATGTCTGGGTGTTTTTCTCGAGCGAGAAACCGCCGCACATCGCTCGCGTACTTTTATTTTGGCTGTCGCTAAAGGCGAGACAGCCATAAGAAATTGATTAGCTTTTTTTTGCATTTGCACTTTCTCTAGAAGCCACTCATACCTTTGCATGTTTTCTGATTCTAAGAGTTTTTTTTTTTCTTCTCATGACAGATACTCACAAAATAATGCGAGAGCCATCGCGTCATGGTCTGTATTATAGAAAATTGATTGGTGTTGGCTGTACTTTTCAACAATTAAGTCACTTCATTATCGTTGGACATCTTTGAGTCAGGAGGCCACCTGCAGCAGTTGCTTATATGCGAGGTATTTTAAGCATGCACAAAGCTTTAGTTTAACGGCAGTTGACGCGAGGTCAATTTTTAAGTCATAGCACATAACAAGGCTCTCTTTTTCTGGTTTGTTATGGGAGCCTTGTTTCGCTTTCGAGAAAGTGGAAATAGTACCATAGCTCCTAAAGGTCAATTTAGTTGCGCAATTCGCTCACTTATTTAGTAAAGACGACATAGAATCTCGGCAATACACGCATTCTGCTCGTATACTCTGTTAGTCTTTTGCACGAAGAAAGTGTAAAAAAGAGTCGTTTTGTGGCCTCTGCAACACTTCCACATTTCTGTTGTCGCACAGCTGCTCGATAGCAATGACATTATTTTATTGTCTCTTTCTCTTCCTGAAGATTTAGATTTCGCAAATACGGGACTCTTGCTTCAATGGAACCATGCATGTTGAGTACGCCTGCAACCATAGCGCACAATTAGAGTTGTCAAATTGAGCATTTGAGGATGTGGACTGACGTTTGGAGCTGCAAAACACTATTTGTACTGATTGTAGGAGAGAGTGCGCTCAAAGACATGGAACAAGAAGGGTAGTGCAGCCTACATGTGCTTGTACTGCACACCCTTTTCGTTCGTTTGCTCTTAACGCGCTGCTTCAGTTAAGTGAACTTCAACCAGCTAAAAACTGCTAAATTTGTAGTGCTGAAATGGACGTGACGTAGCGTAAGATAGAAGTGTGGCGCTTTGGGCTAGCTGTTATGACATGACGGTAGTAATAGAGTGAGAACAGAACGACGACAAAGGTCTCCTTTTTGTTTGTTTGTCGCCGTTCTGTTCTCGCACTATAACTACCGTAGCATAAGACACACGATTCACACGGCTACTTGCCCAGCTTTAAAGTTTGTTTCAGCCAACTCGCCCTGCTTACCCACTTCGACCAATAGGAGTGTGTTTAGAGAGGTTTTAATGCCCGATAGATCTCCGCAATCACATATTGCTCGACTTGCCACTTTTTATTTTTGCAACGACGATGGTCACTGGAATTTTTGACCTTCCTCCAACTTCCCGCATTGCAAAAAAATCAATTGCAAGAATTTTCGAAATACACATGCATTGTTCTGGTTTTATTCCCCGAAACCACCACGTTGTTGTGTTTAACGCCACAAATAGTCGAGACATTGGGATCGCCTGGTGTTTTTAACGTGCACCTAAATATTAGTACGCCATCGTCAGTCACTGCGTCTGCATCACTGTGCGACATTCGCGGCCGGGATTCGATCTCACACCCTCCCGCTGAGCAATCGAGCACCGTAGCATTTTAAGAAATACGCAGGCATATATTTATTGACATGCACTATCTGCACAAGTATTTATAGTGGAGTATGAAAAAGACAGGAGTTTAGAGATGGCCAAGACGATGAAGAATGTGTTGGAGATCATCGAAGTCGCGCACCGAGTAGAAAAGTTGAGTTGAACGGAATGATAGAATAGGGAAGAAAAACGGTGCAGTAAAAGGGTTTTCTCGCTAAAGAATGGAGGAGTCCGCTGTGCAAATTCACTGGGAACCGATGTCACGCGGTTGAAAGCATGCGTCAGTAACATCGCTGCTTGCTTGGCTGCGTTCCCGAGTTGAGGTTTTGTACGTGTTCGTGTCTCCTATGTGCCCGTTGCGCGCACTGTTTGTGGCAGTATACACGAATCAAGGAATGGTTGTTTCTGCGTAGGACTGCCTTGCGAAGGGCGTTGAAAGGGGAATATGAAAACTGAAGATGAGCAGAGTCACGATATCAAAATGCCCAGAAGAATTTCCTTTAGAAGCTGCACCCATTGTCGCTGAGGAAACTGTGTACGAGCTCCACCATCAATTTTTTCGCCTAGAGATTTAGTGATGCCCTTATCTAGGATAACATTTGTTCGAAAGTAATCATGAAGCTGACTTCCAGTCACTGAACAAAGTGCTTATATTTCTCTGTCACCGAGTGTTCATGAAAAGGAACCCTGCGACACTTTTTCAAGTAGCAATAGAATGAATTGTAAGGCGCACATTGTGTCACAAAATCACCGTTCAAGTAATTTTTAGAATCCGTTCATTACGAGCGGAGTTACAAAAATTTGTCGCACGCTGAAATTACATTCTCTCTTCTCTGGTCTCAACGAAAGCACTGTAAGCCAAGCAGGGAAGAATGACACGGTGCAAGAAAATACGTCACGTGCACCTCTTGACCTTAAGCACCTTACGTTTTTCCCCTATCAAATTCGTGGTTATTCAGTCTGATCATGCGCCCACGCGTGTACAAGTCATGGTCTGCCACGGCGGCCCCAGTAAGAACCGAATTGGTCATGTCCAAATCATATAATGGCTGATAGAATGGCCGTGACGAGAGACTTTTGAGCTAGTAGCGTCGTCTGTTGAGAGAAGAGAGCAATTTAACTAATTTTGAGATTTTACTGTGTGTGTATTTTTGCGTGCTGTGCTATAATATGTCCATCACATGTTTTCCGGAGCCTCCGCTACCGATCAGCCACGCTTGCTGATAATGCTAAATTGTGTTGCAGGGCACCTTCAGGAATTATATGTGAAAAAAATTCAAAAACAAAGAGTCTATTTTACTGCGGTATGCATATTAACAATGAACAGAGAACACTAACACACAAAGATTTCAAGGAAACAACTCTTAGTAGTATTTGTAATGTATATGTGACGAAATAAAAGTGGACAAAACACAATACTGACTTCGTTGTTTGTTAGTTTTCATTAATATTGCGTGTTAACATTGTGTCAATTGTTCATGCCAGTGTTTCAGGCTTCTCCTTTTTTGTTTCATTTATAGCACAGTAGCAAATCAGATTGGAATCGGGGCAACCTGTCAATTTTGCCATCACTGTCACTTTACTGATGAACTTGTGCCGCACGCTAGGACCTGAAAGAAAATAAAAAAGTAAGTACGAGTCCCTCAATCTCTGACTTTTAAAGTCTATGTATTCTTCTCTTTTTATTGCGAGAGCAATGTTATGGATGCTCTGTTGGATTTTACCACCGGCGTCACCCTCACTCACCGTATATGAGTATATATATATATATATATATATATATATATATATATATATATATATATATATTGTTAGCATTTATTACTTACATCGTATCTCATCCCTGCATGATCACAATCACTATCATCATCTTGTCTTTTTGTCCTCATTGCCACTCTGGGTCATCATCGTCGTCATCGTCTGTGTACTGGCTCTGCCCGTTCGTTTTACGAGGTCTTTCCTCAAATAAACGCTGACGCAGCCAAGACTACCAAGACTTCATACGTGGTGGAGGTGGATTTTCGGTCCTCTGACATCCCGCAGCCCGCTATACCCCCTGGAGCTTCGTTCAGGCCGCCGCTTGCGCCCACAGTCAGGCAGCATGTCCCAGACCGAGCCTGCCGGTGCTGATGTCATAAACCACGCACCGCCGCAAGCTGCCCCTCCTACTTACATACACGGACATCAGCGGGAACTCCCGCTGTTCGCTGGTCTTCGGTGAGAAGACGTAGACGACTGGCTCGATGACTACGACCGCGTAAGTGCCGCTAATACGTGGGACGAGGCAGCCAAACGGCGTTACGTGCCTTCGTGCGAGCTGCAGCCTGAGAATTTTCTAATATATAGTATTGCCTCGGTGAAAAATGTGAAATTTGAGCCTACTAGCCATAGCAACATTTTTGCCGCACGCTCCATCTTTCGGTTACTTCGAAACACTGGAAACAATCTTCAAATCTGATAGCTGTGTGTAGATACTGAAGCGCACGTTGTTTTCATACACCACGCAGCCGCATTGCCTCTTTCGAGTTGTGCACCCCTTATGCATCCCTTATGTGTTGGTGTTTCAGGGGCTGCACGCAACGACTCGCCAGTGCTGCTGAGTGCGAAACTTCATGGAATTAAGCACCGAAGTGAGCCCGGGTGAAGTTCCTTCAAAAAAATATTCATCTTTGAGATTTTTTTCAATTCAAAAGACTGCCACTTGGCATAAGGGACAGACATAAGAACATTAGAAGCTCATCCGGCATAAGCAAACAACTTACACTCGTGCAGAAGCTTTATCAACGATCGGTGGAATGATTCCTTTATTGTTGCTCCGGAGGGTGACTGGCACGGTAACTGGTTGCTCGGCGATGCCGAAGACACGCTTGGTCTAGGCCCGGGCACGACTAGAGGAAGTGTGTCACATTCACTGCACTTATAGGAGCGTCAAAAAAGGGGCACGTGCATCCGTACGTGGCCTTGTGGTGGTTTGGCCAGTGGGTGATCACGACCTGCTTAAAAGCAACCCAAACTCGTAGTCTCGTAAGGGCCACATCTTCTACGAGGGTAAGCCCAATTAACTAAATTTTTGCATAGAACCCATGGCAAGAAAACCAGAGATTTTTACTTGTTCCCTATTTTGAAATATTCGGGAGACAAATTTCCGTACAAGTGACAGCTTACTGTAGTCAGAAACACCTTTTTTATAAGTAATATTTTGTCACTAGCTTGCTTCCTAGAGCTCATAATAGTATCGAAAATGGCTGAAAATTGTTTCCGCGAACAATCCTACCCCACCTACGTGATCAAAAACCTTCCGCGGATACAGAAAGAAAGCCCGCAGGTATTGTAACGCTATCAAGAAGCCGGTGCGTAATATGTAGATTATCAGTTTCAGTGTATCTTGTTTTTTAACACGAAGATAGGCCCAAAGAACAGCCCTTTTTTAGGGAGTTGCTGACTAAATTTGGCCACTAGGCAGCCGCTTCCCGCTGCATTAGCGCCACGACGACAGCTTCCACCCACATCGAGAGGTTTTCACCATGGCATGATGTGCAGTGAGGCAGTGTAATTAGCCCAGGTTACCTCTGCGCACTGCACAAATTAGGTTAGCACAGAGGAAAACGGTGTGGCCTGTAGCGAGGCGACTGTGTCAACACCCAGCCCCTACTAATTTTCCCTCTGATGGAATTAGCTGCTGGAGGCGAATCGAACAATTTGTTGGCCTTGGCTTCGTAGCATCAATTTGATGTGGGTAACGTAATCATGCTTGTAAAAATATAGGGTTAAAGATGCAGAATGTGAAGTATATATGTAAAGGTCGGCCATATTACAATCTCAACAAAGCCAGTGCTCTCTTTGAATGTCAGCTTGCTTCCCTGTCAAGTGACGTCTCATGCATTGAAAAAAAAATTGTTTTGGTGTGCTTCAAGATATTTGTGCAGCAAGCAACCAGAGCTGGCATGAAAGTAATAATTACCTACTTGCGTATATTACCATATTTGATGAAAACGTATTACACTTCTGAATCGAAATTTCTTACGAAAATCGACAGTATGTGAACTTTTTCGTATTCTTGGTTAGAAATGTGTATTCTAGAAATGTGTATTCTAGAACTTTCTCGTATTCTTGGTTAGAAATGTGTATATTGGTGCGGAGTTTCCACACCAATATACACTGCATGTGGAGTTTCCGTGCAGCGTCAGTTTTGGGGAGCAAAATTGATATTTGATCGCTTTCAGTATAGGCAGAACGGGCAGCTCGATCAGCCCGTTTATGGCCAGTTATTCCACATTGACTTGAAAGCCATTGAAAGAATATTTCATGTCCTTTCTCAATGAATTGGTAAGTCTTTTTTGTAATCTCGAATACCAGCAGTTCGTACGGGCCGTGGTGTAAAGGTAATAGAAGGTATTGCAAACCCGTCTCTGAGTAACTGAAAATTGTCCATTTTTGTGGCTGTGGATCGCTGATAAATTGCAATGTGGCACGAAGAGCTGTGAGCTTTGCTCCCGTTGATGTCGTAAGGTGGGAGGTCTTATATTTTGTTATTGTGTCCTTTATTGGTATAAGAAATGATTCCGTTGAAATCTTCTGTGAAACAGAGCCGTTGGTGTATACGTGTATACAGCCTTGATACGTCTCGTATAACCAGAGCAGAGCGAGCTGCCTAAGAACAGGTGACGACATATTTGCTTTTTTCTGGACGCCAGGTAAAGTTAGCCTGATGTTAGCATGAGTCAGGCACCAAGGAACAGTTGAAGGCCCGGTGGCGGGTGTGAAGCATGTTGGCAAAGAATCGCGATACGTGGTTACCGTTCCGCAAAATGACAAACGTGGTCTGTCTGCTGGTAAAGAGGCTAGGTGGTGGAAGTGTGTCCGAGCAGTATGCCCTACATGTGTCCTGAGTGCCTCACCGTCGATATATGTCGTGATGAGGTGGTCACCGGCGATTGCTATAGTAGCCATTGTCGACGCACTACGAGGGAAGCCGAGGCAAATCCGGAGTGCCTGGGACTGAACACTCTGTAGCGTTTGGAGGCTTGTTTTGCTCGCATTGGTGAATGCCGGTAAGCTATACCACAGGAAACCGAGAAAAAGTACCCTGTACAGCTGCAGCATTGCACTGGGAGACATTCTCCAAGTCTTCCCTCCAAAGCACTTCAGTATATTGCAGATGTCTATTAACCGTTTCTGTACGAAACGTGATCGCTTCATGATAGATTCCTGTCAATTATGACGCCCAAAAACTTGTGCGATGAAACGTATTGTACAGTTTGACCAGTGATGCTTATGGTGTTTTTATCCATAGGATGTTGTGTAAAAGCTATGAGGGTGCATTTCTTGGAAGGAATTTCAAAGCCTCGATTTTGGAGGTAACGTGATACTTCAGTGGCCGCTTTTTGAATTCTCTCTCACAACTGCAGGCATGTTACAGCCGATGTCCAAACGCCGATATCATTTGCGTACATTGATAGCCTGACTGTATTTAGCAGACGCTCAGTGAGAGCAATTTGCATAATATTAAACAGCACAAGGCTGGGTATGCCACCCTGGCGGACGCCGCGGTGGCTGTAATGTGGAGGGGTTTGACCGTCTTCAGTGCTCACAAAGAAAGATTGCATCGACAAATAACTACGTATGCAGCGATACATCTGACCACATACTCCTACATCTTTGAAGGGTGAGAACAGCTTCATGCGTAACGTTTTCATACGCCCCTTTGACGTCTAGGAACAAAGATGCACACAGACGCTCACGGCCTTTCTCGTGTTGGACGTAATTGACCAGGTAGACTACGTTGTCAGTCGATGATCGACCACGCCGAAATCCTGCCTTGGCATCTGGGTAGATGTTGTTGCACTCCAAGTACCACTCCAGGCGTCCTAAGATGATCCTCTCCAAAACTTTGCCTACACAACCAGCCAATGCGATCGGGCGATAATATGAGAGCTCCAACGGTGACTCTCCTGGCTTCAGAAGCGGAACTAGGAGACTTGTCTTCCAGCTTGTCGGGAGCGTTCCATTTTGCCAGGATTTGTTGTACAACTCACGGAGCAAGATTCTTGCGCGTTCACCCAGATGACACAGTGCCTTATAAGAAATTTTATCAGGCCCTGGTGCCAACGTGCGTCCACACAAATCTAGTGCTGCTCTGAGTTCAACAATAGAAAAAGGCATACCCATGCGGGAATTGAGTGCTTGTGGACAGTTAGTCGAGGGCAACTGGCCATTGGGCCCTTCAAGTGCCCAAATACTCTGGCACGAAAGTCTTCGGTCACGTCAATGTCCCATCTCTGTTCAGAAAGTGCGAGAGCCCTGAATGGTGACAACTAAGTGGGTTTTGTGCGGAGACCTCGTACCGTCTTATACTATTGGAATAAAGGTTTTCGTGGATCAAGCGACTCACGAAAAGCTGTCCAACGTTGAGACTCAAGTTCATTTATCCGGCGCTGAGTCTTCTTTTGTATACGTAGAGCGATCCGTAAGTCTTCCATTGCCTCCGTGCGTTGGTATTTTCGTTCAGCACGCCGTCGGATTGGTCGAAGTCACTCTAACTCGATGACGAATTCCGTTACTTTGGGAAAGCATGTGAGGGTACACGTAGTGTCGTGTATAGCACTTTTAATTATCTCCTCTTTGTCGACGGATCTCTGCTTCACATCGCTCTTCCATGCGAGACTGAAATTTCAAAGAATCTACTATCTGAACGATATTGCGCATCTTAGCAAGGGAGAATCTTTCGATTTTGACGTAAGTTAGAATGTGGTCACTTCCATGCGTTTCTAAATCTGGAAACCACTCAGCATGCTTGACGAGGTCTCGTGAGACGAAGGCAGTTTAAGGCAGCTACAATACCTTGAAGCACGCAGGGACGTTCGACCACCGGCATTCAGCAAGAAAAGTTTATTGTTGGAGGCGAGGGACACCAACTTTCTCCCTTTAAGATTGGTCTTCGAACTTCCCCAGATTGATGGTGAGCATTGAAGTTGCTGATTATAATGCATGGGTGAGGAGTTGCTGACAGGACTCCTTGTAGTCTTGTATGGTCGAAACGGCTTGACGGAGAGAGGTTGGCACCCCAAACTGTGACGGTAAGTCTCTTGTTCACTGTTATATAATAATTGTTGTCGTCGGGTGACACCAGATGATGAATGTAGGTGAGGTCGCGGTGAATAAACATCAGAACTTTGCTATTGTACGCAGTTGTAGACAACATGAATTACTCACTACCAGAAAATCTGATTTCGTTCTGCAAATTCGGCTCACACATGACAATGATGGGGAACTCATTGGTGTACACGAACTGACAGAAATCGGCGATGCGTTATCTCAGTCCCCGGGCATTCCATTGAAGAATCGCTGCCTTTAGGACCTTTTCTCTGAAAGACAGTGGCTGGTGAGCCATTATTTACTCAAGCGCTGTGAGTACTGAACTCAAAGCGTCAAGTAATTGCGATGCACTCTTGCTGACATTGTGTGCATGTGGCTTAACTACAAGCGAATGGCGTTAATTAGGGTCGCAGAAAAACTATCACTTGCTGTTGTGATCTGTGTTTCGCAACGCAAGTGCTCCATTGCAGCAGCTTGTTCTGAAGAAGACGGCGTCTGCGGCGGCTCTTCTGCACGTTGTGTACGCGTAAGTGGCGGCCACTCTTCTCTAAACACTGATCTGCACCTTTGCTCGTTTCCAACGTCTGTGTTTACCGCGTTTGAAACTGCAGCTGGCAATCTTTCCTGATGCGTCGACTTACTGCCTGAAATTGGAGCTGTCCGACGTGATGACTTTTGACGGTGACGTCGTCTACGCCGGATTTTTTCAGCAGCTATTTTGTGGGATGAGATATCTCGTACCATTTGCTTCAGAACAGAAAGTTCTTTCTTTATACGCGGACATTCTTTGGAAGAAGCCTTGTGAGCACCCCGACAGTTCGGACACTTTAGTGTCAATGCGCTACAGTTGTCTTCAGCGTGTGGTTCGGCGCACCGGGGGCACGCTGCGGAGCTCTTGCAAGCACCTTTCACATGGCCGATCTTCTGACAGTTTAAGCATTGCACGGGTTCAAGAATAAAAGGGTCGAACTTGTGGTCGAAAATGGCCAACCTTCACGTGCGTAAAGACAGTCACCTTTGAACGTTACTCTCACACAGCATGTGTTACTAAGGTATCCAACGCTGACAATAACGTCTTGAAGAGACTTAAAGGCGGGCTAAAGAATTTCTGGCAGAAAGGAAAAATTTTCAAATAGACGTATGTGATGGCACTGCCAGTAAGTTGTTGACGTTCATGCAGAGTGGTTTTCAGCGTCCTTTGTTTGATTTTTTGGCTTGCTAGTTTGCTTTTCCTGAACGTTTAGAGAACTGCCGTTAGACTTTGAGACTGAAAACTGAACAGCGATGGTTTGACAACAAAATTAGAAAAGTGAATAAAGTGACAATGATAACTATAATAAGTTTATATTGATTACGTCTAGGTAATTGATACTACTTAATGAATTCAAAGTAGTACAATGCTAATATGAATGAAGTTATGGATGTAAATACACGGTATGGCTTTTAATAGTTAAAACTGTGTATTTTCTACTTTAATTTTTTACGTTCTGTCTATAAACGCACTCGTAATTTGTCTCATATTTTGTTCCATCATTGCTCCCTGAAAAAAGCTGCCATGGCTCACTTCAATAATTATCGGCCTCGCTACTTTTCTTCGTCAAAGGTAGAAAGCTTACACGACCGTAGTTTGAGAGAAGCCTTGATGAGCTCAAATGTGATGATCAGTTGAGGCTGGTGACGGGGGCCCAAGAAAGGGCAAGGTCTGAGGACCTTCTGTTATATGAACGCTTCTTCGTGGCTGCCTCGTAAAAAAAGTGTTTGTTATTTCTCGTTTCATCAGTTTTTGAAAGAAAGCGTCACTTTAGTTCGAAGTTATAATAAAACAATATCCAGAATATTTAGGTGGCGTCGTCTTCGCCAGATTTTTTCAGCAACTTCTTTGTTTGTTGAGCTGTCTTGCACCATTTGCTTCAGAACAGAAAGTTCTTTCTTCATATGCAGACATTCTTTGGAAGAAGCCTTGTGAGCACCCCGTCAGTTCGGACACTTCAGTGTGGTAGCGCTACAGTTGTCTTCTGCGTGTGGTTCGGCGCACCGGGGGCACGCTGCGGAGCTCCTGCAAACACCTTTCACATGACCAATCTTCTGACAGTTGAAGCATGGCACGGGCTTAGGAATAAACGGTCTAACTGGTGGACGAAAATGGCCATCTTTTACGTATGCGGAAAGACAGTCACTTTTGAACGTTACTCGCACACAGCGTGTGTTACTAAGGCGTCCAACGCTGACAATAACGTTGACTGGTTGGTTTCACAAGTATTGGAAGGTGTGCGTTTGGGATTTCCATGTTAATATCGTAATAGACTCCTGATGCGGTCACCCCATCAGCTTCTATGATGGAACTAACTGCAATGTTTCCCTGTTGTATTACTTGTTTCGGCGTGCTCAGCGCACTCGGGTGCAGCACATCGACAGCCAGGATGTTTCTTGTTGTATTTAGTCGTACGTACTTGATCTCATTCGGCACAGTGTTATCAAAGTAGAGCGAAAGCGCTTGCCTGCTCAGAACACGCAGACTTTCGTTAGCGTTCTTTGGCACGAACAGGATGCAATGGGGCCATCGCAGGGGCGCCGTTTTCACGGTGGCGGTACTTGACACCGGCGATGAATTGACGATCCGTAGCTTCGCTTTGCAGTGCAGAACAGGTTGAAAGCCGTCATCTGAGGACTCGTCGCAAGATGTGGAGTACAGCTCATTGTCATCGTGCTCGCTGGATGTGTTTCCTCACTTCCTTGATGTAGTGGCCGCACCGGAACCAGAGTCGGACGTCGCCTCGTGAGGTTGTACATCAATTACCCCAACGTACAAGGCAATACACCCCACAACTGCAGCAAAAATTTCAGTAAAGCACTGAGACGAGCTAGATGTGCACTACAAAGAATCATTTCGTTTATGGGCTGCCGGGCGATCATCTAATGACGCTGAAAAACCCATTGTTGCAAACCAAGCCGTCCATTGTTGTTTATTGTAACACTTACTGCGTGGTACATGCCATTTTCTTAAGTTACATAATTTATAAGGAAGCTGCCATTGCCATTCACAAAGTGGCATTTTGTGCCAAAATGTATCTTTATATGATGAAGAAGTGAAGAGGCATAGCTCAAGGAAATAACGACCTTTACGTCTTACATTTATTGTGTTTCAGTAAAACTGTTATATGAAGACCTGAAAGACCGCAGTACACACTAGACCACCAAAAGAACACGCAGAAGTATTGATTAGGATATGAAAAAAACTAGATTTATTTTGCCCGGCTGCTCAAAATAGAACATTTCAGTAACTTCCTTAAGCTTTTTAATGTAAAATCGGCTTGTCATGCAAGCGCAGTATCTTGCATGCTGTGGTGTACATTTACCGGCTTCTTCGATACAAGAATGCTTGCGGAATAAAATACTAGGCTGCTCAGCTGCCATTACAATTCATCTAAAATTGAGAAGGTTGAATGCAGCGTGCGCTAGAAGAAAAACAAATTGAGCTATCGTATCAGGCCCGACAATCTTGGTTCTTTCACTAGAATAAAGACGCGGCAAGATACGCTGCTCGAACTGCTCTGGTGTATTATTCTTAAACCCGGTTCATCAAAAAGAAGTCTTCAAGTTATACACTGGTGCCCAAGCCAAGGCCGATTTCCACGCTGGGTCATAATATGCCTGCCGAACACGGGAGCAGGCATATCGATGGTGACGCAATACTAAGATCATCAAAGAAGTTGACGAGAGTCTAGTCTCCAAGAAGTTCGACTTGGTGGGGCTTCGCAGCATTTTTCAGCGCCTGGAGAAAAACGTCGACGAGCTCACCACGGCCAACAAACACTGCAAGACGAGCAGGCTGATGATGATGGTGTGATAGTCAACATGAACTCTGTGCTAGAGTACGAAGACCAATTAGCGTGAAGAATTGGCCTCCTACAACATTCAGGAACAAGATGTCGGAGCTTCAGGGCCATTAAGGTTCAACAGTCAGTGTCCGACAAACTCTTCTGTGTTAATAGAAACAGGTGCAGCAGTATAGGCGACTGAAAAACAAAGTGCCTCGTTACACTAAGCTTGAGGCTGTAACCTTCTGGCGTTGAAAAGTTACCATTATTATTACACATATCTTCGAGTTTACCCTGTCAGTTACGCCGGCGTCCGCCCGGTGTATAAAAACTTACTTTACATACAAGGCCATTTCGAGATGTGTTTGCAATATGCTTGTGCTTGTATATATCCACGGTGGTCCATAAGAGAAGCCTGCTGTTAGAAGCCGATGAACCCAGTCAAAAAGAATAGCTGCTGCAGAGGTGAAGGAACTGATTTAAAAACAATCATATTGAAGGTGCAAAACAGACTTGGGTCAACCGATGTCACGTCAGAAGAGGCTGTCGTGGCTGGCTGAACACATGAATACGTGCGGCATTATACGAGAAACTTCGGCTCAGTCGGTTCGCCCTGTCACGTATCTCACACTGACGGCTTGACGCAAAACATCGAAGAAATTCAGAGGCCTGCTATGCAGAGGCATGCGATAGCGTGCAGGGGGACGTTCCAAACATGGGACGTACTAGTTTGAGGCGCATTTGGAATTCAAATAGGTGCCGAGCATTCCAAGATGTTATACTGCATGTGTATAGTACGAGAGAAAGTGACTTAAAGACGGGCTAAAGAATTTCCGGCAGAAAGGGAAAATTCCCAAATGGACGTATGGTGATGGCACTGCCAGTAAGTTGTTGACATTCATGCAGAGTGGTTTCCAGTGTCCTTTGTTTGATTTTTTTGCTTACTAATTTGCTTGTCCTGAACTTTTATAGAACTGACGTTAGACTTTGACACTGAAAAGTGAACAGCGATGGTTTGACAACATAATTAGAAAAATTAAATAAAGTGACGATCAGAACTATAATGAGTAAATTATATTTCGAACGTCTAGGTAACTGATACTATTCTCAGTGAATTAAAAGCAGGGTCATACTGATATAAATAAAGTAATGATTGTAAATACAAGGTATCGCTTATGATAGCTAAAACTCTATGTATTTCATTCTTCAATTTTTTATGTTCTGTCTATAACGCACTCATATTCTGTCGCTAACTGTTCTATCATTGTTTTTTGAAAAAAGCTGCCGTGGCTCACTTATAATTAGCAGGCTTGCTACCTTTCATTGTCAAAGGTAGAAAGTTTACACGAACGTAGTTTGAGAGATGCCTTGGTGAGCTCGAACGCGATGATCAGTTAAGGCTGGTGATGGGGGCCTGAGACCATCATCGTTCATGAACGCTTCTTCTTGGCTGCTTCGTAAATAAAAGTGTTTGTTATCTCTCGTTTCCTGCGTTTTTAAAAGAAAACGTCACTTTCGTCCAAAGTTTTAATAAAACAATATCCAGAATATCTCCCGGCCAACTTTCCTGGAATTATAATAGCTTTTTAAATCGATGCTGGCATAACTCTTCTGTTTAAAATTATGGCGTGTTGTTCGCATTGTTTTTCTGAAAAGAATGTGTCACCACTGAAAGGCACTTGCAGGAATGAAAGCATCTTGCAGTGAATCGTTCATAAGAAATCGTCCAAGTAAACAAAGTGATACAGTGCTGAAAACGTTGCAAAATGTTACGATACATCGTATGGAGAATGGCGGACGTTCGCACTATGAGGAACCATTGCTTTTTTTGTTCTTCAAACAATATTCTTTCGGGATTGTAGAATGCAGTAATTTTAAGCTGTCGTTCTTTCTGCTTCTTTTTTTTTCCTTATGTTGAATTAAGACGTAATGGTAAGAAGCGTGGTCTCGTATTGTGATTGGGAGCTGAACAAAGTTACAACTCAATAATCTTTGGAGTCGTTTCTTCAGAAAAGTATGGCTTAAGGTCATCAGCACACAAACACAACTCACGTCGTTTTTCCATCGTTGTGAATGAGAGTCATATTTTGCTCTTTGATGAAAAGTAGTGATGGCCTTCCACTAGAAAATAAGCCTAAGAGAGCGTCACATTTCGTGCCCTTTACGTGAGTAGCAAACAGAAGAATCACCTAATCATGATGTTCTATGTGAGGCTGTGAACACGCTGTTAGTGCTTGGAAGTACTGTGGGCGAAGAAAACTGAACGTTATTGCATATTCGAGCAAGGTGATGTGACCATTTACATGGGTGTTATATATTAGGGGCTGCACTGTTAATTAGAGAGCACTTTCAAAACATTAGGATCATAGCGTAGTGACGGGAGTGTCACTCCCTAAGATATGTAATCTGCACCAAGCAGCTAATGTTTGCAGGACGTTGGCTCCACAGCAAATATGGGTGTTCCCTCTATCAATTTATTCTGCTTCTAGCCAAGCTGCTGATTACTTATAGTGCAATGCAAACTAAGCACTGGGTTATTTATTTGGAAGTTACGTTTCCAGACAAACCGACAACGTAGATCTATCAACTATTTCGCATTCCGCAGATATTTGATCTTGGGTGTACCTCAACAACTTTTCACAAGCTGGATCTGAGATATGCTCTTCTAACGCTTCAAGCGACGTCACACATTTTTGCTTATGCAGTTTCAACACTGCAGTGTCTCTGCAATGTTGAAGGAAAGAATGAAGACCTCTTTATAAAGTACAAAACTTTAATGGCCTATATAGACGGCGAACAAAACTGCACATGCACTGGCCGCTGTTCGTGCATGCATGCGTGCGGGTGTGTGTGTGTGTGCATGTTTGCTTACGAGAAGTGCACGATAGTGCATTTTTTATTGTTTTATTCGCTTACGAATTAGGTTTTTAAAGTTTACCGAATAATTCATAGTTTATGACAAAAAAACAACACTTTGAATGTACAAGCACTGCCAGATCTTGTCTTTCTTCAAATATATGCTTCCTCTCGGCATTTTTAGAGGCTTGCGACAAAACACTCCAACAATTATAAATATAAGAATTTTCCTCATCTACCTTTTTACAGCTGGATTTCTCCGAGATATTTCTCATGATTGATACAACGACTTGGATCTATTCCTCTCATGAAACCAGTATCTCAAAATAGATCATTGCCTACGCGTTTCTACCCGAAGGACTTTGTGAACGTGTCTGAGTTATTGTCAAAAATCACCAAATGCCTATATTTTAAAATTTTGAAAAGATTATTAACATTCATGATTGGTGTTTCTTGGTTTGACAACCTGGTGTTCTTATTTTGTTTCGTCTCAACACATAAGAAGCCTGTTTTAAAAAGACGCTTTACAAAAATTTATACCAAAGACTTCAAAACAAACATTATATGCATACCCACGATTCCAAGGAGGCTTAAAACTACAAAGAAACAAAGAGAACACGCTTCCACCTCTGTGTTGGCTTTTTCTGAATTGAATCTTAACTATATGAATTGGATCGCACCCTTCAGGTGATAACCTATAGTCATTATCAAAAAATACCTTCCACAAGGAGGAGTATACTGTAAAGCAGCTTGCACGCTTAAGTGTGTTTTGCGTGTATATAACTAACACCCTACGATATGATTGTTAGTTATAGATACGCAAAACTCCAAAAAAAGTACAACTGCATTTACAGAGTACGTTCTACATCAGCCTGCACGTTCATCAAAATGCTGTAGTCGGTCAGATCAGATTCAGTGGAACGTTGGTGAACACTAGAACTAAGCTTTGGTCTACTCATGCCCAATAAGAAAGTGGAATGTGTAGTATAAGCACAGGTAGTATACATAAGTTTTTAAGCTGCTTCTGAATAAGGATAAAACAAATGTAAAAAAGGGTCATTACCCACATTTGCTTCCGACGTGAAAGAATTACCATTCCGCATTCCTCCAAGAAACCATAATAGTATTACAAAAATAATTTCACCTTATTTCAGATATTTATATTTTGCAGGTGTTTTGTAAGGGTTTTTAATGGTTTAAGAATGTCAAATCTTTCGAAGAAAATCAAAACAATTGCGGCAATTAAGCACGAAAATGACAAAGATAAAAGACGCCAAGAAAGGCATCACTGGGATTATTGTGTTTATGCTGTATTAGGCTGTTGGCTGCTGGTGGAAAGAGGAACGATTGTCCAGCACGTAACTCAAATAAACGCCTGCATCAACAAGGATCCTACTACAAAGATGAGGAAGGTACAATAAAGTGGCGTAACAACGGTGAACCTAATAAGGAAGTGGCATTTTATATTGCTTATTGCAAAGACATTATGTTTGTATTGCTAAACAAGCGTAGAAAAGAAGAATGGTTCAAAAGGCTTAGGATAATTAGCAACAGCTTGTACACTCCGATGTTTTTTTTCTGTTTTCTTGTAATTTGTAATCGCAGTTGGTCGACAATAATACTTATTTGTGAATGGGTTTGAGAGTCATGATTGTTTTTCTGTCTGAATACATGTCAAGCCACAGGATGCAGTAATATGACGCATATATATATATATATATATATATATATATATATATATATATATATATATATATATATATATATACCGGCACAATCGGTATTCACATCTATACAAGACTGCCTTTCTTAAGACCATGTGTATTTGCTTCTTTATGTTTCATATTCTCGGCACATACTGCTTATATCTATGACTGTTAACCAGTTAAATTAAAGTCGTAGTAACCAACGTACTCTACGCAACAAGGGACATTATGTTGTTTTGAGAGATCCTAAGATGTTTCTGGTTTACTTCACAAAAAGTATAAGAGATGCTGCCCACGCTTTTCCACGTGCCATGGCATCTTAATGATATATCTCCTCACTGGAATGTTAAGTCTAGGAAATGAGTAACACGTCTCTTCATGACGACGCATGTCATTAAGCTCCTAATTCACAAGCAAGCGTGGTGGTAGACGCCTCTCTGTTTGATTTAGCGTGTCAAACACACAAACAGGCAGCCACGTTTCGTGGCGTTGTCAACGTAGTACGCTGACATTACTGTTTACAGGAGCGGTGTGTGTAGCAATGAATTTAAGAGAAAGACTTGTGCTTGTGTGGTGTCTTTGACAGTTTACCCTTGATTGACGTTTCAGCGGATATTAAAAGAGTAAATGTTAAAGAGATTTGAGCATAAAGGGGGTGCTGTAAGCTGAGCAAGCTGACACATTGCTGCGAGTGAACTTTCTGGCTTTCTCTTCTTGTGCAGAAGAATTACATGCATCTGCTGGAAGTTTCTGATGAAATGAACATCAAGAAACGAAAGTTTTCAATAAGGTGAATAAAATAAAATGAAACACATTAGCAATACGGCAACTAGCTGAAGAGCTGTGTCATTTTTTTTTTGTTGTGTATCTGTTTCCGACACCAAAAAAAGGTAGTCCCTTTATCTGTGGTAAAAAGAATGTCCCGCTCAAGAGCAAAGGGGAAAGCGTAGCGCCTCGAATGGCTGCATTGAAAACACGGCTAAATAAATTTGAGGACCGTTCATGTCGGGAAAATTTAATATTTTACAACATAGCTGACACCGCTTCTGAAATTTCGGCACAATCGGTAGAAAAAGATTGCACAATGAAAAATTCAGCATTAGGCCTGAGCTTAAACAACAGTGATGACCGGATTTTTCTGACCCAGAGACTTGGCCGTTTTGTCACTAAATATCTGAGACCTATTATTGTTCGGTTTTCATCTTGTAAACTAAGAGAAGCGATTCTGTCTTCTAAAAGTAAGTTAAAAGCAATTGATGTTTCCGTAAGCGAATATTTTTGTAAGGCAACCAGAACTGTCAGGACAAGGCTGTAAAAATTTGGCAAGAAAAGCAGCGAATTTTTTCAGTGCGGTACAACAAGTTATACGTCAACAAAAAGTGTTACGTATACTCCCCCGACACCGACAGTGCCTGTGAATTGCATTTTGACAATGCTTTAAGTAACACGCAACTATCGTCTGCTGCTGCTAACTGTCGTTCTGGCGGTTTTTTTCTCTGACAAAGTTAGACATCAGTCACGAAGACAGTATTCTGAAGGCTTATCCTTTTTGTTGTCAAATGTACGCAGTTTAACCAATAAACGTGATGATCTAGCCCCTATTCTTGATTTATGTGCCACTGACGTAATTGCATTGACAGAGACCTGGTTGACCGATAAACTTTTGAGTGAGGAGTTGTTTCAGTGCGAGAAGAATTATGTTGTGTACCGTCAAGATGGTGATATCTAACCGGGTGGTGGCGAACTGATTGCCGTCGCCCATAATATAGTGTCTGCTAGGATTGAATTTACCACATTCTTAGGATTAGTATGCGTACGTGCTGTCTTATATCAACAAAACATATTGCTCTGTGCTTATCCGCCAAATGCACCAACTGCTTTGTGCGATGAACTTCATGAGGTTATTGATTTTCTTGCCTCAGAATTTCCCCACTCTCCTTTGCTTCGGCTGGGTGATTTTAATTTTCCTAAAATAAATTATGCTTCACAATATCCCTCTGTTGTTGGCTCGTCTACTGAAAGTGACTATTTTATTACCTTGTGCTTAACTTTTACTCTTACGCAACTTGTTTCTAGGCCTACTAGAACCAGCGCTAATTCGTCAAATACTCTCGATCTCGTACTCGTCAACAACTCTAACTTCGTACACTTAATAACTTGTTTACCCGACATGAGCGATCACCATCTTTTAAATTTGCTCCGCCGCGGTGGTCTAGTGGCTAAGGTACTCGGCTGCTGACGCGCATGTCACGGGATTGAATACTAACTGCGGCGGCTGCATTTCCGATGGAGGGGGAAATGTAGTGGGCCCATGTGCTCAGATTTGGGTGCAGGTTAAGAACCCCAGGTGCTTGAAACTTCCGGAGCCCTCCACTACGGCGTCTCTCGATATCATATGGTCGTTTTGGGACGTTAAACCTCACATATCAATCAATCTTTCACATTTTTTGTAAAGGGCCACGTCACACGCCAGAAAAGCACTCCAAAATTAATCAGAAAATATGCGAGAGGTGATTACACAGCAATTAATAGGGAGCTTGCACTGTTCATCGAAGAGTGCATGCCAGAATTTTTCAGCCCTACCGTAAAATAGAATTCGAAATTGTTTAAAACTAAAGCCACGCCACTTGTTGCTAAATATATTCCACTGCGCAAGCTTCTCGAAAAGTTCACTGTTGTTTTCGACGACACTAAAAAGATTACAAACAATAAAAAACGCCTCTTTCGCCTTGCGAAACGCATTCAAACATCTACTTGTTGGAATGCTTGTTTTCACGCACTGCATGCATATCGCATCGCGTTAAAAGAGCCAAAAGTCGTATTTTTCAATACTTACGTACCATCACTTCTTTATACTAATCCATCAAAATTGTGGAGCACTATTCAAATAAAAAAGAAAACTTGCATATCTTTTACAGCTTCTGATGGCTGCGCTATGAGCAATGAAGAATGTTGCATGGTACTCAATGACACGTTTGCAAAATTGTTTTTTGATAGCTATTTTGTCATGGAGCCGCACTTGTACAAAAACGATTTTTTCCCCATGGATCCACTTGTAGTTGATTTTGCTGGTGTTTCGAAATTAATTCATGGTTTAAAACTCTCGTCTTCCTGTGACGCTGAAGAAATTAATTCCAAGCTCTTGAAAAATACTGCTGTGCACTTTTCTGTATTTCTTATGTACCTTTTCACCCAGTCTATGGAGTGCTCGTCTGTGCGTGCTGATAGGAAAGTGGGGAAGGTGAAGCCTCTGTTTAAATCAGGTGACCCACATTCCCTTCTCAATTACAGACCCATCTCGCTCCCTAGCATTTCTTGCGAAATCCTCGAACATGTCATATTTACTAACCTCGTTTCATTTATTGAATCCAACGCATTTTTCACTTCATTTCAGCATGGGATTTGCCAGAACTATCCTATGAAACACAACTTGTATCGTTTATGCATAACATTTCATACTCCTTGATAAAGGACAGATTATTGACTCTATTTTTTAGATTTTGGTAAGGCTTTTGACAAAGTGTCTCGCTGTTTACTACTTCTTAAACTCAGTACTTTTAATATTGACCCTAACATCTTGAAGTGGCTAGAATGTTTTCTAACTAATCGTACTCAATTTGTAACTGCAAATGATGCCGTATCGTTCCACTGTGACGTAAAGTCTGGCGTTCCTCAAGGCTCTGTTTTGGGTCTCTTGCTTTTTCTAATATATACTAATGACTTACCTAACGTTAATAATAGTTCCATTGAACTTTTCGCTGATGACTATGCTGTATACCGTGAAATAACTAGTCTGCATGATAACCTCAATCTTTAGTTCAATATAGATTACTTATCAAAGTGGTTCTTCCAATGGCTATTGTTATTAAAGCCGACGAAATGCAAGAATATGACTGTTTCACGTCGCTCTGATTCATCCATTTCTCTCACCTATGCTATCAATAACATCAACCTTGAATACGTAACCTCGAATAAGTATCTTGGCATTCACATAACAAATAACCTTTCTTGGCATACACACAATCATTACATCACTAACAATGCCTATAAATTACTCAGTACGTACGCAGAAATTTTTTATTGTCCCACGCCAATTAAAATTGCTACTTTTCAAAACACTTATAACACCAAAACTCGAGTATGCGTTTTCTGTTTTTTACCCCAGTCTAAAAATATTAAAAATTATTATTGAGTGCATTCAAAATCAATCAGCACGTTTCATTATGTCAAACTATTCCTGCTCAGCTAGCGTTTCGCTATTGAAATCAGATCTCGGACTACTTGAAATGGAGCTTAGAAGAAAAATTTCTCGTTTATGCTTTTTTGAAAAAATTCTTCACTCAAACACTTCAATTCAACAGGAGCTCATATCACAACCGTCATACATATCGTCCCGTCTGGATCATGAGAATAAAGTTTTCATTCCTCTCTGTCTCACTAGAGTTTTTTCCGACTCCTTTCTGCCAAAAACCAGTGCCGAGTGGAACCGCCTTCCCTCCTCCATCGCCTGCGTATAAGACGCATCATCATTCAAAACTGCATTGACATATTATGGTATGCGCCCTAAAGGACTTTTTGTTGTTAAACATGTATTCTCACTGACTTGTATTTTTATTTTCTACTTTTGCTGCATTTTTTGTTTTATTAACCACCCCCTGTGTACGTCATTATGTGCCCTGAGGGTAATCGAAATAAAAAATAGGTACATCGAAGCTGCCAGTTTGAATAATGCTAAATAAAAAAAGTGGCCCCGTATCAGCATGTTACACCGCAAATGTGGTCGAACGACGATAGTCTTGCGTCTGGAGAGAGCGAACAAAACGTTTATTTGATGTTCCGTGCAAAAAAATTGATGAATGGTACTCTGGAGGCGCTGCGCTAGAGTTCCTCGAGCGCGCAGCGGAGGCGAACTAGCGCATCAAGTCACGTCACACGTGAGACATGAGTGCTATCTGGCAGTTATCGTGAAAAACAGGGCGCGCGCGTGCGCGCCAGCCTCTGAGGTGATAAGGTGTAGAACGCCAGGCGATGAATATGTGCCACCACCATGTCGTCTTAGCAAAGCGCGCTGAGAACACTTGCCGTTTCATGGAAGCGTTGCATGGGCAGCGCAGCGTTTTAAAGGCTACGACCCTTAAAATTGAATATGCATGCATTTTACAGTAAAAAACACATACATATTACTGACGTGTTGTTATAGTGCCTCAGATGTGCGCAAAAATTGCTTTTTAATTGACAATCACGCAAGTATGAACGCTGAACCTTGAGCAATATTAATCAGCGCTGCGGATGAGGTCCGCCGTTTGGAGTATCTTTTGGTCACTTTCGTGCCGTCTGGGGTACCGTTAAGGGTGGACAAACAGACAAATGTACGGACAGGCAGATAGACAGATCAAAATTTTTGCGTCGAAGGTCCCCAAGAAAGAGTACCGTCTTTAATATTCCATGTGAATCAGTTCACCGCGCAGCAGCTCCATCTCAAGGAGACTAGTTGGCCAAAGGCTAGAAGATTGTCAGCGTGCAAGGAACATAAGTAATATAGCGCTGTTGCCTCAGACTAGTAACCTGGTTTTTGTAAGTCCCCTGTGCATTAGGTGACACGTTGTTTCAGATCATTTGCATACTTACGTGCCTTACACAATACACTCAGAATCGTTTGGCGCAGTTGAAGGGCCACTCAACCACGCCACTGCCCCCCCCCCCTTCACGTTTAAAGACATTGTGATGGCTTTCTCTTCTCCTTCGATGCTTTTCGCACACACGATGCATTCTCCTCACCCCTTTTTTCTTGAAAGAACGCGAGCAATGTCAGCACTAAGCTACAGAGCCTACCATAATTTCGCACTTCTCGGCTACATTCTGTTACCGCCGCTTGCTGAGTTGCAAACAAACAAAATAAAGCGTGATCGGTTGATTGTAGCGCATAATATTCATGTCATACATGGAGGAAGAGATGGGCGGCTGCATGCCAAAGCAGGGCAGGCGACAAACACATTTTATATTTCGCGCATATGCACCAATTGAGAGCATGTACACTATAGACGTCACAGCAACTACTGTCTGCGTCACAGAAGAACGCAAGAAGGACAAAATATGTCGAGAAAGTATTGCGCTCGTTCACGTATTTTTAAAGTCTGGTGAGTTGCACTTGAAAGGCAACATTAAAATTTAAACAACCTCCGCATGGGCTAATTTTCACTACATTGATTTTAGGTGATGTGTTAGTGAAAAAAATGTTAAAAGGAAAAGCCCTGAACACAATCTTTTTTAAATAAAGTGTCCGTACAGGTCATATTTTCACGTGTTGCGCTGAAGAAAATGCAGGTATATAGAAGCGTTTCAATGAGCTAACGCGAAATTTTTATTTCTTGCTGGTTGTTCGCCATTCTGATATCGTACACCATAACCATGGTTATCATACTGAGGATGCATTCATGCACACTTCCAAACAAAGACTTCAAGAAGTCATTTTGATTTTTTTATGCAGGGAATTTCTAAAGCTCCTTGCATAACTCACCTTGTGTCGCTTTACATTATCCGCGAAAATCGACTGTTCAGAAGGCTACTGCCACAGAACAATGATGTCAATATTAAAATTGGGCATGTTTAAAGGGTTGTCAGCCTATTATATGCGCGCAAAAGTAATAAAAAAACACGCTTGAAGACAGAAGTGCCGCCTAAACGAATAAACACAGAATTGGTAATACCGCGTTTTCATATCCTGGGAAACCGAGGAAACTTGAGATTTGATATATGTCTCGGTATTGGGCCGAATCACGTTAATACAACAGTATGGCTCTTTCCGCGCTCGTTCGCTAGCTCTCAGTCACAATTATTGCTAGCGGTCGAGGAAAAACCTCACTACGTTGGAGGAATAACATGCTTGATTCCCGTACCCATGCCGTTGCTTCCTTGTCGAGCTGCGGGAGCAGCTGCAACTTGGCGCCAATTAGCAATTCAGATTGGGAATTAGCAATTCAGAACCAGCTTTTGTGCGCCGACCATCTAATGTAGGTTATAGACTATGTCTAAAGTTCGGTCTGCGAAGTTTGGAAGCCCGTGCATAGTGTCACCAGGTACACAACGCAGCCTTTTTTTAATGCTAAAGTTCTAATCTTCACTTTCTTTCGTTTCTCTCCCCTAAATCTTGTCATCAAGGTATGCGCCAAGGGTTAAACACGCAGGACGACGCAGCGAGCCAAGGAAGGGTGATCGGAGTAACCTTATGAGACCGGAAGAGAGGAGTTGCTCTGATAACAAAAGGGTGCATGGTCATATTGGTCTAACTCACGAATAGTCATATGGGCAGGGCAGGTAGTGCATAAGTGAGATAAACAATATTCGCTGAGGTTAACATGTTAGATTTCAAAAGAATAAAATATTGCGAGGGAACACAGACACTTATTTATCTGAGCAGATGCGTATAGGAAGTTCCCTAAGGTAACGTAAACACAACAAGCATAGGGCCAGGTCTCTTCAAGAGGCATTTGCGCTGTGGTGTTGCTAGTGAGGATGGTGCTGTTGGTGCTGCTGCTGCTGATGATGACGATAAAGAAGATGATGATGATGACCATGAGGATAAGGAGGACTTCTTAGGTACAAACCAAGCACGTAGTGTTATACGGCGACGTGATGAACACTGCACCACTCCGGATTTTTTTTTTGCTTCTTGGTATAGAGTAGAATGCGTAATAAAACAACACACAGTATCGCACATAGTGGCAGTATTCCGATTCTATAGCGACAATAAACACCCAAGCACTACAGTAAGAAACTCGAAGGCTAAAATCCTATAGTCTAGGGAGAGTTCTTCATGTGCTGTACAAGAAAAGTAGTGAGGTTAAGCACCTCACCAAGATGACGTAGTAGTACGGCTAAAAGTAAACTTAATCATAAACACCTTGAAATGAATAGCCATTAGGATGAAATAGGTGCGTGAATAGGTTATTGGCTCGGCATTGCGGTCCTACATACGCGTCTTCCCCAGACTGTGTATACGAATAAGAAAACCAATAAAGAGATGTTGACATAACATAACAGTGTACGAATTGTAATGAATAAGAAAGACGTTGATACAATCAGGTCAGCTATCATCAGCACAAGAAAAAAAGGCACGAGATCGGCGATCAAGCACCGTCATCTGGGTCCGCCTACGTTCCTTCAGAGCTACCACCCGCTTGCTCAGTACTTCAATAAACCCCCTTTACATTTGGTGGAGGTGCTGGGTAACTACATCACCTACACCCTTGAACTCCGATCCCGCACCCTGCCGTCGACAATGCAAGTTGACCCTGCTCAACAGACCACACCTCTCGCGGCTGCTACTTGCCCCGGCCCGGTTCACCAGCGAGATCCCCCGATCTTTTCGGGCACCGAAGACCAGGACGTCGTGGACTGGCTGTCGTCCTACGAAAAAGTCAATGGACCAAACAGGTGGGATGACGCTGCTAAGTTGAGCACCGTCAACATTTACTTGGCTAATGTGGCGAAACTGTGGTACACAAACCACGAATCCGAGTTCGAGAACTGGGCCACTTTCAAGCAGGCAATATCCTCGGTTTTCGGTCGCCCTCCCATGCGGAAGTTGCACGCCGATTAACGCCTGCGCTCACGGGCACAAGAACCTGGCGAAACGTTTACCGCCTATATCGAAGATATACTTGATCTCTGCAAGCGCGTCGATGCCGCAATGAGCGAAAGTGCCAAGATCCAGCACATTGTGAAAGGTGTTTATGACGACGTCTTTCAAATGCTCCTGGCGAAGTCTCCTTGCACGGTGTCTGAAGTGGTAACTCTGTGCCAGAACTACGACGAATTGCGACGGCAACGAGCTCTCATCAGTCGTCCATTTCAGCCTAACCAACCACTCGCTGCACCGGACGTCGTACCTGACCACTCCCGCCTTCAAGCACAAATGAAAGACTTTGTGCGTGAGGAGGTCGCACGTCAGCTTTCCCTCCTGCCGTTTTGTCAGCGCCAAGAGCTCCCGCAACACCAGCAAGAGCAACCACCGACACCGCTAGCTCCCGTGCTCCGACATGCACTTCAGGACCAGATTGCCAAGGCTATGCCAGTGCTTTTTCAGCAGCAAGTTGTCGCCGCGCCTCTTACTTATGCTGACGCAGTAAAGAGGCAGCAGCCACACCAGCCCTCGCCGTTCAATGGACTACCGCATGTCACCACTCCTACTCAGTCTTCCGTCGCATGTGCTCCTCCCCTCGCTACCACAGCCTCGACTCAGCCGTATGCCGCGTGGGCGGCGCCCCTTGCTGCAAATGCCTGGCGAACGCGCGATTACCGGCCGATCTGTTTTGCGTGCGGCAGCCCTGGCCATATTTCCCGATGCTGCCGTCGTCGCGTGCCCGCCTACACAGACGTCCGACCACGAAGCAACTACATGGAACGACAACCTTTTGGTTATGAAAGTTCGCATTGTCAGTCAAACACGTCTTCTCGTGACTATCCGGCAACTTCGTCTCGTCGCTCACCTTCACCCAATCGACGCTCCTTGTCACCCATGCGTCTACGACCAGCCCCTCAAAATGAGGGAAACTAGCCGTCGCAGTTCAAGGGGCAAGAACTGCGCTATCGAAATCTTCAAGTACGCGCACCTTGCCGTCAAATATTGTCGAAGTTTTTGTAGACGGTGCCCATGCATACGCTCTTGTGGATACCGGTGCCGCTGTGTCTGTTATAGACGCCAAACTTTGCCGCAAGCTCCGAAAGGTGACCACGCCGCTTGATAAGTCCTTACGTGCAGCAAATGGAGAACCTGTTCGACCTATAGCCGCCTGCACGGCCCGACTCAAAATTGCGGAGGACCACTACATTGTGGAGTTTATCGTCCTTTCCTCGTGCTCTAATGACATCATACTTGGCTGGCATTTCCTATCCCGTAATCGTGCCGTTATAGATTGTGCCCGTTCCGAACTTGAACTGCTTCCATTCTTCGACCAGCCCTACGACCACTCTAATCAAGCCACGCACAAGCTAGTTGTCAAAGAGGACATTGACATTCCACCGACAACAGCTGTTTTGCTCCCTGTGGTCTCCGACGGCATGCGTGATGAAGTAGCAGTTTTCGAGCCATCAAGTCTCTTTCTAAGTCGGAAACCACTTCTGCGTTCTTATTCAGCCCTCTCAATTTCTAATGGAGCCAGTGCTCTCTGCCTTACCAATCCCATTCCGCATACCATCAAACTGTTTAAAGGCGAGTCTCTTGGATGCGTACAGCCCATTGATAACAGACAAATTTTTACCGTGCCGCAAGAATCATCCCAAAGTGACCTCGCCGCCGTCAGTGCTCTTAACCACTCTGATCTACAGGCTTCGAAAGTGTTCGATTCGGCGATCGCAGACGGACTGTCACCATCTGAACGATCTGAACTCCTCAAACTGCTGTACCAGTACCGCGAATCTTTCGATGTTGTTCAACCTTCACATGGCCGCACTTCTACCACTCTACATTACATCGACACCGGCTCCCATGCGCCACTACGACAGCGACCATATCGTGTTTCTGCGGCCGAACGCCAAGTTATTACCGAACAGGTGAACAATATTCTGCAACGTGGCGTCATTCAACCTTCACAAAGTCCATGGGCCTCACCTGTAGTGCTCGTTAAAAAAAGGATGGTTCCGTTCGCTTCTGCGTGGATTACCGGCGCCTAAATAAGATCACTCGAAGAGACGTGTATCGTTTACCCAGGATCGACGATGCCCTTGATACTTTACAAGGTGCCGAGTTTTTTTCATCATAAGGTTTGTGATCAGGGTACTGGCAGGTTCCCCTTGCAGATGCTGATCGACCAAAAACAGCCTTCGGGACACCGGACCGACTGTATGAGTTTAATATCATGCTCTTCGGCCTCTGCAATGCGCCTGCCACCTTCGAGCGCATGATGAACTCGGTTCTTCGGGGTTTGAAATGGCAAATCTGTCTCTGCTATCTAGACGATATAGTTGTCTATGCGCCAGACTTTGGAACACATCTCGAGCGCCTCAAACACGTCCTCACGTGCCTGAAGAATGTTCAGCTCCAACTCAACCTCAAGAAGTGTCACTTCGCTGCTCGGGAACTTACGATTCTCGGGCACGTCGTATCAAAGGACGGTATACTTCCAGACCCGGCTAAGTTACGTGCTGTCGCCGACTTCCCCAAACCAACGACGATGAAGCAGTTACGGAGCTTCGTGAGGTTATGCTCCTACTTTCACCGGTTCGTGCGCAACTTCGCCTCTATCATTGCGCCTTTGACCTAACTAATAGGCAGCACCACTGATATTTCGTCATGGTCTTCTGAGTGTGACCAAGCCTTCTGTACCCTTCGTCGTCTCCTCACTTCGCCACCAATACTACGTCACTACGATCCTACGGCAGCAACTGAGGTCCACACCGACGCCAGTGGTGTCGGCCTCGGTGCGGTTCTCGCGCAACGGAAGCCTGGATTCGCCGAGTATGTCGTCGCCTACGCCAGCAGAACTCTTACCAAGGCTGAATAAAACTACAGCGCCACCGAGAAGGAATGCTTGGCGATCGTTTGGGCGCTTGTCAAGTTCCGCCCATACCTTTATGGCCGTACTTTTGATGTAGTAACGGACCACCACGCATTATGCTGGTTATATTCGCTTGAGGACCCATCGGGTCGTCTTGCCCGTTGGGCTCTTCGGCTTCAAGAATATGACATTCGCGTAGTATATCGTTCCGGCCACAAACCTGCCGATGCTGATGCACTGTCACGATCTCCCCTATCCCCGGACATCGCATCTGTTTCTTCGGACAACACCTTGTCAGCGCTTGACGAGGACACCATCTCTTCTGCACAACGCAATGACCCATGGATCGCTTCGCTTCTTGACGCGTTATCCGAGGCACCGACACTTCCAACCACTCGAACCCTGCGCCGCCAGGCTCCGCACTTCAGTATTCGGGATGGCCTTTTTTACCGGCGCAACTATTTAGCAGATGGTAGGAAATGGCTACTAGTCATTCCCCGAACGCTGCGCTCTACCATCTGCGCGTCGTTTCATTCCAACCCGCAATGTGCTCACGTCGGTGTTTTCAAGAACTACGAGCGCCTACGAAAAAGGTATTACTGGCGCAGAATGTTTACCTTCGTCCGCCAGTTCATTCGCGGCTGCCACGAATGTCAGCGGCGGAAAAGCCCGCCACATCCTGCAACAGGTTAATTGCAACCACTTCCATGCCCAGACCACTGATTCGACCGTGTAGGAATTGACCTCTACGGACCACTACCATTAACAACGGCGGGCAACCGATGGGCCATCATGGCAGTGGATCATCTAACACGGTACGCTGAAACTGCTGCTCTCCCCACAGCTGCAGCACAAGACGTCGCAACTTTCATACTCAATCGTTTTGTGCTTCGGCATGGTCCTCCTCGAGAACTCCTAAGTGACCGAGGGCGTGTTTTCCTCTCCGATGTAATACAAGCACTTTTTCAACAGTGCCATATTGTTCACCGGAAGAGTACAGCCTACCACCCACAGACGAACGGCTTGACTGAGCGGTTTAATCGTACTCTGGGGGACATGCTCACTACGCATGTCGCTTCTGATCAAACAAACTGGGACGTCGTTCTCCCATTTGTGACATACGCGTATAACACCGCTACGCAAGTCACTACCGGGTTTTCCCCATTTTTTCTCCTGTACGGTCGCGAACCATCGCACACCGTCAACACTTTACTGCCATACTCGCCAGATCCCTCCGAATACAAGCCTGTCTCAGAAGCCGCTCGTTACGCAGAAGAGTGCCGCAAGCTAGCCAAGCGGCTTACTACATCCGACCAACAGCGCCAGAAGGAGATTCGTGACGACGACCATCGTTCTGCACCAACGTTCGTTCCTGGAGCACTTGTATGGCTTTATATACCGCCCTGCGCCCCTGGTGTATCACCCAAGCTACTCTCTAATTATCATGGTCCCTACCGCGTGGTCGAGCGTACTTCACCCGTGAACTACGCCATTGAACCACTCACGCCACCGAGCGACCGTCGTCGGCGTGGACGGGATATCGTTCACGTAAACCGTCTGAAGCCGTACTTTGACCCGCTTGTCCCCACGTGTTAGATCACCAGGTGGCTTCAACTTTTTCGCCGGGGGTAATTGTAGTTAATAAGAAAGACGTTGATACCATCAGGTCAGCTATCATCAGCACAAGAAAAAAGGCACGAGATCGGCGATCAAGCACCGTCATCTGGGTCCACCTGCGTTCCATCAGAGCTACCACCCGCTTGCTCAGTCCTTCAATAAACCCCCTTTACAGAATTAATTATTTTTGTGCAGGGTTTGTTGGAGAAGCCCAGAATAGAATGGCGTCTTTGCAACTCACGAAGCAGTGCTGTATGGTTTCAGATATGCATAACTTTGGAAGTTTATAAATTAGCATTTATTTTCTCATGTCATAAACATTGTTCGTAATTGTTTGGAAGCGCTAATTTGAGGGTCTCCACGGTAGTGAGAGTCAACCGGACTGTACTTTCTGTGGTTTTTCGCGCTTTGTGAGGTCAGAACGTCCATACAACGCGTTTTGCCGTGAAAAAGATTAGCTATACCGGTTACACGAACGCCATATCCAGTAACTCGCTAAGTCAATTCTGTTTACGAAGCATAGCAGTTCAGAAGTGTACACTTACCAATTTAGTTCCTTTCATTCCTTCCGACGTATTTTGGAACAATCTTGTTCATATTCTAGGACTGAGGCTGCCATACTGAACTGTAGCTGTACCATGCATCAGGCTTGCGGCTGCGCTTTCCGTGCGCGACGTTGGTAGCAAAATCATGAATAATTATATAGGGAGAGTGCAATTGCCCTAATGATTTATTTTAGATCGTGACCAATTTTATGAAGTCATATTTGCCTATTTACCTGCACAAATCTGAAGCTAAGAACGCCGATATTAAGATTAACAAATGTCTTCCAGTGCGCTGCAACTCATTGCCACGCGCTTGAAGCGCTGTTTTTTATTTCTCAATTGTCTCTAGTGCCAAAAACAACAAATGCATACTTTTTACTGCATGTGTGTGTGCCTAAATTGTATAGTGTTATTGTCTCACGATGTGCCAACGCATCTATGTATATTCAAGACCAGGAGTATAATCGCATTTTACTCTCTCATATTGAGAAGTATATGGGCATTCTTCTCTCTCAAAGAAAGAAAGAGAGGGAGAAGAAACTTTATTCAAGTGTCCCTGTTGGGGTCAAAGGCAGCGGGGGGCCGGGAGACGGGCCCCTCTGTAACCCGCTTCCTCAGGCGGCGGCCAGGCCTTGAATCCTGGTGGCGTCTTCGGCCAGCCGGACAGCCCAGAGCTGGTCCTCCGGGCACGTGCTGAGCAGCAAAGCCTCCCACTGCTCGGCCATGGTGATTGTGAATATAGGGCTCATGCTGTCTTTAACTGAGTAGGTAGCTTCGGGGCAGGCCCATATAATTTGGTCGAGCTCAGCGTAAGGCGGACCGCACGTTTTGCATTGTGGTGTGTGAATAGCGGGGTAAATACGGCTGTACAGCGATGGACTGGGGAAAGTGCGTGTCTATAATAGACGCCATGTAGTGGACTGCTGCTTACCAAGGCACTTGTCTGGTGGTGGGTATTTAAGCCTGGCCTTGCGGTAGTACATTAGGATTTCTCCAAAGGTAACCATTTCGTCCATTGCATTATCGCAGAACGAGAAGACCATCATCTCTCGCTCAGCCGCATCAGGTCACGAGGGGTGGTGCTGTGCTGGATGACGCGCCCGGTTGACGAGAGCTCGGGTGGCGTCATGAGTGGCCCGGAGTCCAGATGATCTTAACGCGGCGATGACGTAACAGAGGTGTACTTGTGAGAATTTGGAGCACCGGTTGGGAGATCAAACCTTTGGTAATGTTGCGGATGGCAGTCTTGGAGCCGCTGATGACGCAGGATGCTTTGGTTGAAGCGTAGGCGAGAGAGACGGCTGCTTCTTCACCTTCTTCGGGTTTGTTTGCACGAATGGTGCCAGTTGCGGTAATTATGTACTGCGGCCAGGTGGCGACAGCGAGGGCCATGGCCCGATGCGTAGAAGTTTCCGCTGCGTCTACATACGCCACGTACGTGGCTTTCGCGTAACGCTTGCCTAGTTGCTTGGCCCGGTCTACTCGTCTTTCCACGTTATAATCAGGGTGCATATTGCGTGGTATGGGGGGAATCACGAAAGTGTCGTGAATGTCTGAAGGAATTGGGAGTTTCCGGCCAAACTGGGAGACGTAAGGTATGCTGAGTGTGCACATGAGATTACGTCATGTAGGAGTTTGGCCTAATCGTTCGTAGTGCGATATACGTCGGCTTCAATGAATTCATCTATAGTATTGTGGAGTCCTAGGTCATTGAGTTTCGGATTGGGCGTAGACATGGGGAGACGCAGCGCGCACTTGTAGAAGCGCCTGATCATTATGTTTAGTTCTTCTTGTCGGTGAGCGTACGTTTCATACATGGAGCAACGTGAAGGATTCTGTTTAAGAAAAAGACGGTCACCAGTCGTATGAGATTGGCCTCTTTCATGCCGTGCTGTTTATTGGCGATGTGGGAGATGAGCCTAGTAGTCTGATAGACATGATGGTGTAGTAGTTGCATTGTTTCCGAATTGCCGCCGTTCTGCTGAATGCGGAAGCCCAATACGCGAATTGTAGGAAATGTTCATATAGGGTGATGTTGCACATGCAGATTTATCGTGGGAATGTCTCTGTTGTAGGGAGATCTAGGTCGATAGACGAGCAACTCTGACTTTTGGGGCGAGCAGTACAATCCTCGTTGTTCAGCGTAAGTTGTGATTCTATCAATCGCCAACAGAAGTGCGTCTTGTATCTCTCCGTCAATACCTCTGGCAATCCACAAGGTGATATCGTCCGCGTATATGCTGTGGTGAAGGTGGGGGATATCTTCTAGAACTGGCGGAAGTTGAAGCATGGCCAGGTTGAAAAAGAATGAAGAGAGGACCGACCCCTGTGGTGTTCCTTTCCCACCGAGAGTGATGGAAGGTGCAGGCAAATCGTTGACCGAGAGTGTTTCTGTCCTGTCCTTTAATAAGTTGCGGATGTAGCGGTAGGTACGGGCACCTACGTTGAGCGTGGCGAGGGCGTCAAGGATGGATGAATGTAGCACATTGTCAAATGCCTTGGTAAGGTGTAGCCCCAGAATAGCACGTGTTCCATACCGAGAGCCGTCTTCACCGTCCATAATGTGACTCTTTCGTTGCTGCATCACGTCTTGTGTCGAAAGTTTAGGTCGAAATCCCAACATTGTATGCGGGTAGAGGGCATGTTCTTCCATGTACCTTTGTAGTCGAGTGTGAATGACATGCTCGAGTACCTTGCCGACACAAGATGTGAGAGATATTGGCCGAAGGTTCTCGATAGTCAGTGGTTTTCCTGGTTTAGGTATCAGAATGACTGTGGCGGTTTTCCATGTTGTTGGTATTTCTCCCGACTCCCAAACCATTTGCAGATAAGATGTCAGCGTTTCAAGTGATTCTTCGTCAAAGTTTCATAAGATTTTATTTGTAATTTTATCCAGACCAGGCTCTGATTGGGATTTCAGTTGTGAAAGTGCGGACCTCACTTCCGCTTTTGTAATCTGGGAATCGAGGGCTGGATTATCTACTCAATTGTAGCTTGGGAGATCAACCGAGGAGCACTGACATTGTACCGATTATATAGATCATGGATAAGGTCTTCGTTAGTACCTGAATAATTGTGCAGAGCGGTGAGTAAGGAGTGGCGCTGAGCAGTTTTTGTCGATATTGGTTCTATCATACGACGAAGAATATTGCTCGTTTTGGGCACGTTAGGTAAGTGTTCCATAACGTTGCAAAGCTGATGCTAGTTCTGGCGAGAGAGTTGAAGAGCGTAATCTTCAATTTGACGCGTTATTATAGCAATGCGTTTGCGTAATGAGCGGTTCAATCTGTTGGAGTTATAGCGCTTACGCAGACCAGCGAGGGCCTCCCACATGTGCAGCAGCTTGGTGTCTACCGTTTCGCCTACGGCGTCTTCTGGGGGAGTCTTGGTAGCACGCTTAACGTCTCGTAGTAAGGAAGCTGTTCATTGGTTGATCGAGGTGGCAGATTCTGGAGAGGCCGTTGCCCGCGATTCGCGGAAGACCTCCCAGTCAACGAGGGCAGGCTGTTTGGATTTCCTACACTACGGGCCAGCCTTGACGATCGTTTGTATCATGTAGTGGTCATTGCCTAGATGTTCATGAGGTTGGACCACTTTGCATGCGTAGATTTTGCAGTGAAAGTGTGGTTAGGAGTGGTGTCTCTGGCAGCGCTGTTTCCCAACCGCTTAGGATATGCCGGGTCTGTGTTAAGGGTGTAGCCAAGATTGTGGGTGTCTTGCCACAGCATTCGCCTTTTTCTGGTGTCGTGAATGTAGCCCCAAGCGGGTGAGGGAGCGTTAAAATCACCTACCACGAGGAGGGGGGAAATTCTTGCAAACTTCTTGACATAAGACAGAACCTTGTGAAAGCGATATGGTTGTCGTGGGCTGCTGTAAACATTGACTAGGAACATACTGGTGGATGTCCGGCGAGATGAAGAGAGGATTTCCAATATAATGTGCGGCACTGTATCAGAGAGCGAGGGGGTTTTATTAGAAGGATATTTCGTTTCACGAGGGTGGTAAGAACTTCGCGACTGTCAGGGGCTTGAGCAGCCGTAAAGAAGGCGTATCCGACCAGCTTAGACTGTCCGACCAATTCCTGTAAAGCAATAATATCTGGTATATCTGTTTTCTTGAGTGTCGATAAAAATTGTTGTGGCACGCTCCTCTTACGGCGGTAGCTACGGCAGTTCCACTGCCAGATGCTATACTGAGTGTGTGGATTACTCACGGCCATCTTGCTTAATGTGGCCATAAGGCTTTTGGTGCGAGTGTGAGCGAGAGTGATGTGTACACCGCTCAAGCTCCGTGACTCTGCCATTGTAGCTGGCAATAAGGCTTGAAAGTGTGGCTTCAAGGTTGTTCTGGGTAATTTTCGCTCGGGCTTGCAGCTTTCCGTCGAGCATTAAGGTGAGTTGGTGCTGTAACTTTGCTGTGAGGATTTAATCGAGGGATCGCTCTAGCGTTTGCGCGATGGTCTGTTCAAGCATTATCGGTAACGGCCGTTCAAGTACGGTTTGAATCGTCTCGTGGAGTTGTTGTTGCGGTACAGATTCTACAGGCAAAATGGGTGTTGAGGCGGTAGGTGGTTGCGATGATGGTGTGGTTGGTTCTTCTGTGTCTGGAGCCTTTCGTTTTGGGGGTAGAGGTGTGGAGGCGGTGTCGGCGTGGAGGTCAGCAGAGTGAAGCAAAGAAGAGGACGGAGGTTACTGGGCAAGTTGTTTCCGAAGAGCAGCGTTTTCAACGCGAAGTTCTTGTACTAACGTACGGAGTGAACGCAGCTCTAGTGTGATAATGCTCAACATGGTTTCCTTATTATGTGTGGTCGTGTGTGTACTTGTAGGCGCTGTATTGTGTGTAGGAGCATGTTTGGAGGTAATGCAAGCCCAGCTTACTATACGGGTGGCGAGGGTGAGACTGGGTTGCCGCTGCTGAAGGGGGGACCATGCGAAGCCTCGGGTGCCGCAGATCCGAATAGGAGCTCCTGGGGCTGATTCTTGCGTCGCTGCATTGATCGGCTGCGTGAGCCACGACGCTTCGAGGTTGGACTGGAACTGCGGGAGCGGGTGTGGCTAGACTTCACCTCTTGGCCTTCCGGATGAGCATCTTGCGTGGAATTTATGGTTGAGAGGTACTGTTGTTGTTAGGAGCTTAGCTTTTTCTTGGCAACGATAAATGAGAAGGCGAGGTGTCTGGTAGCGTTGAGGACAGGTTTTGTCACTTGTCTGGTGGGCTTGGCCACACAGAAGACACTTAAGGGTGCATGGATGAGCAGTAGCAGGGTTGGCCGTGCCACACAGCGTGCAGATTATGGCATTTGGTTTGGGGCAGACATCCGAGTGGTGGCTGACTGCGCCGCATTTGTGACTTCGGTGCGCTTCTTATGTAGGTAACATTTGTATTCGGCTCCTCGATAGTAGACATGGAAAGGGACTTGGTCGCCATCGAATACAATGAGTACCGTGTTTGTCTTTGCCATTTGGCGAGCTTGTAGTATCGTGGGGTTGTGGTCATTAACAACACTTGCTGAGATGTCTTCAGGAGAGTCGTCGGGAGGAATATTGTGGATCACTCCCTTTGCTGTGTTCTATGGGGAAGTAACGTAGGCTCGAACGTCATAGGTTTCAGCGTTCCACCTGTAGTTTGAAGATCGGACTGCAAATTTCTGCGTTGGATAGAAGAGGTGTGCTTACTACGATTAGATCAGCTTCAACGCATGTGCGGTAAATGTCGTCTTTGAGTAGCGTTGCGTGCAGATCCACTTCGCGTAGAATAGCATCGCGCAGTTGTGCTTCGCCCGCTTTGTAGAGATCGAGGCCGCCCCTCGGGCGCATCACAACTTTTGCGTGATCATCTGGCAGACACGGTTGCCTGGGTTTGCGAAGGAGACGCTGGGCAGATCCGTTCAGCATTGGGGTATCGGACGCGCTTCCCTGGCCAATTGGCAATGCCGGAGCGTTCGATGCATGCTTGCATTGCTTGTTTCGGTGGCTAGAGATCTATCTGGCTTCGAGGGTGGCGTCTTCAGGGGGTGATCTCAGTTCCTTCATCTTCGACCACTTCTATGGTTAAGTCGAATTCAAAGGAACCATGCAACTTTACTGTGCTGCCTCTGGTTAGGGGTATAGTTCTTCGTCGGCTGCCACGATGCTGGCGTGGCAGCCGCCACGCCAGCGTCGGGTGGCGCAAGCAGTACGAGTTCGTCGTTGCGGTTAGCGTCTCTATCACCTGGGTCAGGAAAAGCTCGCTCACCAAAAATCTTCCGTGTACTGTAGTCGGGGGCTAGTTGTATTGGGTGCTGGAATAGTTCCAGTCGTCGACAAGGGCGATTGAAGATATCAAGAAGTAGGGGTTCAACGCTGCCTCTTCCACGTGCAGGAGCGAGTGGGTGTGCTGCTGCTCTGCATCATGTCTAAGGCGTCTCCTCTCTCAAAGAGAGGCCGAGTCGAAAGCAGCCTCAATCTTTCTTTTCACACACAGTAAAATCAAATTTCAACCTCTCAGGTGCTTTGCGAGAGTAAGGTAACACTCTCAAGAGTAACTCAGTTTTAACTCCAATGATACACTCCGCCGATTTAAGATGTTCGTTCTTGGTTGTTCCTCAAAAACAATCTATACGTGAATACTTAATATGCCCATTTTTTCCATGTCAGCCAGATTAGTTAGAAACAGGGCATAGAAAAGCGCATTGTTAGGTAATAAATTTCCTGTAACAGCTGTAAAGCGTAATTAGATTCATAAGGGCCGGTTGTTTACATTTATCAATCAATTCTGCATAAGTAACTTTGGTGGGTGGAGGGTGGGGCTCTTTGGCTACGAGAGTTTAGCACAATACTTTAGGCGTGTAACTTATGGCTAACAAGGCCCGTATTCAGTAAGATCGCTAAACCTTTCCAACAACAATTGGCATCTGGTAATTGTGCGTTGTTGACTTTGAATATAACACGTGTATGAATAAATTGTTCTTTTTATGCAGTTCGGCTCATGCGGTTCTGACTTAGCTGTCAAAATTCGTCATGCCACGGAGCGAAAGGGTCGGTAGAACGTTACGGCAACGCTGAAATTTCTCTTGAATTTTTCTCTAATTGCTATCACTGGACAAGCTACTTTGAATTAAAGAGCTCCCTTATACAAAAATGTGAACGCAGCTTAGCTGTTTCAATTTGGCGAAGTATTCAAGTGAAGGAGGAGGAGGAGAAGGAGGAGGCGGAGGAGGAAGGGAAGAAATGAAAGGCAGGGAGGTCTACCAGACGCACGTCCGCTTTGCTACCCTGCACTGGGGGAAGGGGTGAGTGGATTAAAGGAGAAGAGAGAGAGAAGTGAAGGGAAACGTGTGTGTAGATGGATCTTATAAGCGTGCAATGGACCTTGTCTATTGCACGCTTATAAGCGGTCGCGTAGTCCGGTCGTCTTTAGAAAACTTAGCAGTGCTCGCGTCGCTTTGCTGGCCTGCGACGCGAACAGCCACGAACCAAGGATCTTCTCTTCGGAAAAAGGTCTACCGTCTAGTGTCTCTAACGTTTCGCGTAGCAAGTTGCCCTTGCTCGCAAAACGTTCACATCAACACAGTAGATGTTCTATTGTCTCGTCCGTGTCGCACGATTCACATCGGGAGCTATCTGCCATTCCTATGTGAAAGGAGTACGTCTTCTTAAAAGCTACCCCTAACCAGAGGCAGCACAGTAAAGTTGCATTCTGGCGGGAGAGGTCCGTTAGGACTTGAAGCTTTTCTCGATGGGTCCAATTTGTATAGACGGCGGTTCCCGACGCTGGGGTCACTCAGCCAAGTTTCCGACATAGTGTTAGCGAGCGAGTGAAGGCCCCTTGCAGCGTCGGTTCTCGACAATGAAATTGGGGTTGTCTGGACGTCCGCGTGGGTGGATCGGGCAGCGTTATCAGCAAGGTCGTTACCGACAATACCACAATGTCCCGGTAACTACTGGAACACTACGTCATGTTCTTTCGATAAAACTTTGTGAAGCACTCCTCCTATTTCAATCACCAGTTGTTGATGCACCCTTTGTCGTAAAGCTTTTTTCAAGCTCTGAAGGGATGCTTTGGAGTCGCAGAACACAGCCCATTTTTGAGGTCGGGCTTCCGCGATATAAAGTATACCAGCACGTAAGGCGGCAAGCTCCGCTGCGGTGGATGTTGTCCTATGCGACAGACAGACAGACAATGAACTTTATGTGATCCTGAGGAGCTTTCGCGGGAACCCCTATCGGGGACCCGCGGAAGCCACTGGTCGCGTCCAAGTCGGGGCTGGGACACCATGAAGTTCCGCCCTTTCTTAGGCCCTATGGATTGCCTGGATTTGTGCTTGAAGCGATGGGCTCCGGAGTGCTTCTGCCCAGTCGGCTTCGCTGGATAGAGGGCCGTTAGGTAACGCGGGGCATTGCCAAAGCATGTGCGCTAAGGAACAATAAATTTCATTACATTCCACACAACTTGAGTCAACGTTTGTGGAGATTCGACTGAGAAGACCCCTCGAGGGTAACAAGCCCGTCTGCAACATTCTAAGTGTAATTGACTGAGACCTATCTAACTTCGGGTAAGGAAGAGAATACGCTCTTCTACTTAGCTGATAGTGAGATGTGATTTCATTAAACGTAAGGAGTGGATCGTTATGCTAGACTTCATCCTGACCTCATAAGGCCTCCATGCCGCCGCGGCGCGTTAGATCTCGCACATGGTCATGAGTAAGCTCGTTGAGGTTAGGTACGTGCTGATGAACGTCCGCACCAATATGGGCGGGAAACCAAGAGATTAAATGAGTGCCAGGGTCTGTTCTTTTTTCTAGAACGGAGGCAGCCTCCCGCACTATGTTACCCGACTCAAAAGCTTTGATGGCCACTCGTTAGCGTGTTAACACGGTGGTGGGTGAGCGGCCGGTCATGGCCAGGGCTATGGCGACCTGTTCTGCAACTGCGCTCGTAGCTAACCTCACCGAGGCTGAGGAGCGTAATTCCCCGTTGCCGTCAATGAATGCTAGCGCGAATGCGCTAGACTTGCCGTACTGAGCCGCGTTGACAAAGACAGTCGATTCTCGATTCTCGGCGGCGTTCTGTAATATCGCCCGTGCTCGGGATTTTCGCCTCTCTACGTCGTATTGCGGGTGCATATTCCGAGGAAATGGGCTGACCACAAAGGTTTCCCGGACTTCCCAGGATAAGGTAATTTTCCGTTCAGAAAGCATTCTGGGAGACATGCCAGCCTCGTCCAGGATGCGTCTTCCTGCCCTGGTTGGCGAGAGCCTGACCACCTGGGCGGTGACCTGCGCTTCGATCACTTCATCAATCTTGTTGTGCATACCGAGTTGTCTTAATTTGTCTGAGCATGTGGTTACTGGTAACCCCAGTACCTTTTTGATGCTCTTACGCATGAGAGTGTCTAGCTTATTTTTTCTGTTCTAGTCCAGGTAAGGGCCGATGCTACATAATAATTGTGGCTCATTAGGAAGGCATGATGGATCCGAAGTAGGTTGGCTTCACTTAGTCCCTTTCTGCGTCCTTATACTCTAGCAACAAGTCTCAGCATGCTTTTGGTTTTGGCCGTGATGTGCGTCAGGGTTTTGGCGTTACACCCTCTCGCGTCAATCAGTAGTCTTAGGATTCTGATTGAATCTACTCGTGGAATGCGCTGTCCATTTCTCGCAAAAAGGGCGATGGGAATTAGGTCCAGGTGTGGATGTCTCCTAAGGTCTTGCCTGGCCGGCCTGTACAGTAACAGTTCTGATTTGTTTGGAGAAATTTGGAGGCCCGTGCCTTCTAGGTAGGACTCCGTTTCGTCTAGGACTGATTGCAGCGCGTTTTCTACTTCTGCGATTGATCCTCCCGGGTACCAGATCATGATATCGTCCGCGTAAAGCAAGTGGCCTATATTGGGCAGGGATCTCAGCGTCTCCGATAAGCCCTTCATGACTATATTGAATAACAAGGAGGAGATGACCGCCCCTTGGGGAGTGCCTCTGGCTCCTAAGGCGAACTCGTCTGGCTTGTGGTTAGCGATCCTTATGGTAGCCGTTCTGTTTATCAGGAATGACCTAACAAAAGCCTGAAACTTTGCTCCCAGACCTAGGCTGGCCGTGGCCTGCAAGACGAAGCGACGAGATACGGTGTCAAAGGCCTTGGTCAGGTCAAAGGCTAAGATCCCCCTAACATCCCTAGTGCTGTTATCGAAAATGTGCTTCCTAAGAAGTATCAGAACATCTTGTGTGGAAAGGCCAGGCCTGAAGCCGATCATGTTGTGTAGGAATAGTTCCTTGCGTTCTATATAGTTCGAGATCCTAATGAGAATCGCATGTTCCGCTACCTTGCCTACAGAGGAGGTTAGCGATATCGGCCTTAGGTTGTCAAGATTTCAGGGCTTACCTGGCTTCGGAATAAGCACAATAGAGGCCGCTTTCCACTCTGCCGGCAGGCTTCCACTCTCCCAAGTTTTGTTGACTACTTTCGTTAGCATCTCAATTGATCTATCATCCAGGTACCTTAACAGTTTGTTTGAGATGCCGTATGGTCCTGAGGCTGACCTGCTATTGAAGTTGTGAAGGACAGCGCTAATTTCAGACTCCGTGAAGGGGTCATCGAGCTCTTTTACCGTGTCCCATTCTGTTTCTGGATACTCTTCTGAGCGTCCTGCGCCTAGCGGGAGATATCTATTCGCTACCTCGTCTAAGAGCGTTCTTCCGTTCCACCCTCTTGTCTGTGCTTGTGAATCAGGCAGCACAGTGCCTGTCTTTGATTGCCTTTGGTCTGCGTGTCATCTAGCGTGTGTTTAAGAAGATTCCATTTCCCCCTTTTAAGCATGCGTCCATCGACTGCTGAACAGATCTCATCCCATTGTAGCCGATCTAACTCAGTGCAGTACTGTTTGATCTCCTTATTAAGTTCCGCAACCCTCTTTCGTAACCGTCGGTTAAACCTCTGTGTTTTCCATTGCCTTAAAATGGAGGCTTTGGCTTCCAAGAGATGTGCGAGGTGCGGATCCATCATGGGAACATCAAGCTGGCTTTTAATAGTTTTTGTGGCCTTTTCAACGTCTGCTCCGAGTGTCTGAATGAGTTCGCTGAAGCTTTCGTATTCGCCCGTGTCCTCGTTTCTGAGCTTTTGGAAAGCATCCCAGTCCGTCACTTTAAATTCCCTGGCCTGGAGGGCTTCGACCTGAATGGTAACACTAATAATGTAGTGATCACTGTCCAGCTTTTCTTGCTTGTTATCCGAGGTTGTTCGCTGTGATTTTTTGTTAAACGCGAGATCGGGGGTTGTGTCTCTAGCCACCGACATGCCCAGTCTCGTGGGAAACCGGGGATCGGTGATGACTGTTAGCCTTAGGTCATCAACTGGCCGCGCTAGATTTATGCCCTTAGCCGTTTGCCTGATGTACCCCCATGCGTTATGTGGGGCGTTGAAGTCTCCCGCGATTACTAACAGTGACTGTCTAGCGAGTGTAGCGTCCTTTGTAAACAGGGAGTGGAAAGACTGTCTCTGATCGCATGGTGGGCTGTAAACATTTAAAATGAACACGCTTTGTTTAAGCCACCCGTTAGAGATAATCTCAAAAAAGCGCCTCCATTTTGCCACGACCTCGCCTAATGTCATGTACAACGTATGCGAGCTTTGTGCTCACCAGCGTAGGTATACCTTTCTTGGACTGCCCCCTTGCCGCCACCGATTTGTAACCAACGAAGGTGGGTGTGTCGCATAGTGTTTCCTGTAGCAAAATAACCTGGGGCCTTTCTGCCTGAGCCGTAACGTACTGTTTCAGTGAGGTCTTCCGTCTTTGAAAGCTAGCGCAATTCCTATGCCAAATTACTAGATCATTTTGAGTGCCCGCCATTTTGCTAGTTTCCGTTTTATTGACCCTGCGGGGTCGCCCCCGTATCATCATTAACTGCAGCTTGTGTACGAACCTCTGGCCTGGTCTTAATAGCCATTTTATTCTCAAGTGCGACTACCTTATTTTCTACGGCTCCTACTTTACTCTCAAATGCCCCCATGCTCAGCGCGAGTTGATTAATGCTTAACTGATTTTCTTTGGAAATCCTAAGTAAGTCTTCTATCATCTTGTTCTGCGAGCTTTCTACTTGCATCTCTGAGTCGCTCTCATCCTTTGGAGGTAGAGCCTTACGCTTGGCCTTGTTGACCTCGACTTTGGGTTCCTGCGTGCTTTTATTCACGGCGTTATCCGCCACGTCTGCGCCCTCGACTCTGCTGGATACAGCCTGCGTGGCTTTATGCTTGCGTAGCTCTGCTTTGAGACTAGCAATCTCCGGATGTAATTGTTCAATCTCACTCTTTTCATCATGCTCCGGCGATGCCGACTGCGTTACCTTTTTGGGTTTGGGAGTCTTCTCCTTAACTCGATCCGCTCAAGTGAGTTCCTCCTGGATTATCCTTCTAGACGCCGAACGCCCTCTGGAACGCGAGTGGCTCTTGCGCCGCTGCGCAGCTGGCGTGGCAAAGCGGCCCCTCCTGGGTGTGCCGGAGACGCTAGGTGAGACGCTGGAGTCAAGGGACTGCATTCCTAGGGCCATCTGCGTTATCTCGGAGCACCGGTGGTGTTGGCATCTTTTCTTTCTGACGATGTAGGGGAGTTGAAATCTGTCTTTGCATGCTCTGTCTGCAGTGGGACGTGGACCTCCGCATAGCGAACACTTTGGAGTGCAATTATGATCCTCCGTTGGTGATTTCTGTCCGCACGTGCGGCACCACTTGCTGTCTGAATTAGGGCAAACGTCAGCATGGTGTCCCAAACCTCCGCAGCCGTAGCAGACCTCCATGTGCCTCCTGTATATTGTGCAGCAAAACATGCTCGCGCCACAGGACACTTAAGTGGGCCCCTTCATACCCTTGAACAATACCACCACAGCTGTGGTGCTCTTGATTCTTTTGACCTCGATGGCTCCTGGGTTGCGGTGGTTCACAATTCGTGCTCGAAGCTGAGCCTCGCTGATACCCACGTCAACACCCCTTATGACACCTTTGCACGTGCCATCGAGGGTAGCCAGGTACACAGAGACCCGGCACGTGCAATCGCCCAGTCAGACTTGCTGCGCCTTTAGGTACGCGCACCCATTCTTCTCGCGAGGAGTACACACCACATAAATGTTTTGAGTGCCATTGGGACAAATGGTGTCCTCTTCAGTTTCGGCTGGAGCCAGGGTCACCGCCAGGGCCAGGGCTTGCTCAAAACGTATTTGATTGACCTTGGTCACATTCAGACCGTCCCTTGGTCTTACGATGACGCGATACCTGTCCCTTGGATGTTCAAGGAGCCTCGAGGTGGCGACGATGCGTTGGTACGCGTTCCGTGGGGCGGCGGTGCGGCCACCGCCCTTTCGTCTGCCACGCGTTGGGGTGCGTTTGCGCGTAGTAGTCACCGCTCTCATTCCATTGCTGTTCTCGCGGACATATGCCGTCATCCAGCCGCGGTGCTTGCTTCGTCCTTAGAGATTTCTTCTTCCTCACGATCTCCACCTTGGGCTAAGGCGCCCGCAGTCGCAGGGTAAGGCCTTGGCCTACCTGCGCTGCCTCGCCGAGGCTAGGCTTACCGTGTTAGGGTTAGCTGTGCCGTGGCGTGGTCGGGGCTGCACACACTCATAAAGGGAAAAAGTCGCCCATCGTAGAAAGGCCGGTGTTGGTCAAGTCCTCGCAATGCACTGCGTCGTTTAACACATGATGTACTCGGTTTCAACGAAAGAAACCAACCAAAACATTGAAAAAAGCAGGATCCGAAATCAGCGCGTCCGCACTATTCGGCGCCCTCTGGCGGTCTCCCGTCCTATGCGACAGTTTGAAGTTTATAGTGACCTGGTACGTCGGAATGAAAACAGCACCTGTGGAGCTGTCAGCCGAGACCGATCCATCGGTGTAATTGTGGGTCCTCTGGCCGTATTTTTCATTGAGTAGCGACAATGTCACCTGTCATAGGACCACTGTTGAATGACGGCTCTTGTTCGTTATTCCCGGAATAGTGAGGCACACTTGTGGTTGTTGTCAGCACCACGGAGGTGACGCTGGTCTTGTTGCTGGAGTGAAGCCAAGAGGAAGGCATTCTCTATGAGCAGAAATAACTTTTTGAAAACATCGCTTGTGGTCTTTGAAGTGGCAACACTGCAACATGGTGACCAGGAACTCACGAAGACCTACCATCACGAAGTTAATTAAAGTGCGACTTAATACGGTGCCCAGAGGGACGCCACTGAGGGACGCGACGTCTTGGGCTGTCAGAAGTAATGCTGGTATACCAAGGATGCTTCCGCATTCGAGGGTATCATGCGCTGACCAAGTTGTTGCTGTATAGCATATGCAGTGGTCTACAACGGGAGCAGAAGTACCGGCACAGATGCAATTGTGAGAAAGTAAATATAACAAAGAATTCACACAAGACGACCACCAATCAAAAAAGAATTCTCGCCTACCTACCATGAGTAGCTGAGAATTTTACATACTTGGGCTGCGGAGTGAGTATCTTGAATGCATTTGTCATTTTCAATGGCGTTGTTATCAATATGCAGGTCGGTTCCTGGATGCATTACAACATTACTGGTCGACTTGGCTTTCTTTCGGTGAAACTTTTATCAGGTTCATGTAACCGACCGTCTGTGTGTGTGTGTGCGTATATATATAAATAGGTTCTAAGTGCACGAGTAAAGAATAATTTCTTCGTGCTGTTTGAGAACACTTCCGGTTTCCCTCTCTCCGCTGACTTGGCTTGGCTGGCTGAAAGTAAACACTTTATTCAAGGGCCAAATCAACAATTGAATGCTACCTGAAACCTCTCATGCAGTGTTTGTGGCTACAACATGTATAATATAACTATCTATAAGGAAATATATGAAGATGTTCGTTATTGCAGTTAAATGTTGCGAAAAATACCAATATCGTGGTAGAGAAGGTGAATCACTATCGGAAAGTCGATTTCTTTTTATGTAGTTTCAAAAAATAAATAGGTATTCTTAGTTCGAAGATCACAGGGGCTCCATTATTTGTGACAGCAGGCATGAAACCCGCAAGGGTCATTAGGGTATTTTTGACGGGCTATATCATCGCCTTGCGGAAAATTTTCACGCGGTTCCCTTTCATATGCAAATGTAAAAGAAATGAAGCAATGACACGTTTGCCCTAATTGTCTTTTCATGGTGATTCACTGCTTTATCGTATCATTATCAATACTTGAAAATGCTACAGTAAAGGATCCATGGTGTCAATAACTTTAGGACTACCGTTGCAACACAAAAGTAGCTCCTTGTTCAATTGTTATTATAGGTCTACCTGAAAGAGGCTTCCTTTCGATACGCATTTGAGATACTTTGAAGTCTCCTTTGCGCCTATTGCAAACATACTTCAGCAGATCACAAGCTAACTGTACATTAGCACACGAAGTATGAGTGTGAGCAACTGTTTGAGGGACAAAAAAAAAGACTGGCACACATAGCGATTCAGCAATGAGAGATATGATTTGTAGCTGGTAACAGACAAGCGGTAAGTGAAGACTCTTCTGCTTATACGCGACAGCACGTGAAAACACAGAATGTAAGTTACTTATTGGTAGCGTTCTACCAACTGTTTTTAGGGCCAGATGTGCAGTAGAGTTTGTTAGGGACTCTTGATTTGTAGAGGTTTCGTTCACACTTTATGGACCACTGCGAGTGATGTAACTGTGGTAAGAGGATATGAAGAAGTCCCAGCTTTCAAAAACTTCGACATGCACATAGTTCTATTTTGTTTAGCCAGCTACTGTCATTAAGACACCCCCAATTTCACGCAACCACAATACAAAAAAGCGAGTTTTTTCATCGTTTCAATTCAATGTTTCCAGAATATTTCATGCTAACAAATTTTCAGACCACCTAAACTCACAGAGCCATGCCAGTGCTCCAAGCTTTTTCGGGAAAAATCTTTGCGTTCGAGGAATGTTTTAAGATTCTAGCACGAATGATGACTGCCTTTTCGTCCCAGGCGCCTAATGGCACGTTTTTTACAGTGAAAATCAATATATTATGCACTGTTTTAACACTCAGTGGTCCTTCTGTGCTACAACAATCACTCGCATGACGAATGCTACGCTTTTTATGTATTTTAGGATATTTATTTGTTGCGATCAAACGTATTCCTCGCTCGCTTTTCGCTGACAAAAAAGAAATGTATGCTAAAAGTCTGGTAAATCTGGTGCTTGCAATACCTAACGTTAACGAGTCTTTAATTTGAACAAAAGGTATCACATTGTTAAAAAAGAAACAACATGTCAACTTCCTCAGACAGGAGTGGCCGTAGCTTGCGGAACAGCAAAACGAGTGAGTGAAGCTTGCGTCATGCCTCTTTTCGACTCAAAAGGCTATTTCGCAATGGTAGCTCTTTTGTTCTTGGTTAGTGCTCCCGCAGTAACCTTCAAATTGCGCACAACTCAACAAGCTTCACGTTGTTTCAATGGATCGAAGCTCTCAGCCCGAGTGAAGCCCTCAGTTTTCGTCTAGGAGAGATAAAACTCGTAGGTGGCTAGATAGATAGATAGATAGATAGATAGATAGATAGATAGATAGATAGATAGATAGATAGATAGATAGATAGATAGATAGATAGATAGATAGATAGATAGACAGATAGATAGATAGATGGGTGTATGGATAGATAGATAGATGGATGGATAGATAGATAGATAGATAGATAGATAGATAGATAGACGGATAGATGGATAGATAGATAGATAGATAGATAGATAGATAGACGAATAGATGGATAGATAGATAGATGGATAGAGAGATATATATAGATAGATAGATAGATAGATAGATAGATAGATAGATAGATAGATAGATAGATAGATAGATAGATAGATAGATACGCTCAATGTCGCCAAAGTTTGCTAAGAAATGGTTCGCGTTTAAAAATTTGTTTTGTTAACCTCAAAGACAACCACCTGACCGAAATTTGGAAGACAAAGCTTGTATTTTAGGACCTGGAAGACCAGCGACAACTCCTCGCCAGGGCCAAGAAAGAAGTCGTAACTGGCTTATTAGTCAGAGGTAATAGGGAACCCTTCCATCTCAGGGTGATTCCGGGCATCGCTCAGAACACTGCTTTGAATTAAACATTCATTTATCTCTCTTTTTCTACCTTGATTTTCATATCGATGTGTGGGTTAACCTCCGTGTCTTCTCTCCTGTTTTTCTTGTCTTATAACGAGATGTGCTGATGCGTCATACTATTTGTACAATTCACCAAAGGCTCCAATATCTGCAGTCTTTTGGAGCATGCTATGAGATGTTCTGTTGAAAAGCCTAACAAGCTGACCACACAGGTGCCCTAAGTCACCCAGCTGCCCCCACTGATGTCTCCGACTCACTGTGAACTTTATGACCTCTTTTCTCTCGCTGTGAATTCTATTGCAAAAAAATCTTGCTTTTGGAGTGCTGGATGGCAAAAGCTTACGAGAGCAGCCAATGCCAGCAGCATTGTAAAGGGGCGAGTTGGCGCAGAAGCGGCTGCTCTTCTGTATGGTGGCGGCTTGGGGGGACAAAGAAGACACGGTGCAAAACGCAGCATTTTGATTTTGTTCACCGCTGTAGCGAATTCGAAAAAGAAACGGCAGGCCTGCGCGGAAGGCGCAGCACAGTCACAGCTAAAGCTAGAAGAGCGGACTTGCAGAGTCTTTTCTATACTCTCAATGCGTTGCTGCTACAAGCATGCTTGCCTTATACCCACCAAGACATTCATAAATAAACACTTTTGGTTAGTGGGCTGGTATTCGCTATGCTATTTTTCATCATTCTTCTGAGAAGCGTGGTATCCGCTTAATACTTGCAAGGAATTTTGTGCCAATTTTTGTGCTGTGGCTGACGACGATGAGGAATTAAGCCTGTAATAGATATGCGCCACAGTTAAGGGGTGAACAAGAACAAACTTTTGTAATGAGCTGGAGCAATGGATGACCCACTCGCTGCGCTATTCACATTGAATGGCGACTAGTTGTTCTTTTGCTGTTTTAAAACGCTTTCTGAGTCTTGACAACGTGATTTCTTTCCGGATACAAGCCTGCTTAAGGCAAGCTTGTCAACAAGTCGCAAGCTCCAGCCTATTTAACCACATGGGACAATAAGCGCAACAGAAGGTAGTCACCATGGCGCAGTTGAAGCGACCTATCTTTGAAGAATAAATATACGTGGCATCTGGTTATCGCAGAAACAGGCACAGCTCCGTAAACTTTTTACTCGAAAGCATCTCGAATTTGTCGCCATCCTTGACACAGAGATTCAAAGCGCCGAAGAGAGAGAGGGCTCTGCAACCCTTTCTGCCTGAGTATAATGTATACGTTTCACATGCAAAAGACTTATCTGCGGGCTGTTGGCTACTTCCGAGAAAGAGCCTGTCATGCTCGGCAAAGAGTACTTGTGTTTATAACAAACGTCAATACATATTTGTTGATTTTGTGTTGCAAGGAGCGCCATGGCAAGCGAGTTAGGGGGAGACGGAAGGTTAATGGGCGGATAGGATTGAGAAGTTTGCGGGTTTAAATTAACAGCAGCAAGCACACGACAGAGTTGACTGGAGGAATGTGGTAGAGGTTTTTGTCTTGCTGGGAACGTAGGCAGGCTCATGATGATGATGATGATGATGATGATGATATTGCGTTTAATGATATTTTGAAGCATCTTAAAATATCGAAAAGTATATCCAGTGTAATTGACCCCGACAGTGTGATTGTGCTAATAGATGACTTCAATAGTGCATGTGACCTCAACGATCGTAGCCATCGTAATGGTCAGCGAGACAAGAGTGGCGAGCTTTTATCGGGAATCGTATACAATGCATGACTCATCAAGATTGGTGTGGCAATAGGCATGGCACATGTTATACGGTCAATAGATATTTTTATGCGAACCACGCCACCATAATGATTAGATAGATAATTATTAGATATATGAACACACTGATGCTAACGCAAATGTTGTAGCCTAGAAAGCGGTTGTGCAGGACCAGAAAAAATTCGATTATGATTATGATATTTGATGTTTTGTGGCGCTAGGGCCATTTCACGGTCAAAGAGCGCCAGTTCATTTTACTAAAAATATGGACAATGATTGTAATAAGCGGCTGTATAAGGGCCATAAAATTTCTCGGGATAAGGCGGGTAAAAACATACAAGTAATAAAATCACGACCATGCCGTGAAAGGTGTGTGTGGTGTAAATTGATGACAAAAGTTGGTGATAATAAAATATGATGGTGGATATGTATGGCATTAGCACAAGTGCCTCACTCGTTTATACCCTTGCGTGTAAGGGCCGTGAGGCAAGTGCTTTCTTGTGTAGCCACCGCAGCAAAAACCTCTCTGGAGAGGTCATGCTACAGGATGCCCGGGTATATGATATGAAAACTATGAATTTCTTTTAAAAACGCTAACAATAATTTATGACTAAAAAGATTTCCCTACCGACGAACATTGCAGGGTGTAAGGGTATATGTTGTCGGTAGGGTAATGGAAAATGTTGTTTTCTTAGAGTTTCTAAGTGTTTGCACTTAATTAACATGTGAAGGACTGTTAATGCTTCACCACATCTGTCCCACAATGGTGGATTGTCACCAGACAAAAGATATGTGTGTGTCGCGTAAGTGTGTCCTATCCTGAGTGTCGTTAGTATTACCTCTGTATGACGCGATTTCGATACGGGCAGCCAATGACCAAGGTGTGGCTTAATAACGTGTAGTTTGTTTTGTGTGTGTGTATCCCACTTGCTCTGCCAGTATACTCTGAGGCTTCGTTTGAGAGACGCCTTAAGATCAAGGGCCGGGATTCATATGGGTGTAGGGGCGGTGCTTTTGTGGACGGATGCAGCGAGCTGATCCGCCCTCACGTTGCCTTGAATCTCACGGTGCCCTGGCACCCAGCACACTACAACATGTTGTTTGAGTGTGTAGAGTGAGCATAAAATGAAGTAAAGTGAGACAAGGACTGGGTTTTTGTGTTTTGAAGAGTGTGCACAGCCGTTACTACACTGAGGGAGTCTGTATAAATTACTGCTTTTTGTATTTGTAGTTGCTTGATGTGTTTAGCCGCCACAAGTATCGCATAGGCTTCCGCTGTGAAGATGCTTGTGCCTGGATGTAGAGGGCCAGCATCCGAAAAGGATGGACCGACAGCAGCGTAGGACACAGAGGAGTTAGACTTGGAGGCATATGTAAAGAACTCAGGACGTGTGTATTTGTGTTGAAGTTCCAGGAAGTATGTTCGGATATGGGCAATAGGCGCATGTTTTGTAACTTCTAGAAAAGACACATCGCAGTCTATAGTCTGCCATTGCCACGGTGGCGGGTATGCTACAGGAGCCATTAAACTGTGTTCTAGTGAGACTCCAGTTTCCTCAGCTAGACTCTTCAGGCGAATTGAGAAGGGCTGCCTCATCGAAGGCCTGTTTTGAAACAAAATTGAGCTCGACAAATCATTAATAGTAGAGTATGAGGGGTGCTTCTTGTCTGCTTTCACCTTAAGGAAATAAACAAAGGACATGTAAGTTCTCTGCAGATGAAGCGACCACTCATTTGACTCAAAATAAAGGCTTTCTACGGGGCTGGTGCGAAAAGCACCCGTAGAAAGGCGGATGCCCAAATGGTGCATGGGGTCCAGCATCTTCAAAGCACTTTGAGTCGCAGAGTGATAAACAACGGCCCCATAATCTAAGCGGGTGCGAATGAGGCTTCTATATAGGTTCATGAGACATTGCCTGTCACTGCCCCACCTAGTACGTGACAACACGTTCAAAACATTCATGGCTTTTAAACATTTTGTTTTTAGATACTTGATGTGTAGTACGAAGGTCAACTTGTTGTCCAAGATTAATCCTAAGAATTTATGCTCCGTATTAACAGACAGACGTTGACCGTTCAGTTCAATGTCGGGTTCTGAGTGCATGCCTCTCTTTCTGGAGAACAAGACACACGTGCTTTTGTGGGTTCAGTCGAAATCCGTTTTCCTCTGCCCATTTGCAGACCTTGTTTAAACCTAACTGAACCTGCCGCTCACACATTGCCAGATTGCAAGACCTAAAGCCAAGCTGGACGTCATCGACATATGTGCAATAAAACATATTGCGAGGGATGGTCAAGCACAAGGAATTCATTTTTATGAGAAAAAGTGTGCAGCTAAGTACACCACCTTGTGGCACGCCTGTTTCCTGGACAAATGTTTGGGAAAGAACTGTGCCCACTCGGACACGGAATGTCCGGTTTGACAGGTAACTTTTGATTATGTGAAACATTCTTCCGCGCACGCCAAGGTGGGACAGGTCTCTTAGAATTCCAAAACGCCATGTTGTATCATAAGCCTTTTCGATATTGAGGAACACAGAGAGAAAATATTGTTTATGGACGAAGGCGTCTCTGATCTGTGTCTCGATAGGACTGTCGTGGATCTACTCTCTCGAAACCCGCACTGAAATGGGTCGAGCAAATTGTTTGTTTCAAGAAAGTGTACAAGTCGGCAGTTTATCAATTTTTCGAAGACTTTGCACAAGCAGCTTGTAAGTGCAATAGGCCTATAACTCGAAGCTAAAGAAGGATCCTTGCCCTCTTTCAAAATGGGAATAACAATAGCCTTTTTCCAGGAGGTAGGAATAGTGCCAGAAGACCAAATAGCATAGTACAAACAAAGTAAGGTTTTTCGGGTTTCGTTTGGTAGGTTTTTTAACATTTCATACATCACACGGTCAGAACCTGGGGCAGAAGTACTGCAAGAGTTTAGAGATGTTCGGAGCTCAGCTAGACTGAAAGCTTGGTTATATGCCTCGTATCTAGTGTATTTGTGTTCGAGTTTCTGCTTTTCTATTCTTGTTCTGTATTTTTGGAAAGTGTCAGTATAGTGGGACGAGCTGGATACCTGTTCGAAGTGTGCACCGAGGAAGTTTGCCTGATCTTCCAAGGTATCACCCTAAGTGTTTACGAGTGGAAGTGTGTGTACTTATTTTCCTGCTATCCTACCGACCATGTTCCAGACTTTCGTCTCCTGTGTGTATGATTTAACTCCTGATAAAAACTTCTGCCAGCTTTCTCTTCTGGCCTGCCGACGCGTTCTCCTGCCTTGAGACTTTATTTTCTTGAAGGTTTCAAGATTTTCGGCTGTCGGTGAGTTCCGAAGAGGCTCCAAGCTCTGTTTTGCTGCTTGCGCGCGTTTCTGCATTCAGAGTTCCACCATGGCACACATCGTTTTCCAGGGTGTCCATTTGTTTGTAGGATGCATTTTGTTGCAGCATCAATCAAAAACGCTGTGAAGTAGTTCACAGCAACATCAATGTTCAAAGTACAGCTGTAATTCCAACCTAGACAAGCGATAGTATAAAACTGTTCCCAGTCGGCTCTGTTTATGAGCCACTTGGGAACACGTGATGGACACTCGGTTACTGTCGTTGTGCTCAAAACTACGGGGAAGTGGTCACTTTCGTACAGATTACTGACGACTTTCCACTGGAGTAGAGGCACAAGAGATGGAGATACTATGCTCAGGTCTATGGAGGAGTAGGTGTTATTAGCGACGTTATAATAGGTTGGTTCTTTTCGATTTAGGAGACACGCGCTCGACGAGATAAGGAACTGTTCGATCAGTCGACCTCGCGCGTCATACCGAGAGTCACCCCATAGCCTGATATGCTCATTAAAGTCTCCAAGGAGAGGATAAGGCTCCGGAAGTTCATCAATTAGAGAGTGTAAATCGCGTTTTTGCAGCTGATAGCTAGGAGGAATGTAAATAGTGCAGATTGTGATCAGTTTCATTTCATTTCATTTCATTTGTTTTATTCGGACATTTCCGCAGAAATGCCCACGAAGGGGGCAAAAGGAGAGTGTGTCTCCTGACTTGGCCCCTCTTCGTGAGGCACCTCGGGCAGGTAGAGCAGGACAGTACAAACACCATAACATATTTTGAAATACAATACAAGTTGAAAAACAGTGAATACTATAAATATTACATACATTACATATTTCCTTTACATACACTGTAGACTTGTGTTCTGTTTATTACATTGTAAATTCGCTTCTTAAATTGTGTTATGTTTTTAGCCTCCTTAGCGTATTCAATTATTTCAGGAATCCTGTTGCACAGTAGAATGATTTGGTTATTAATTGACTGTACACCATAGTTAGTCCGGCACGTTGGCCCGACCAACGCAACAGTACGCAGATTATACGTAAGATCTCTGCTTAAGTACACATCAGAAAAAATCTGGAAATTATCTTTAATTTTTTTGAAGATTAACATGGCTAGTTGCATCCTATAGCACTCTGGGAACGGGAGTACATTATACATATAAAAAAGAGACATATTAGTGGGGACCGAGGTACTTATCAAACCTAGTGCGCGTTTTTGAAGAAGAATTATACTTTCTGTATTTGTTTTGTTACACGTACCCCAGACTAAAATGCAATAAATGATTTGCGAGTAGATAAAAGAAAAGTAAAGCTGCCGTTTGACTCTCCCTGGAAGGAGATGCTGTAAGCGTCGAATTAGACCGATCGATCTTGATATTTTTATTCGCAGGTTGTCCACATGGTGGGACCAACTAAGGTCACTTTGAAAACACACACCCAGAAACTGAATTTTATTTACCTGTGCAATATTTTCTCCATTAAAAATCAGAGAGATAGCATAATCTACAGGCCTATTTTTTTGTTTGAAGAGCATAAATTTTGTTGAAGAGCATAAATTTAGTCAAAAAGAACCGCACGAACAGCCACTGTCTCAAGGGATGTTTGGAGTTGTAAGTGTGGGCATGCTATTCCTTGATTCACTATGATGGCAACACCTCCGGATGATCATGGCATCAACACGGTCTTTTCGGAAAATAACGTATTTATGAAGAAAATTTGTGTGTTTTAAATTAAGGTGTGTTCCTTGTACACACAGCACTTTTGGTGAGTGTTCATAAAAGAGTTCTTGGATGTCGTCAAGGTTTCTGAGAAGACCCCTGACGTTCCATTGTATCATTTGAGTGTTCATGGTGAATGTGAAATAGTGCTGTGTGTACGAAAAGCGAGTGGCTGTTTAGACAGGGAGTTTGAGTTCACTTAACAGGGCCATCACCAGGCCCTGTTATCTGCTTTTTTGTTTTCTTGACGCGCTCCAGGGAGCTACGCCGCTCTTTCGGCACCAAGGGTACCGACGTATCCATTGCCTCCTCGGAGGCACTGGATGCCCGCACGTGCGGGCTTTTAATTCGAATTTCGGGCCTCGCCTGGTGAGGTGAGGCCTTGAGACCGGAGGACTCTGGAGTCTCCGGTCTCTGTTTGGGAGTAGGCGGTGTAGCCTTGGCTACAGCCGCCTTTGGGGCAGGTGCCACAACCACCGGCTCGGTATGCGCGGGCCGAAGGAGTGGCGAGGGCTGGTGCGACGGTGCCCCCTGACGCGCCGCATCAGCGTATGTAGGTCCATAGAATGGAGAGACTCTTCACCGTGCTTCCTTAAATGAAATGTTCTCCTTCACCTTCAACGTAATTATTTCTTTTTCTTTTTTCCAGTATGTGCAGGAGCGTGAATATGCGGCATGGTTTCTTTCGCAGTTCACACAGTGTGGTCGTTGTTTGCAATTCTCCGACACGTGGCCTAGGACCCCACATTGTGCACAAGTCTGGCGACCACGACAGGTTTTAAAGCCATGGCCATACCTCTGGCATTGGAAGCAACGACGAGGGTTTGGTATGTACGGCCTGATAGATGTCTTTGTGTACCCTGTTTGAATAGATTCCGGTAGTTTACTGGATGCAAATGTGAGTATTAAGTGTTTCGTCGGTGTTTCCTTATTATCTCTTCTAATGATGATTCTCTGTACATTAGGGACATTTTGGCTCTTCCACCCCTCCAAAAGTTCAGTCTCAGTCAAGTGAAGTAAGTTCATGTCAGATACCAGTCCGTGAGTTGTGTTCATTGATCTATGTGGTGTTATGGTTATTGGTATGCCACCGAAATCTGAAAGGCGGTATAGCTTTTCAAATTGTTGTTTGTCACGGATTTCGAGGAGAAGGTTTCCACTAGCCATTTTGGTTACCTTTTATCCTGTGCCAAGAGTTTTGGTAAGACATCTAAAAACCAGGAAAGGAGAGACGGTTCTGGCTTGTTTTTCAGTTTTTTAACAGTGGATAACATGATAGTGAGGAAATGTTTCTTTGGGCTGGTTAAAATTTTATATCATCGGTGCGTACCCGCTTTAAGCCGGTACGATCAGACAGTAAGGGGAATGCTCTGTGCATGCCTGTCTTATTTTTGTTCAGCAGCGTTGGCGGCCACCCGCCACGGAGCCCAACGAGGGGACGCTACAAGTTTGCGGATGCTGAAACCTGCAGACGCCAGCCGTACAACGCCACTATAACCCAATGCGCCTAGACCAAGGTAGGCTATTTGCACAGGGTTAACCCTTAACCCTTGCCACCAAGAGAATTGGAAGTAAACAGAAGAGAGTAGAAGACAGGAGAGAGAGATAGTGAGAGATAAAGACGAAGATGTAGAGAGAAAGAGATAGGAAAAGGCGACTGCCGACTTCCCCTTGGTGGGTCAGCCCAGGGGTGCCGTCTAGGTGAAGCCGGGGCCAAAGAGATGTGTTGCCTCTGCCGGGGGGCCTTAAAGGTCCAATCACCCAGAATTGGCTCAACCCCCAGGATCCCCTTTTCCCCGGACATGGCAAAGCCACGCACGGCTAGGCGTGGGGGGGAGCAGAAACTCCCCCGTTAGCTCGGGTCCGTGGTGTCGCTACACACCAAACGCCTACTTGCGCAGGCGCCCCTGCGGGGAGAAAAAATTCGACAGATCCCACGTACTTGTGAATCAACGTAAAGCAGGCTACGGTGTTACAGTTTTGCTATTAAGTGAGACGTCATGAAGTGACGCTAAATACATGTACTGATGTTCCACGCACAGACATATCTTGAAGAGTTGCAGATGTTTACATAACCAGTTGTTTGCATTTGCGCAACGATGCCATTTGGAACATGCGTATTAGCAACACCTTAAGCTAATATGAAGCACTAATGCTCGCGAAGATGCAGGCCTTCGACACTGCTACATAAATGAACTTCAGCGCACGGCACCTAACCAAAATTAACGTTAACGGGACGTGATGACTCTATCAAAAGAGTAGAAATGAAATGTTTATAAATTTGGGTAAGCAGCACTTCAACCACTACAGACGTTTCGAGAAGATTAGCTTCTATATGAAAACTAGTTCCAAGACCTGCGTAGCGCTGTGATAAAATGCTTCATTGCCACACAGAACGCTTTGGTTTGATTCCAGCTGGAACCCTGACATTTGTTTTTTTTTACATTTGTCGGGTCGACGCTACCGACTTCAGGTATTTCTGAACCCTCACGGGTAAAATTTGTCCATCTGTGTTCTCGTCTTTTCTTCGTAGATACTAAATGTCAATCACCTGTTGCACATACCCGCTTACCAGCGGCACATACCCGCCCATGGGTACGTGCCACTGTCTGGCAGGAAGTGTTTGATGACGTACGCGACAGGATTGTGACATTATTCATGTCTTGACCAGCGCGTCATATTCCTCAAGCCATCCTACCTTCCCATGCCCTTTTTAGGTCACGCAAAGTTAAGGGGTGACAACGAGAGCACCCAAACATTAGTGGCTAGATAGATAGATAGATAGATAGATAGATAGATAGATAGATAGATAGATAGATAGATAGATAGATAGATAGATAGATAGATAGATAGATAGATAGATAGATAGATAGATAGATAGATAGATAGATAGATAGATAGATAGATAGATAGACAGATAGATAGATAGATAGATAGATAATCTCCAAGTTGCTAAAGTTCGCTAAAAATGCTTCGCATTTCAAATGGTCTTAAAATTGCTGGAAACATCCCCGTACCCATCAATCAACAATGATTCTCTATATCGAAAGCTATTAATGTTACGGGCGCATCTATAAAAAATTGCACAAGAGAGCATGTTTTGTTTCAAGGCACCCTTGGGGAAATCAGAAATGCTGCTTGGTAATTTTTCAGGCTGCTTTACATTTTAAGGTCGCGTGGACGTTGTGGAAGTAGTAGTGTTCTATTGCTTTTGCTACTTATTAAGAAAATACACGTGCGGTGAAGTCTTTCCCCTGTGGTCTCCAGTATGCACGAACGCATTTGCTTTGAAAATTGAAAAAAACGAAAGATAACAGAACCAGAAGTGCTTGAACGAATGCTTTTTCAAGCCGGAATTGTTAGACAGAGGAAAACAAGAGATAACGGTGATCGGTTCGGTTCCTTTCTTAAATGAATCACGGCAACGCAGCGCAATACGACTAAACCAACGGTCGCTTGCTGGTCAGACTATGGTAGAAACGCACAATATCCGCGATCTCTGCCTCAGGTCGAGAGCATCCCCAGCCAACTGTCGAGGCCATGCAGTTAATAAGATATCACCCGTGAAAAAGGGTAGAAGAGCGCTGCAGCTTCTCTAATCTGAATTGCTAATGCCTTCGGCCCCATTTCATGCCTATACCCTGTGAGAATAAAGCCACCTGGTCGATACTCAGCAGTGTCTCGAACTTTGTGCGGAGTCACGTAAAATTCGTAGAATGTCTGAAGTCCTAAGGTAAATGCAGAAGCGGGGCTGGCATTTATGGGTGGGCCCATCCTTTGTTACTTCCCTTTAGTGGGGGTTAGGCCATAGCAGCTTGAATTACCTCGATTTCACGTGAACACGGTATCATAAACCACTTATTCTAGTGAGCTGCCTTCTTCATTGTTTTTCAGAAGCCACGCCTGTTTTGGATAAGCTTAGACACTTCACTGCTTTGCGAATTATTACTTGAAAGTGACTCACTAGTGTTCTCTCATGAGAACATTAGGAATTCATAAGGCATGAGATTGGTTTTGGCATACAGAGCCTCATTTGGCGGCCACGAAAATTTACCAAACTGTGCTGAAAACCCTTGCCACATAGAAAGCTTGAGCGAAACTAGGAGAATTTTTCAGACGCCGAATAAGTGTCTTCAATTCAAGAAAAAAAGAGATGGTTGCAGCTTGGCGATCGTGGAAAAGTTGTGTTTTGCTGCTACCTAAACAGCGTCATTTTGAATATACAGAGGATAGTGTGGTCCAAACTCGAGGACATGATTTTTTTGATCACATCGTATGAAGAGTTGTTTGTGCATGGTGTGATGATCACTACATGGTTGAGGAGTTCATTGTCCTAATCTGTCTGCAAATAATGGGCATTTTCGTGCTTGAAAGCGGTATAGAGAGGTCTGGACGAACACAAAGAAACAAAAATCTAAACTTTTTAATTTAGGATAATGAACCGTTGCCATGGACATCAGTGTGCAACAATTTATAAATGTGGCTACGTACTACTTCAAATTTTCTCACTCGTTGTGCCTGGTACCGTTAAATACCTAAGACAAAAGCGTTTGAAGGAAAAACACAATATAATGCTTCGCCTGTGTACTGCATTGCGTACTGAGATCATATTACGCTTAGAAAATTAAAGTTTCGACGATATAAGGAAGAGTTGATACCAGCATTGCATCATGCGATAACACCATCACGGCTTCATCCGTTTCTTAGCTGCATTAGTATTCAAAACACCACGTGGAGAGGGCCTGTGCCCAACAACGTAGATGGTAAATCAACGAAGTAAATATACAAAAACAAACTGCGCAAAGTATGTAGGTTGAACTGCAAAAAAAGCCTTTTTCGTAGCCTGTTGCAGCAATCAAATCAGAAAAGAAAAATACAGTGAGGTTAAGTGGTGAGTGAGACGAGATTAGAAATATATATGAACCAGAAAGGCAGCAAGACTGCAAGCCATGACTCCTCATAGCGTTCCATAATTTCTTCATTCATACGTGAGCCAGGTCAATGGAGCGGCACCGACAGCCTCCGCAAGCCGAAATTATATTCTTTCTAATCCCTCACCCTCCCATTTTTTTCTAGCTTCAGCGCACTTGTGTGACTTTCACTGAACGGCTGCCGAAAGTACCAGCTCGCTCTCTCTGCCTTTACTACTTTGCGCTCTCTCAGGGTTCAGGAGCAGCCACCAGTTTTTCTGCCTTGTAAACCTGTCTTTACTACTACTACTACTGTCGGGCTGTGCTCTCTGCTGCGTATCTTGTAGGTGCATCAAGGTGTAAAACCTAACAGTGAGGAGAGCTGTCATTAGGCGCCACGCATCGCATGATTCAACCTGATCGATACACTCTCATGAGCACTACTGGTCGATTGTTGCTTACCTCGAGCGCATTGTATCGTGTCTTTACGTCTTAGCAACGTGTTTTTTCACGCTTTTCATTGTTGCCAAATAACATATAACCTTATATAGGTTGGCACTATCATAAAATAAGACACTGCAGTAAATGATGAAGACGTATATAGGAAGAAAAAAGATAAGAGCACAGGAAAGATAGAGAGGTTACTGAGAGGGCATCGCCACTTCTCTTTCCTGTTCTTAGCCAGAAAAATGAAGATGTGAAAGCGTAAAGAATGCGCCAATTTTAGTCGTACAACCCTCCAACTTACTCAGTTCTTTTTCACGAAGAAAAATCACTGACCGAACTATTAATGCGCGAACATTTATGCAAGGACGGCGTATTACAAATTTAGTTTGCGCCAAAATATTGAATTCAAGTTTAGTGCAAATTTTGTGGAAAATAATGCATGAACACTGAACCTCATTTTGAACACGTAAGCCTCAATGAGTAATGGCTGAGGCTCTGACTTTCTGCACCATTTATAACTAGTATTCTTGGTAAAAGTGCGAACCCATGATGTGCGTTTAAGACATGTTTTGAGCCTGAACTTGTTCGTATGGCTTTCTTGCAAGAAAGATCGCAAACGAATGAAACAGGAAATGCTGAATGATGTGGCGTTACCATTGCAATGCCTATTTCTTGTTCTGTCTGTTCGATCTTTGGAGGCCTTCAATTCGCTTTTAAAACCACTCGGCATCCGGCTATATGTGCTCGCAGTTTGCTCCTTTGCTTCATCGAAGCGTCTTGCCATTCAGCTTTCATTTCTGGTACTCGGCCTTTGTGGGCTCTTCTGTTGGCCAACAATACATTCTGGGTGCCTCAATAAATGTCTCAAAAGCCCTAAATAATCACGAAAATGTGAAAATCATCCGATCCCTTAACAGTTCATTTTTAGCGCCGGGATCTTAAGATGGCAAAGAACACAAATTTGGACAATCACTAAGAAAGTTCAAAGAGCTTACGCTTCAATTGCAGAAGAAAATTTGTTGTACGAAACAAGAGGCTTGAAGTCCTTCAATGCGAAGTACCCATTGCATTGTCAAGATTTCAAGAAAGCAGCATCTGTTGAAATTGAGAAGCAATGACATTAACCCAAATGCGGTAGCTGAACTGACTAAGGAACGCTGAAGAGCGATACCTTTATATTTTTGAACTTCCAGAATTATTCAGTAGCCTTATATCGACCACCAACCAAATCGGTCGTGTGTGCTTGTAATTTGTGCTTGCGTTTGCGTCACTCATAGCACAGGTACTTAAGGAACACGAAAGAAACTCACTTCTGTAACTTTTGCTTTGAAAAGTGGCATTTGTTCGGCCGTCTGCTTGTTGTACTGATCGTTACTTGGGTTTCAGTTTTGCCATTCAGTTTGGTTGATTTTTATTCCGCTACAGAGAATATTGGAGCCGCTTGTTCTCTATCTAAAGACTGCACGGGTTCTTCACGTGAAGAGGCACAGTTCTTCCGAAGAGTGGAAGCATGGGCAGTTGGTTTATGATTCACGACGGAAGCCAGCAAATATGCTGTAGCTATCAAACTTGACTTCACTGAAAAGAAGCATTGCGACAGGAAACTTCAGAACTCACAAAACATTTTTACCACGTCATTACCATTACCCGCGTCAACCGTTGCAAGATTGATTACACAATCATTTCTTTTGGCACCGTGGCAACACTAAATTTCTTGTCAAAGAGAAAAACTGCTGGTGTGCTAACATTTATCCTCGCTTTTCCTATTGTAGTATATGCATTTTAATTTTTACATTCTTCTTTGCCTTTTTTTTTCTCACCATATAAATGACACTACTGAAAAGCGGGTGGCAACCACATTCATAACAGGGACACGAGCTAGCAGTTTCTATACTTGAGCACGCTTCACATGCTACTTTAAAAATAGTACACATCCAAGAATATGGCTCTACATAGATTAATTTGCACATCGAAAAGACCCAAGAAGTTCCGTCGTTCCCGACAATGGCATGTCTGAAATATATCGCAGTCCAGGCATTGAGAACCCCGTAATATAATGCGATTAAGACTTTTACACCAAGATTACCTATGGCTACGCTAGGGAGGATTGCGTCAGCGACTAAAAGGCGCGCAAAACAATACATTCCTGTGAGCTGATCATGCTCAACAATTCCAGGTGACTAGATCAAAAAAATTTAAAAATAAAAGTAAACATAGGGTGTGTGATTTAGCTCGCATGTCAGAATGAGTCGAATAACTTTGCCTAAAAGAGGAACAGTTGCGTCAGCAATGAGCTAGTTTTGTACCTTAGAAATGTAATAGAGCGATTTATTATGATACGCCCATCGTCTACCGATGACGAAAGGATAAGTTGAGAAGGTTTTTGACTTTGATGATAACACTTTTGAAGCATGTGGAACAGCATTCGTTGAGTGTAGTGTCTACGATTGTGTTACTCTGCGCTCATCGTTGGTTGCCATTGTGTAAAATCTTAATAGTGTTGTGCATTGTTCTTTTGGCTGATTTGACTTTTATTTCAAGCTGCCATGTGCATTGTCTTCTTTGATTTCACTGTGTATTGCTTTCCTTGAACGATGTGCGAAATGTATTTTAATACTTCAACCTGCAACAACATTTGGGTAACAGTAAAATATTATCTAAATGAATAAACAAATAAATATGCGTAATCTATGCAAGAAACACCGAATAATTGGATGTATCTCTTTTTATTTGCTCAATGCACTCAATATTCAAAATATGTGAGCTAGGCATAACAATATTTTCTATACCACGAACACCGTAATTTGATAATTACTGGCTTCCAACTGCAGTCTTGGGAGGGCACCTAATGCTTCCATTCATATATCTAGAGTGTTTTCAAACTTCTTTAGATTATCCGATAGCCCCATTGGTTCCCATCCGATCCGATAACCCCATCCAGACATCCTAAACAATATCAGGGTTTTACGGTTAGGACGTGACGTCACGAAAGCGCGCATTCAGTAGCAGGACTTAGAAGTCGTAGAGAACTACGGGAACACATCCGCGTGTGAACGTTTGCGCGGCCGGCGGCACAATCAATCTGTAAATAAACGAGAAAACTGCTATTGTGGACTTCCAGAGCTAATTTACCCCTGGCTTCCAGTTTACTGTTGCGTAAAAAAACGTCGCAGTGCTCCTTTTCGGATACCATTGTGGTGTTGTGGCAAGGGTTGATGGCCCCGTTTATTATCGAATGGCACAGAGTAATCGATCCGTGTGGCTCTCTCGCTGAGCTGGAAATAGCAGCGGGGGTAATTCCTTGCTCACACGGAAACAGGAGAAAGTCCACGTACGAAGAGAAGTAAGTTTATCGAGCGCGTACATTGTTCTTTACCTCTCGCGGAACGTATTGTTTCACGCTCACTGCTGATTCTAGTGGAAGTGATATCCTTGTAAGGGTTACATTGACCTGAACATATCATGCTTGGTTTCAGTCGAGTGTATTCCTGAGCGTCCGTTTTGCTTTTTCTGTCACCTTTCTTTTCGTGCAGACATTGTAGACCAGTTTGCACCCATAAGGATGCTCTGCCGTGTCTGTAGCACCCTACGATATGGGTGTTTTAACAAATAAACTCCGCTATTGTAGGGTGTAGTTACAAACCCGGCAAACGAACCTCAAGAGTTCATACTGGTGTACAGGATAAATTATATGATTGCGACATATGTTACAGCTGAGCTGTGTTGATGAAGTAGTATTTTGCCATCCGAAACTAGACCATGAAACAAATGTTCTGTTGGGCACTTGACTAAGTATTTATGGCGAACAAGTAAGCAGTCTCCACTATTAACGTTTTTCGATCGTGTAAAGCGATAGGAATCATCTTTAGGTCTGTGGTTAAGAGAGAATGAAACTAGGGGACAGATCTTCTGCCATTAGGATAGCACTTTAAAAACGTGTTAACAGGCGCTATCTACATTCATTTCCTGTGGGTAGGTAGCATTCAGAGGATATCAAAAGCTTGACGCATCGTATGGGAAAACTTTGCATTACCCAAGAAATTTTGTTCAAATAGGTCAAACTTCACAGTGCATATCAGGGCTGGAAATCAAAATTAAGGACAGCCCCTCGACGCACCAGAGATGTTCTGGTTATTTTAGGGGCGAAGCTCCTGATGAAGTGGCTTCTGCGTCCCTCGTTGTTGTGCTTAACCACTGGTGGGACATACTCGACAGAGCGGTACTTAGAATGTAAGCTGGGTGACAGCGCTTGTATATGATGAATACATGATGGAAAGATGTGAGAAGGCTGTACTTGGAGTGTTCACTAGATAAACGGACAGATGAATGGACACATGGACATACAAATGAACGGAAGGACTGAAGAACGCACACGCAGGCAGACAGACAGACAGACAGAGAGGCCGACGGACACATGGACAAACAGTGAAACGGCCACACGAGCAGACGCACGGACGAATGGACAGCCACACAGACGAACGAATAGACACACAGAAACGGCCGTACGGACGGACGATCACACGGATGAATAGACACATGTACGCACGCATGAACGGACGGAAGCAAGAATGAATGGACAAACGGAAGCATGGACGGACAGAAAAACGCTTCGCCCCACCAATCATCTTCACTCCATTAGTATGCTGTGATTTTTTGCAAATCGCGTGGTCTCTCAACCTCCGATGCTGAGTGTTGTTTCACAAAAGCATACAATTCGGCACCGGTATATGTGAATTTCTTGTGAATGCCGCCGTGGAATTTTCGCAGCCTATAACCAACTGGTGAAAAGTACCCTGTCAACAACAATGACACGCCTGTTCAGAATTTCATGTCAGTGGGCGCGTGATTCCATAAATTGACAGATGACCTAGAATTGACAGATGAAATAAACAGAAATACGAACGATTCATTTCACACAGGTTGGTTTTCAAAGGCTAAGCGTTTTTCGCATAATGCAGGCACTTTGAGCATCTATTTATTCATCAATCTATCTATCTATCTATCTATCTATCTATCTATCTATATATTTATCTATCTATCTATAAAGCCATATACGTTTTGGTTTTTTCGTTATCCACTCTTACCTGGGTGTAGAGCTAAATTTGCACGTGAGGGTAACAAGGTTAAGCAATAGGGCTGGTTGAACGTGTAATGAATAATGTGAACATCTTGTCTGGTGTAGTGTAGGATCCTTTCCTAAGTACATGCGGGCCACATGTTCACATTGCCACGTGCCATGCCGTTCTGCGCAGCTGCCACTATAGAGCGACAGCCGTCGCGTCATTTCGATAGGCTAGAGCGGACTGCGAATAAATTCCGATGGGCCCATCGTATCAGACAGTGCAGTATCTGATGATAGATGTGCGCATGTTCTGTGTTGTCTTTTCAGCGCTTAAATAACTGGCAGCGCATAAGCTGTGGGTTGTTCTTTTAGTGGAACGGCAACTGTGCATAGGCACGCCGCTCCGATCCTGTTAGTTTTCCTTTTGTGTCCTAAGCGTGAGGCACAAGTACGCCTCCTTACTAATAAACCTTGTCTGCCGCACTCTCGTCTTCTGTGGCTTCTAGTGACGACGACGCACGTGACATGTGGTGGAGGTGCTGGGTATGTTCAGTAACCCCTCGCGCAGCCGTGACACCAGTCCTAACCAAGCAAAAAAGACGACCAGAGAAGAAGCCGCCGACAGCTAGGACTTCCCCCGGAGCACGGCCTCCTTCCAGAAAAACTATCCGCCACGAAAGAAGCCAGGCCTGTCAAGATGAGTGAAGCCCAGTTGCCAACAGCCGTCGTATTGCAGCAACCCCGTGAACCCCCTAAATTCCGTGGAACGCAGTGCGATGACCCCAAGGACTGGCTGGAACAGTTCGAGCGCGTGGCGGCCATCAACAAGTGGAATGACGAAGTGAAGTTGCAGCGGGTCTACATCACACTGGAAGAGTCTGCGCGTACCTGGTTTATCAACCACGAATCCGTGCTTAGGACGTGGGAGGACTTCAAAGGCAGCCTTCTTCGGACGTTTTCAAGCGTCACTTGCAAGGAACGGGCGGAGAGGCAGCTGCATTCACGCTTCCAGCTGCCTAACGAGAGCGTCGCTGTCTTCGTCGAAGAAATGAAGCATCTGTTTGGTCGAGCAGATCCGGAAATGCCAGAGGAAAACAAACTTGGATTCCTTATCAGAGGAGTGAAGGAAGAACTTTTTGCTGGATTAATGCGCAATCCACCGCAAACTGTCCCCCAATTTGTAACGGAAGCAGCCGCCATGGAAAAGATTCTCGATGTGCGGCGGAGACAGTATGGACTCCCTGCTCCGGTAGGCGGTACGTCGCCAGTCGAGCTTAATGCTGTAACCGTCAGCGACCTTCGGGACACCATAAAGGCTGTTGTGCAAGAGGAACTACGGAAGATGTTCCCGAGTTCTTGTCCTCAAGTGGCGACCTTGAGCGATGTCGTCAGACAAGAAGTTCAACAGGCGCTGGGAACCGGGCCATTAGTTCCACCAAGCCAGGAGCCTGAGTGGGCTCCACGAGGACCACAAATCATGTCGTACGCCGCTGCCGCGCGCAAGCCGTTGCGCCCCGCCCAACCGACGTACTCTCCACCGCCACGCCAAAAACCAAATGTCTACCGACCTCCTGCCGAGAGAGGTGTCCCTAGAAAGTCCGACGTGTAGAGGACTGACGAGCATCGCCCGCTGTGCTTCCACTGCGGTGAGCCTGGCCACTTGTATCGTAACTGTTTCTATAGGAACCTCGGATTACGTGGATTTCACGTCGGCGCTTCACGTCCGCAACCTGGTCAAAGGCCAGCTGAGATTGAAGACTATTTGCAGCGACAAAGTTTGCCAGCAGGCCGCCGCAGGTCACCGTCGCCTTCGTCTCGCCGTTACCCATCGCCACACCCTGCCAACACAGGAGCATCACGGGGAAGATCCCCTAGCCCTCATTTGGGAAACTAAAGACGGCAACCAATGGAGCTGTGGTTGCTGCCCGGCGCCCTCGTCCCGAACCCGGACGTAGCGATATTTCAACAACGCGCTGAAGAGGCCAGGCAGCTGGCTCGACTGCGAACGGCAACCAAGCAAGCGACGGATGCCCGACACTACAACCTGCGACACTGCCATCAGGAATACACACCCGGCGAACAAGTTTGGCTATGGGCACCAGTTCGCCGACGAGGCCTCAGCGAAAAGCTTCTGCGGCGTTATTTTGGCCCTTACAAAATTGTTCGTCGCGGAGGTCCACTGATCTATGAAATCGTCCCGGATGGTGTGACAGACTCCCAGCGTTGACGTGTGCGGCCCGAAATTGTTCACGTCGTGCGTTTGAAACTCTATTATGCGCGCTAGCAGACATGTGCGCTTGTTCATCTAATTTTTTTGTGAAAACTTCAGTGCCTCATGACTTCAGTGCTTGCTTTCACCATCGAGGCGATGTTTTTTTTGAAGGGGGGAGCAATGCCACGTGCCATGCCGTTCTGCGCAGCTGCCACTATAGAGCGACAGCCGTCGCATCATTTAGATAGGCTAGAGCGGACTGAGATTAACTTCCGATGGGCCCATCGTATCAGACAGTGCAGTATCTGATGATAGATGTGCGCATGTTCTGTGTTGCCTTTTCAGCGCTTAAATAACTGGCAGCGCATAAGCTGTGGGTTGTTCTTTTGGTGGAACGGCAACTGTGCATAGGCACGCCGCTCCGATCCTGTTAGTTTTCCTTTTGTGTCCTAAGCGTGAGGCACAAGTACGCCTCCTTACTAATAAACCTTGTCTGCCGCACCCTCGTCTTCTGTGGCTTCTAGTGACGACGACGCACGTGACATCGACTCTAGTGCATGCCCGCCTACCTCGAGCCGCGGTAGGCGGGCATGCACCAGAGTCGACTGGAAGTTTACATATTGTAACGGAGAGAAAAGAGACAACATCTGATTCCAGGCCAGCTGTTCTTATTCTGTCTTCGTTCTTCTCTGGGGAAAGCGTCTCGCTTTCCCGAGACCGTCGCTACATCTTGCATTGTGGTCCGGGCTGACCACCACGATGCAGCCAAGCCTGCCGACCGAAAACTTTGCCGCCAGCTCCGCGCGCGCACAGTCATGGCCGAGTGTCAAGACCAAGAAGGGCACTGGGGCTCCGGCACGCGGATAGCTAGAGCAAGGAAGAAAAGAACGAAGTCTTTGGTCTGTGGTCTAATGCGAACAGTTCGTACTTAAGACAGCGTCTCGGCATGTCATGATGTGGACAGTCTATGAGAATGTGACAGACGGCTTCATCTATAAATTCACATTCGCGTTTGGGAGTTTCAGCTCTTCTGATTCTGTGCAAAGAATGTTTTGTGTATGCGGTGCCTAGCCTCAATCGGTGAATTAGAGTTTCCATCCTTCTATCTAATGCCAGCGTAATTTTGAATTCAATAAATGGATCGATGTGATATAAATCGCAGCTCTTTGTACTTTGGTCAAACCAAGCAGTTTTGCTCATTCTGAAAGTTGTATTCTTTATAATACTACGTAATTCATTTTTCGAAACTGGTAAAGAAACAGTAACATCTTTACGATGTGCTTGTCGTGCTGCTTCATCGGCAGCTGTGTTTCAAGGAATGTTGCAGTGGCCATGTATCTACTGGAATTTGATCTCATGGTGCGCCTTCTTTGCTTTGATGAGCCACTTCAGTGTTTCGTATGTCATACTATCACTTATTACTGTCCTTTTTGTACTGTAGAGTGATCTTAATGCGGCCTGTGAGTCACTGAAAAGTACCCATTTTCTACCGTCTGCTACTGAGTTTATAAACTTTAGAGCATACAGAATAGCGAAGAGCTCAGATGTAGTAGATGACGTCATGCGACATAATTTAAATGATTCCTGAATATTGAGCTGTGGTATGATAAATGCCGATGTTGAAGACGTTGTAGTACTTGAGCCATCTGTGTAAGTATCTATGTAACCTGAATACCGCATGTGTATCTGATAAACCGCTAGTTGTTGAGCAGCTTGGATGAACATGTCTCTCTTTCTGATAATGCCATCCACTGAGAATTCAATGCTTGGTATTACAAGCAGCCATGGAGGATAGTCCATTTCAGAGGTCCAAAATTCTTTTCTGGGTAATATATGTACATTACTCTGTACATCGTTATGAACATTGCTTTTATCTCTTAGTAAAATCTCCAGTGCCAATGGGTGGTCCCTGTGTTGCATCTGTAAGCGAAAAAAATGGCGGCATGTTTCAATTGTTCTCATGACTGGAAAGGGTGGTTGTCGAGTCTCTGCTATGACAAGGCTGCTGGAAGTCACTCGTGGAAGACCTATGCAGACGCGCAGTCCCCTAGCTAATAGTCTTTGAAGTCGCTCCTCTGAAGTGCGGGAAAGGCCGTGTAACACTGCTGCAGAATATGCAACTTTTTGTCGTATTAAAGCATTGTGAACAGCGAGCATGGATGATACAGATCTGCCCCATGATGTCCCAGCAATTCTGCGGAGTATATTCACTAGCGTATTCAACTCGTTTTCGAGTTTCTTTATGTGAGGTGCCCAAGATAGCTGCCTATCAAGTATTACTCCGAGAAACCGATGCTGTGTCACAATCATTAGTGGTTCTTCTTCTAAATTGAGACTGAAGTTGTTTAACTTCTTACGGGTGAAGAGAATACAGCTGTCTTTGCGTGCGATAGAATCATTCCTCTTTCTCTTAAAAAGTTGTTGATAATATTTATTCCGTCTTGCAATGCAATCTGAATTAACCGTATGTCCGTGCCAGATGCCCAAATGCACACATCATCTGCATATAAGGAGTATTTCAACCTGGAAGGCAGTCTTTTAGCTAAATCAGCCATAACACAGTTGAAAAGAAGAGGGCTGAGTACGCTTCCTTGTGGCATTCCCTGTCTGACATCGTGTTCAGCACCTTTTCCTTCGCTCGTCTGAATGAATACTTTGCGACCTGGTAAAAATTCGAATACCCACCGCAAAAGTCTGCCGGTCAGTCCGAGTTCCAACATACTCTGCAGAACATGAGTATGACTGACTGTGTCAAAGGCCCTTTTGATGTCCAAGAACACTGCAACCGTCAAACTACAACAGGCGCGTTCATGCTCCACATACGTTACTAAGTCCAGTATTGCATTCATTGTGCATCTATGTTTACTAAAACCTGTCAAGTAGTTAGAAAATACAGCAGTTCTGTTGCACCACCATTGAAGTCGCGCATCAATAATTTTTTCCATTACCTTACATAAACAGCTTGTCAGACTGATTGGACAGAAGGATTCAAGGTTCAAGGGCGTCTTAGCCGGTTTCAAGATTGGAATGATGCGAGCAGACTTACAAGACTCGGGTACAATTTCTTGCGTCCATAGATTATAGTAAATATGTAAGAGTATAGCTGTCCTGTGGGCCCAAGGTTCTTTAGCATATTTTACGTAATGCCGTCCGGTCCAGAGGCCGTATTTTGACGACATGCTGCTATAGCACAATGCAGCTCCCTTAACGTAAAAACAGGGTCTAGTTGAGGATGCTGGGCCCAAAAGCAAGCATTAATTTTCTGGCTGGCTAAGGCGACAGAATGATCAAATAAGGCACATTGTGATGCGGCGGGCCTACTGATAAGTTGACAAAATTCATCTGCTACCACAGCTTCCGCTTTGTCCAAGGCTACAACAAGAGCACGAAATGGGAAGCCCTGTGATACAGGGCCGCTAAGTGCTCAAATTACAAGCCAAATTCTTGGAACAGGTGTGTGGGGAGAGACAGGCCACAAAAATCACGCCAGCGTCGTCTACATAAATTTTCTAGCCGTCTGCGCAATACACTGTGGATTTTCTGTGCAGTTTTGTATGCTTCTAAACTTCCGCTGCGTCGATATGCCGTTTCTGAACATCGTCTGATGACTCTTAGATGTTCATACTCTCCATTGACTGCTGCATAGTCTTTTGGAATCTGGACTTTCTTTGTGCATTTATTCGCATTATCTTGCAGAAATTCAGTAAAGCTTTCAACTGTCGTGAGTTCACTATTTTTGTTTGTTAGGTGTTGCCGAAAAGCTTTCCAGTTCGTCAGTTTGCTGTAGCGTCTGGTGTTGTCGTTTCGCAAGTAGGGGTGATTTATTAAATGGGAAAATGGTCACTCCCACGTGCTTCTACATCCGTTGTCCATACCACACCGTTCACTAGATCTTGGGAACACAAGGTTACATCGATGCAACTAGAGTAATTATGCCCTCGGAGAAAAGTTGGGGAGCCGTCATTTAAAATTGTCAAACTGCATTTGTCTGCGGCACACTCAACAATGTTCCCACGTGCATCACATCGATCACGACCCCAGATTATGTTGTGCGCATTAAAGTCTCCGCATATAAACGTATATGAATTAGAAATGTTGAAGATATTAGCTCTTACACCGAAATGCGGCTTGAAGGTTGTAGGTAAAAATTGATCACTGTAACGCACTGCTCACCAAAGGATACTTTGCAAGCGACGAATTTCGGGAAGTACGAATCACTTGAGTGAACTTGATGAGAAGGTAGGTCCTTTCTGACGCACAAATGTACTCTGCTAGGACAACTTCGATGAGATGACTAATATATCACGTAGTAGGAGAGGCGGAAATCATCATTCATTCCTGCCTCTTGGATGCAAAGTATTGTAAAAATATACTGCAGAAGGAGTTTGCGGCAGTCAGCACACTTCCTTCGAAGACCATTGGCATTCCACTGGTATACGGAGACATCTTTGTAGCGCTTATTCATATGTACTTGTCACAGGTTTGACCCGGACTGTTGACACAGTAGTGCTTCCAGAGGCCGCAGGGCTTTTTCTTCTGGCAGGTTGTTTGCTTCCGGTAGAGCAGACAGGATTGCCTTAAGTGCTGCGAAAAGCATTGGCAGAATCAATTGCATGACTGATGCAGAGGCATGGTCTCCATTGAATGGTTGATTTTCCGAGGCATGTTGAGAATGACGTGACGTTTCGACGTTGTAGTTGGGGCGAACACTGGCACTGTCGGTTTTGCTACTTTCCGGCAGAGGTCCCGTGGCCGTTCGCAGCTTTGACGCGTAGGTTAAGTTACTTGAAGGTACTTCTCGTGAGTGGTCTCTCAAGTGTGCTCTTGGCGGCTCTCTTGGAGGTTCTCTTGGCGTGCTTGTCAGCTGTTGTTGCAGGGGCCGCTGAGGTGGATCACGTACAGGATGAACAATCTCAAGTTTTGGAGATGGTTCATTGGGGCGCGGTTTTCTTCCATGGATGAGCTCATGCCGACGCATTTTTGCAGCAGCTTTATTTTGCAAGCAGCCTGAATATGAGGCAGCGTGATTACCTGCACAGTTTGCACACTTAGGCTGAAGAACAGACTTGTATTTCTTATGATGGTGTTCTTCTGACCAGATCTTACACCGGCGTGTGTTACGGCAACTTTTCGCCATGTGTCCGAATCGCTGGCAGTTATAGCACCGAAGTGCAGGACCAAGATATTCTTCCACTGGGTGACTGGAGAATCTTAAGTAGATTCTCCCTGGAATCGGGCGGTCATCTCGAAAAGTCAGGATCACTGAGTGAAGTGGACGCGTCGTTACTCTTCCATCTTCCTGGCGGTAGTATTTTATTTGCCGTCGCGCCGATATAACCCATGCATCTCTCAAGTACTCTAGGAGTTGTTCATCTGAATACTGCAGAGGAACATGTTTTACTTTCCCAACGTTCCGAGTGTATGACTCTGAGATGAAAGGCTTAACTTCCAGGCCACCTACATTTGAAAGCATCAGAAGACGCTTGGCTGAACTTAAGGAAGCAACGCTGACACTGAAGCTTCCATCTCTGGTCGTTCTGAATGACTGCACTTTTTCTTTAGCAGCGGAAACTACTTCAGCTGACACTCCATTGGGGTTCACTTTCCAGAAGCTAGCACCTTCAGCTGTTGGACGAAAGACGACTGGGATACCCTCTGCTCGTTTCTTTTTGGAGTCATTTCACGGTTGTGAATTTGCAAACGTGCCGGCTTTATGATGCTTGGGCGCACCTGTAAGCCCCCAGGCTTTTCATTGTGTCCTGCAGTATCACTCATGTGGTTTAACGCACTTGGACGAGCGTAAGGCTCGTGGCGATGGCTACCAACCACCGTAGTGGTCACGTACTAGCCAAGTTTTTGATAAAGGAGCCTCGTACCTGTAGACCTCCGAGCCCTCGAAGTCTTCACCCGGCGTCTTGTTGGCACACCGCGAAGAAATGGATGTCAGCGTAATAGTCAAAGAAAAGAGCAGACATTGAACAGTGCACAGCAACAGCGACTGAACAGATCCACTTCTTCTTCATCTTCATCCCGACCTATTTTTCATCAATATTTTCCATCCTGCTCTGGCCACAACAACACACGTTCTCGTGCTCCACGACTCGGCCAATCTTCCTTTTACACCAGTCTATGACGGGCCATTCTGCGTCCTTAACTGCACTCAGAAACCACCACTCTTCTTAAAATTGGCCGTGACGATATGAACAGCTTGGACCAACTTAAGCCGGCGTACCTTGAGACCGCCATAAATATGCCTTTCATTTGCGTCTGGCCTGCCTTCGGACTGTCAAAAGCGTCCTCGTTTGGGCGGTGCGCAAATCGGTGAGCGCGCGCTTGTAAACGAAAAACAAAGACGGTGCTTCGAAGTGGCACGTGAGGTGAAGGCTGAGGTTTCCTTCTGACGGCGATTATTGATCAGGCGTCTCTTGTCTTCGTTCCTGTGGCGTAAGCCTGCAAGGTCGTAGCAGCTCTGTGGGCTAATCACGTAGACCAGTGGTAAATTTGAACGCAAGAGCGTTAGATAGCTCGTGTCACAGAAAACCTGTCGCCGAAGTCGGCCCCGTTGGTTGTGAGCAAAAAATTGTCTGCGCGTTTGTGACCGAAAAACCAAGCTACCGAGATAGCCGTTAGAGGTCGCTACTTGTTGACGCGTGCGTGCACGATCACACTAAAAAAAAACACGCGTTCGAAGAAAAAAAATGGCAGCATATCCATGGAGTGAATGATGGAGAGTGGGGCGAAGCATTCGTCCATCCATGCGTCCGTCTGTGTGACCGTTCATGCGTCTGTTTATGCGCCCGTCCCTGCGTTCGTTCATGCATCCGCCTCTGCGTCCGTTAATGCGTTCATCCATGCATCTGTCTTTGTGTCCGTTCGTCCATCTATTCAACACTCCAAGTCCCACCATCTCGCATCTTTTTATCATATATTCCCCATATAGAAGCTTCGCCATTCAGTGGACATTCCAAGGACTAAACGAGAGGTGGCACACGCACACTTTCTTACGGCTTGCGCTTCGGGTCTACTTCTCACTTTCAACCACCTTGAGTTCATGGTATATACTAGTTCACTGTATTCAAGGCACTGCGGCCCAATGCTCGCTAAACCTTTCTAAAACCAAGGAGGTTACGCCCAGCGAGTATAACGTAGCAACGTTTTCCTGTCAGATAGTGCTCAATGTACATGCCAGTGGCTGCTAATGGGAAATGAGAGACAGGAAGATTCAGCTTTTAATTTCTTACGGCTTGCGCTTCATATCTGCTTCCCCCCTTTAACCACCTCGAATTCATGGCATATAATTGTTCATTGTATTCATGGCCCTGCGGCTCAACGCTCGCTAAACCTTTTTAAAACTAAGAAGGTTACACCCAGCGAGTATAATGTAGCAACCTTTTTTGTCCGACAGTGCTCAATGTACATGCCAATGCTGCTAATGGGGATCGCAGCGTGCGCGTTGACTAAAAGCCGAATGCTCCAGTCTCTCATTCCCCATTAGCAGCCATTGACATGTACATTGAGCACTATTTTTTTATTGTTAAACAACGCACAGAAGAAATCTCTCACCGGCCCCACCTTGGAGGTCAAATGTTATACCTAATTCGGGTATGTGCCAGTGGTAGTTACGTCCTACGAGGGACGAACGAGCCACGCCATAAGTAGCCTCGCCCCTAAAAAGTGCTCAAGGTGACGAGGTGTGGATGATTCTTTTTCCTGCCAACATTCTCTGCTTAGCTTCCAGTGTTTTCGTCGGGACGAGAGAAAATATAATGCAATCGCAGCATGCGACAAATCTTTGTAAGTCCACTCGCACTCGACGGATTCCTAAAATTTTTGCGGCGTTCAATTCGTGAGGCCTGGAGCTCTTCTAGGGAATTCATTCCAAGGTTCCTTGAAAAAGTGTTTCAGGGCCTCTTTAACGCCTTTTGTTCGATGGTTGTGACAACAAAAACGAGCCCATTTGGCGATAATAGCGCGCGCTGGTCCAATCTACGATGTGCGTGTTAGTGTGCGTGCGTGTGTATGTAACAAAACATATTCATAAGTATGCACTTAGAGGTTGAAGGGTGCAATAGGGGCCAAATTTAGTTATGGCGTTCTACCTTTAAAGACGAAGCTTAAGGGTCTCCCAATTTTGAACAAAATATTTGAAATCAACGATTTCCGGAACATCCTCTGTGATTATGAGCATCATCGTCCACATCATCAAGCGCCACGAAGATAATTTCAAGCATCATCACCAGTCGGTTTCATCCATTTATATATTTCTTGTTTATTCTATACATGTGAACTGCGCCAGCCCGAACAGGCATCCAGATGGCTCCAGCTCGATTTCAAATAGCTGTACTGATGAAATATTGCCTGCAGTTCTGTCTGCACAGATTTATAGTATCTAGTAAGTCGAGGAGAACAGACTTGCTGTGAGGCTTTGTGGGACAAAGGAAAATAACAAAAAAATGGCAGATCCCACGCACAGTGGGAATTGATGTTATGTGAAGCATAAATGATAAATATTGATATATCACTTTAAAATCAGCACAACGTCACGAGTTGGAGGTAAATGATGCCGTATATGACTTCCGTGACACGATTATCATTATTGCAGTTCATTTACCTTCGTCATCTATTCAAGTCACGTGATACCAAATTTATTATATGTGGAGCTAACGAAACGGCCGTGAGCACGCTATGAGCGTGGTACGTTGTCATGTTTTTACATAATACGCAAGTCAGTATTATCATGTTTGCACCAGTCACATAATTCATCATCCATTGACGTTACGTAACGCCGAACTTGGTATATGTGGAGCTGGAAAACTGCCGCGAGCGCACCATAAAGAGACCAATGTATTCCAATGACAAGTAGATATGCACACGCTCTGCACTGCGACGCTAGGTTAGCAAAACGCAAGCACTCTATAGTCTGAAACCAGGTGCGACCAGCGTCCGTCGCCGTGGCCCGACGGCAACTGGCGCGAAATGCGACATGCTGCATTTCGTGCCGATGCGGTACTAAGACAACATTGTGTCTCCCTCTTTGTTTGACGGAGGGACGCCGGACGCGCTGAAACGCGCATGCGTCACGGCAACGCAGCGTGGCGCGCGCCTGCGAGTATGTGGCAGGACCAGCGCCTGTCGTAGCAAAGCAAGCGTGACACAACAAAATGAACGCCATTGAGCACGCGCAACGCGTCACGTCGAAATGTATTGGCGCCTTGACTGAGGCTTGAAGTCATGTTCTCACATGACACGCATCTCAAGATGATCGTGTTTGCGCCAGACACATACCTTCGTCATCTATTGACGTCACGTAATACCAAATTTGGCATATGTGAAGCTAGCGAAACGGCCGCGAGCGCATCATGAGCGCGGCATGTAGTCATACCAGTTCATGACGCGCATGTCGTGATTATCATGCTGGGTTGTGTCATTTACCTATGTCCTGCGTTCGCGCCATGTATTACCGAGTTTGGTACATGTGAAGCCAGCGAAACGACCGCCAGTGCATCATGAGCGTGGCATGTAGACATGTTGTTACATGACACGCAACTCATGATTATCATGTTTGCACCAGTTACGTACCTTGGCCATCCATTCACGTACCGTAATACCAAATTTGGTATATGTGACGCTAGCGAAACGGCCAAGAGCGCATCATGAGCGTGGCATGTATTCATGTTGTTACATGACACGCATGTCATGATTTTCTTGTTAGGGTGTGTCGGTTGTGATCGCCATGCGATCATGTCATACCATACCAGTTTTACAACATGCCATGCGAACGAAACCACCGCAACAGCTGCAGGACCATGAAATGTAAATAATGACGTTCATGACATACATATCATGATTTTCATGTTATGACTAGTAAGATATGTTCTTCACACAGTCATGCTAAGGCATACCAAGTTTGATATTGATACCATTATCGAAACGGCCAGGAGAGCTAAAAGTCGCAGGCGGCTAGTTAGATAGATAGATAGATAGATAGATAGATAGATAGATAGATAGATAGATAGATAGATAGATAGATAGATAGATAGATAGATAGATAGATAGATAGATAGATAGATAGATAGATAGATAGATAGATACGCTCAAAGTCACCGAATTTCGCTAAGAAATGATTTGCATTAATAAACTGCAACCGCTTTGGCACAAACAACGTTTTTGTTGACAAGTGGACAAGCCTAGAGATTCCACGTGATCTCGGGAACCCAGTCGCAAAAAAAGGAGGCGCTTACATTGATTGTTGATGTATATTGCTCAGCTTTTTCTATTCTGTATTATCTGGCATACCTCTATGTGCTACCCGAACATTTTTGGTAGTTATGCGAATGTTTGTCTTTTTTATGTGTATATACTATTGTTTATCAAATTGGCGTACTTAACCCTTTCCATAACGTTTAAACGCGAAGGTTTTTTATACTGGGGTATACTTAGGCACTGTGGCGTTTTTTCATCATAAATATGACGCTATAAAGTATTCTCCACCTTATTGCAAAGAAAAAGAAGAAGAATGAAAAGTTCCACAGCAGGGCGTCGAAACAGTGCCCTCGCACTCTTCAGCAACCGACGCTAACCAATATGCTGCAGAACAACCAATCTCCAACGTTTAAACGGTGCACCAATAATAAAGGCATGTACCACTGTCGGTCGTAAGAGCTCGGAAACGTCAGTGCGTTTCCGTGCCCAGTAGCGAGACGGCACGACGGGCGCACGTCGGACCCGGGTGCTGTGAAGGTCATCAATGACTCATCATGCACTGCGCCTCCACTATGAGTGGTCAAAGTGCGTATGGACGGTTTCCAGATTGCAAGCGCTGTACCCCAGAAAACTTCCGGTCACCTCATGTACCAGCTCCTATAGTAAAAAATGAAAGCACGTTTTCAAGTTCTTTTTAAATGTAAGGAAAGTCTTTCTTTCGTGTTTCGGATAAAAGGAACGTGCTTAAGTTCAAGGGAATCTCTCATCAAATATAGATAGCTCAAAAAACATTCAGTTAGTTGTAATTTGCCCAATAAAGAAAAGCAAGTGTGGAAAATCAGCGGGCACTTTTTTCTCAAGTTTTTCTTGCCCATCGAGGCTACTGAAGCACATCGCTGGACAAAACCGGGTGGCAAGAAGGGTCCCTGGCGCAAGCGCGCTTATCTCGAGATTCGGGCGCTTTGTATCTCTTGTGCTTCTACTTCAAGTTTTCTTCGAAGTTACAGGTAGCTAAAAAGAGCACGAATGACATTTCCCTTGCAGCTCATTTGCTCGTTCACAAAACGAGCACGCTGCTCACACACGAAATAAGAATGTTTACAGTTGTTCACGCTCATCCTGTGCGTCCCTATGCGTTCCTTTCGTGCGTCTTTCTTTGTGTTTCGGAAACGGGATTAAGGTTTCGAGCTGTGAAAGTTGTTTGTGCGCGCTCGTCTTGTGTGTGCTCCTTTCGTGCATGCTTTCTGCTTGCAATGTCACTGCAAGTTTCGATCTGCGTGTCTTTTTTTGCGTGACAATGTACTCAGTTACTGCAGCATTGATTCCTTCGCCTTTGTGGCGACACAATGCACAATGACTGCTCAACTTCCTCTGCTAGGACACGTTTCCTTGTCGCGTTATACCGATTCCTGAAAAAAAGGGAAGAGCAATTTTTTTCACCACACCGGTCATTCATTCTCCATTAGTTTTTGTTTAACTTCTTTCTTCGTTATGTAGTGGTGTTCTGACCAAAGCCTCTCACAGGAGACGAACGATATGAAAGTGGCATTCAATTTTCCAGGAATGATTTACAGCAACCACCGTCTTGGATTTGTCCGTTTAGTATACAGGGTGTTTCAAGAAATGTGTCTACTATTGTTTAAACAATACAGAAATGAGGATTCTGCATGCTGCCTGTGCCGTATACCTTTTCATATGGCAGAAGGCGTCTTCACAAGCGCACAAACGGCAGAAGCTATAAGAATTCACCCAATAATTGTTTAACCAGGGCTAAAAGGGGTCCAGTGAAATAGGCTAATTCAAGCTCTTCCTGCAAATAGTTCATAATCGCTTTGAAATTCCTATAGGGCGGCTACTGGTAATCACAGCAGAGCGATAAAATATGGCTAATTTAAGAGCAGAAACCGAAATCGACGCACGAAATAGCGTTGATGGTTTATATGCACGTTTAACGACCCAAAACCACCATATAATTACGAGAGACGCCATAGTGGAGGGCTTCGGAAATTTTGACCATCTGGGGTTCTTTAACGCTTACCCAAATCTAAGCACACGGGCCTACAAAATTTCCGCCTCCATCGAAAATGCAGCTGCCAAACCGGGATTCAATCCCGGGACCTGCGGATCAGCAGCCGAGTACCTTATTCACTAGACCACCATGGTGGCGTGCACAGAATAGCGTATCTACCATTCACTTTGAAAACACCCGCAATGACGGCACTGTTTCCCTCGCTGTTATCAACCATCAATCTACACACTTTCATTTCGTTGCAGTGCTTTCCAGCCACAGGACCGCTTATCGACGCTCGCTTATCCTTCTCCGCTGATGCGAGGGAAATACTGTCATTAGGAAGGATATTCTCTCTGTTATTGATGCGCTCTGTGATGCGTTTGTTTGGTTTCGCATGTTAAATTAGTCTGCTGTTTTCACCCCGTGGTGATTGCCAGTGGCCGCCTTTCAGAATTTTTAATGTGACTATGCAGTATACACAGCAAGAAGTCGATTTCGCTTGCCTGACTGAACCGCCTATTTCCCCTGGTTAAGAAGTTAATTTTGTAAACTTCAATATATACTACCGTAAGTAATCTGAACATTTATTCTTCCATAATAAAGGGAACGGCACGGGCCGTACGATGATACTTCCTTTCTGAATTTTTTTTAATAGTTGACACATTCTTTTAAACACACTGTATAACCACCAGAAAGTGGCTTTTCAGGTCACTTTTCACGATGTGGAATGTTTTTTAAAACACTTCGTTTTTTTTCCTTTTCAGCTGTTCTGCCTATTCTTTGGCAAGCAGTCCATTCTAGGCAATCACTAACGCTAAATGCAGTAAGTATGGGGGCACACCGTATACCATAACTACAGTTTCCTTGACTCACAAATGGTAGTTTGGCTATGCAGCAAGAACCATGCTCAATAGACTGGTCTGTGGAAAGCCATAAGCTGAATTGTTATCGACCATTTCTTCTGCCTCATACCGGCTTGCTCTGTGGTTGGCACTGCGGTTCCTGTCTACGATAGATCCCTTTTTTTATTGATCCATGAGAGAAGAAGTTATGTACAAAATCTCAACGGATGGGTCACTAGCGCCCCAAGGCTAGAAAAGTAAGATAAAGAGGTAGACAAAAGAAGTGACGATGGGAATCTGATTCCATACCACAGGTCTCCAGGGTAGGAAAAAACGCCTAAAGGTAGCGGAGGACGCCCTCTGAAAAACTCGGAGGTGAGTCCTCCGATATGAACCCCAACGTCGTTTATAACAAGTGCCCGGGGATTATTCGTTGCCCTCGGTGATCACATCGACAACATCTCAGAAGGCATCCCTTCCTCCCTTTTCCTCCTTTCCCGCCACTCCGTGAAGCATGATATGCTCTTTCAAGCGCCAGGAATTCGGGTCTCTCTAAAAAGGTTTATAATGTTTTATAATGTCCGCATGACACGAGAAGTCTGCTTCAGCTTTGACATTTCTAAGCATAAAGAGTATCAGAAGACGTAATATCAATAAATGATCGAAGAGCAAGTAAAAAGGGAAAGGAAGCATGCAACGTGGTTGGCTGCTGTCTTGTTACAAAAAAGTTCTTCGGGTACAGCAAAGACTTAATAGGAGCTTCTGAGCTTGCCCGCGTTACATTTTTGCGAAGAACTAGCTACCTCTACAGCAGTGGCTATTTTTACCGAAAACGAAAAATAAGGCTTGCATCGATGTTTGTACGCATCTGCATTATCAAAATGGAAAAATTGTTCGCCCGTTTTTCACAGCAACACAGATTTCAGGAGCGCTCATCTACCTTACTGTACGTAATCTTATTCGTCAAGTGTATATAATAAACAACTAAAGTTGGTATTAAGGAGACTTGTGTAGGCTCTTTCTCACAAAACTTGAGTGTCGTATTGACTTTACTTTCATATTATACCACTTTTACTCATTTCTTCTATCCCTTGTGATGATTCTTGCTATTATTCACAAATGTGTACTGAAACGGTGTTGAAGCGAGGAAGCCGAAGAAAGGGGGGGGGGTAAACAACAAGAGGGAAGGCAGGGAGGTTAACCAGGCTCATGCCCGGTTTGCTACCCTACGCTGGGGGAATAGGAAGGGGGCAGAAAGATGAGAGAGGTAGCAAAGAGAAGAGAAAAAGAGAAAGACGAAAAAAAGAAAAAAAGAAAAGAAAGAAAAAAAGGAGGATTGTCAGTTAATCGGCTGGCGCGTATGCAGCGGTGGCACTACACAAACGTTAAAGGTGGTCACATAGGCCTGTAGTCCTCAAAAAGCACAAGACAGCTTTGACTGCTTTTTGAGCCGACAAAAGGCGATGACGGTGTTCCAGTAGCATCTGCATAGAGAGTGGCCGATCGTCCAATTGTCGCAATGCGTCCGAAAGCTTCTGTCTTTCAGGGGCGAATCGAGGGCAATGGCATATCAAATGGTCGATGTCTTCTTTGGTGCAGCAGACATCGCATTCCGCATTGTCGGTCAATCCGATGAGGGTTCTATATGCTTTTGTGAAGGCAACCCCCAACCAAAGGCGACAAAGAAGTGAGACTTCACGTCGACGAAGTCCGGATGGAGGTCGAAGTTCCAGTCGAGGGTTTATTTGGTATAGTCTCGTATGTCTTATGCTTGGGGTGTTCCACTCCTGCAGACTCGGACTACGTGCCAGGTGACGAAGTTGCTTTGCAGCGTCAGTCCTTGACAAAGGAATCAGAAGGGTGTGTTCTTCTTGGTCCGATGTGCGAGCCGCGTTGCCTGCGGAATCATTGCCACTGATCCCACAATGGCCAGGAAGCCACTGAAACTTGACCTCGTGGCCTGTTTCTGTGACGTGGTGAACGAGCTTGACACCTTCGTAAGTTAATTGTTCATGGCAACCTCGTCGAAGGACTGACTGCATGCTCTGTAGGGCTGGTTTTGAGTCGGAAAACACAGCCCATTTGCTCGGTCTTTGGGATTTTGTGTACTCTATGGCGCCACGCAAAGCCGCAAGTTCTGCCGCTGTGGAGGTAGTGACATGTGACAGTTTGATTCGCAGAGTGATTCTTCTAGCTGGAATCACCACCGCACCACCAGAACCAGACGCTGTGGTTGAACCATCGGTGTATATTTGCACGTGGTTGTTGTACATTTCGTGCAGATGGCTCAAGCTCAATTGTTCTAGGGCTGATGAAGGCAAATTTGATTTTTTCTGTATTCCTGGAATTGAAACACGTACTTGTGGAAGTGTCAGGCACCACGGAGGATACACCAGTTTCTCAGCAGGCGTAAAATCTGACGTAAACGACGCACGATGAGCACAGACAATTGCACTAAATTTCGTGCGGGGCCTCTCAGTAGCGAGGGTTGCCAAGTGGTGGGAAGCATTCCTAGCATGTTGCCTGAGGTACGTACTCATCGTTTCCATTGCGATGTGCGTCATGATCGAGTAGTCTTGTGCAATGGCAATGGTTTCAGCTGTCGATGCGCAGCGGGGTAAACCGAGGCATATCCTAAGCGCTTGGGCTTGAATATTTTGGATTGTGCGCAGGTTCGTTTTGCACGTGTTAGATATAACAGGTAGGCTATACCGCAGAAAGCCAGTAAATAAAACCTCGTACAGCTGTAACATAGACTCGACAGACATTCCCCAACTTTTCCTAGCAAGAAACCTGAATGAGTGACAAATGGCAGTCAGCCACTTTTTCACGTAGTTTACGTGGGGTGTCCAAGACAGGTTTCGGTCGATTACGACTCCCAAGAACCTATGACTCCGGCTGCATGACACCAACTGCCCGTTAATTGATATGCCGTAAGCGGACATAGGTTTTCTGGTGAAGGCCACGACTGCACACTTCTCACTTGCGATTGCAAGCCCTTGTTTGCGTAAGTGGTACGATGTAACTAATGCTGCCTTCTAAAGTCAAGCGCGAAGTTGAAGTCGAGTCACACCTGATGTCCATCCACACACAGATGTCATCAGCATAAATGGAAAGTCGTACACTGCTTGGTTGCTTGCCAACTAGTTCAATGAGTGTTAGGTTGAACTGCGTCGGGCTTAGCACTCCGCCTTGTGGGACGAAGAAGATACCAAATAAAGGAAACACGAAAAGTGACCTGTCCAGTTTTTTTTCTCTTTTTTTGCTTTTTGACACTTATGGCGAGTCATCACTCGCACTGGCGACATCCTTAGATTTAGCAAAAAAAAAATAAGTCGCGCTTACGGAGTCCCTTCTTCGGCAGTCTTTGGAAGATTGAAATCTAACGCTTGAGAAAAACAACAAGCAAAGGCAGCTGTGGTATTTTAGGTGCATGTGGATGAGACTACTCAAAAAGTAAAAACGGCGCTCAAGACACGCGGCAGCCATTATCTGCAGAGATTCTAATTCTCAAAAAGAGACAAAAACAGGGGAGGCAGCTTCTATTCAGAAGCTGGCTCTTAAAATTCAAATTTAGGACGACGGGATACGTTGATCGAAGAAAACATAGGTGGGTGTAAAACAGACATACGAAAGTTTAAGTAACACAAACCGTGCAACAGCAGAACTGAAGGATTGTGGAACCAGTCTGGTCTTTGTATGTTGATGCTAGGCTTTAGCTAGGTAATACTAAGTTGCTTCTACGTTGATTCATCGGTGAAGATAAGTTGCCGTTGCCCCACACATGTTCAGATGTACGTTATTTGCAGATTTTTAGTCTTATGGTACACTTAACGCAAAACTACCTTCACCAATATACCGCAGGGACGATAGGCGTCTGTATAGACGTTATCGATGCTTAGAAACAAGGAATCTTTGGGCTATGTCATGCGGGAGGAGAATAAAAGATTACAGCAAGTAAAAGATTCAGGATTATAATTGCTAAAATATCCATGGAGAAAAATAATTGGCAGATGCCACGTACAGTGGGAATCGACCTTATGCGAAACACGAATGAAAAAGGTTGATATGTCACGTTAAAATCAGCAAAAAAATTATGACGCGGACATAAATTATATAGTATATGACCTCCCTCTCATGATTATATTGCTTGCATCGGGAATTTGTGTTGGTAGCGCATTCACATCACGTAATACTATACTAAAATTGGTGTATGTGAAGCAATGGTGAAACATCCGCGAGCGCACTATGACCGTAGCATGTAGTCATGTTTTACAGGGTACGCATGCGATGATTATTATATTTGAACGTCTCACTTACCTTCGTCGTCCGTTCACGTCCCGTAAGACCAAAGTTGGAATATGTGAAAGTAGCGAAACGGCCGTGAGAGCGTCATGAGTGTAACATGTTCTCATGTTGTTACATAAAATGCATGTCATGATTTCCACATTAGGGTCTGTCACTTGTGTTCGCCATGCAGCCTTGTTATACTATACCAGTTTTGCAATATGTTCTAATGAAAGTACCTCAAGAGCAGCAAGACCATGAAATGTAAATCATGACATTCATGACAAACATTTTATTATATTTATGTTAGGACTAGACAGTTATGCTCCCCATATAATCATCTTATGTCATACTAATTTTGGTATTGATACCATTATCGAAATGGCTAGTAAAGCTAAAAGTAGTAGGCGTCGAGATGGCAGATAGATAGATAGATAGATAGATAGATAGATAGATAGATAGATAGATAGATAGATAGATAGATAGATAGATAGATAGATACGGTCAAATTTGCCGAAGCTTACTACGAAATGCTTCGCAATAAAAGTTTCTTGCTTTCTTACTTTTCTAATGCGAAGCATTTATATATGCGAAGCATATATATATATATATATATATATATATATATATATATTGTCGCAGCACAACGCGAACAAAGCACAAGTACGCCTTGAGGCAGCGAAAGCAGCGTGTTCTCAACAGCTGAGCCACAAGATCTTCGTTCTCGCGTCAAGCCAGAGGCCCACTACCTGGTGTCTGCTAAATCCCCCCATCATCGTTTTTGTCCACATGTAGACACGGGTCATTTGCCTCCCTCTCAAAGAGCATCGACCCGATGCGAAGTCAATAATGCAGTTTTTGTTAAAAGATAAGTCTCACGCAATCACTCGCTGACGTAAGGCTTCATGCGCACTACGTGAACGAGTTCAGGATGAGGCTGGCGACGATTGGTACTACACGAATTGTCGGGAACAACTTGGTAAGTGACGTGACTCAGTTGTCGCAGCACTCGGTATGGTCCAAAGTATCTTCTTAAGAGCTTTTATGATAGTCCTCGTTTCCGTACGGGTGTCCAAATCCATACTTTGTCGCCAGTTTGATAGACAACTACTCTGCGGTGAGCATTGTAGCGGCCTGCATCGTACTCTTGCTGCTGGCGGATCCGTAAACGTGCCAGTTGTCTAGCTTCTTCCGCGCGTTCCGTAAACGTGTTGGCGTCTGGGTCGATGTCGTCACTTTCGTGCAGCAGCATCGCATCTAACATAGTTCGTACTTCTCTTCCATGAACGAGACTGAACGGGGTCATGCGGGTCGTTTCTTGCTTGGCCGTGTTGTACACAAACGTTATGTATGGCAAGATTTCATCCCAATTTTTGTGTTCAATGTCTACGTACATCGAAAGCATGTCTTCAATGGTTTTTCTCAGACGCTCCGTCAGCCCGTTTGTCTGTGGGTGGTAGGCAGTGGTCTTACGATGCGTTGTTCCACTCAGCATCAGGACGTGATCCAAGAGAGCTGCCGTAAATGCGGTTCCTCTGTCTGTGATCACGACGGTTGGTGCACCATGCCTCAGTACAATATTTTCGATGAAAAATCTTGCCACCTCCACTGCTGTACCTCTCTGAATAGCTTTTGTCTAGGCATAACGGGTCAGATAATCCGTCGCAACGATAACCCAGCGGTTTCCTGCAGTGGAAATAGAAAGTGGGCCCAAAATGTCCATGCCTATCTGGTAGAATGGAGCTTTTGGGACCTGCACGGGTTGCAGTAGGCCAGCTGGTTTAGTCGGTGGGGACTTGCGTCGCTGGAAGTCGAGACAGGTACGAACGTGGTGCTTCACGGCTGTGGTTAGTCTCGGCCAGTAATACCTTTGCTGTACTCTGGGCAACGTTCTCATGTAACCCAAATGGCCAGAGGTCACCTCGTTGTGGCATGCTTTGAGTATTTCGGTACGAAGGGCTGCTGGTATGACGAGCAGATAGGCGGATCCTGTCGACGAAAAGTTTCTTTTGTAAAGTACTCCGCCCCGTAAACAAAACGATGACAATACTCTTGCGAAAACTTTTGGCGCCTTCTGTGATCTGCCTTCCAAGTAGTTAATTAAGCCAAGCAACTCAGTGTCGTCACATTGTTGCTGCGCAATGGTGGTCGTGTCGAGGACACCGAGAAATGCCGTTTCCTCCTCCTCGGGTAGGGTTGCCGACTCAATGGGTGAACGGGACAGACAGTCAGCGTCCATATGTCGCTTGCCTGACTTGTGCACGACCGTCATGTCAAACTCTTGCAGTTTTAGGCTTCAACGCGCTAATCGGCCGGTGGGATCTTTTAGATTAGTTAACCAGCAAAGGGAGTGATGGTCACTAATAACTTTGAAGTGTCGGCCATACAAGTACGGGCGAAATTTCATTACTGCTCATACTACGGCGAGGCAATCTTTCTCTGTTGTTGAATAGTTAGCCTCTGCGCGTGTTAGCGTTCGGCTTGCGTAGGCGAACACTCTTTCTGTGTCCTCTTGCCGTTGCACAAGCACAGCCCCAAGACCTACATTGCTAGCGTCTGTGTGAAGCATCGTCGGGGTTTCTTCGTCGAAGTGGGCGAGCACAGGGGGCGTTTGGAGACGTTGACGCAGGTCATTAAAGGCAACCTCCTGTTCTTTCCACTCAAATGCAACATCATCTCTTGTGAGACGAGTTAGTGGCGACGCGATGCGGGCGAAGTCTGCGATAAACCGGCGATAATAGGCACAAAGGCCTAGGAAGCGTCTGACAGCCTTCTTATTGGAGGGTACTGGGAACTGTGCGACGGCGGCAATTTTTCCAGGATCGGGCCGGACGCCTGCGTTGTTGACGACGTGACCGAGAAACTGAAGTTCGTGAAAACAGAAATGGCACTTTTCTGGTTTCAATGTTAGGCCCGCGAACCGTATGGCACGTAAAACAACTTCCAGCCTTTTGAGATGCTCGTCAAAAGTGGTCGAAAACACTATAACGTCGTCCAGATAGACTAGGCACGTCTTGCACTTCAATCCCGAAAGTACCGTGTCCATAAACCTTTGAAAAGTTGCGGGCGCGGAGCACAAACCGAAAGGCAAGACTTTAAATTCGTATAAACCATCTGGGGTCACAAAAGCGGTTTTCTCTCGGTCTCTTGGGTCTACCTCGATCTGCCAGTAACCACTCCTCAGGTCCATGGAAGAAAAGTAGCGAGCGTGCTGAAGTCTGTCGAGGGAGTCATCAATACGTGGGAGCGGGTACACATCTTTCTTGGTCACCCGATTCAGCTTCCTGTAGTCCATGCAAAAACGCAGGGTGCCGTCCTTTTTCTTTACTAGCACTACAGGCGATGCCCAGGGGCTCTGCGACGGTTGAATGACGTCATCAGCAAGCATTTTCGCGACTTGTTGTTGTATGGCTTCGCGTTCCTTTGAAGCTACGTGATAAAGGTTCTGGTCGATAGGTCTCACCGTGTCCTCAGTGATTATTCGGTGCTTTGTCAAAGGTGTTCGACCCACTCGTGATGTCGTTGAAAAGCAGTCGCGGAATTCGGCTAGCAGCTGAAGAAGTCCCTGTCGCTCGTCCTTTGACAGAGTGGTGCCAACATCGAGAATGGGTTCTGGTTCTTGATAAGGCTCTTCGTCCAATACCGACAAACATAAACTGCCTCGCATTTCTACAATATTGTCGTACGAAGCGATAGCTGTGCCCTTCAGAAGGTGCCGGCGCTTAGCACTAAAGTTCGTCAGAAGTAAATTCGTGCGTCCACCAGTGAGACGGACGATACCTCGTGCGACCAAAATGCCATGACTAAATAGCAGCGAGCCAATTTGGTCAGCAATGCCTTCGCCATCAAACGCTTCGTCGCCTTCTACTGAAACAAGAGGACATGACCGGGGCGGGACGACCACATCATCATCAATTATACGTAAAGTGTTGCTTATTGCGTCTGAACAGTCAACTAAACCAGGGCTGTTGCGGAATGTAATTGAACGGTCCGGGATGTTGATGACGGCACCTTATTCCCTTAAGAAGTCCATCCCTATGATCAAGTCCTTGCAACACGAGGTGAGGATGACGAACGTCGCCCCGAAAGAAGAGCCACCAATGTCGAGTCTTGCTGTACACCTTCCGACAGGCATCAACAGCTGGCCGCCTGCTGTCCTCAGGTGAGGTCCCGTCCACGTAGTCTTCACTTTTTTGAGGCGTACGGCAAGGTTTTCACTCATGATAGAAAAGTCGGCGCCGGTGTCAACTAAGGCTGTTACTTGCTGTCCGTCTACCGAAACGGTAAGATCTGTGGTCACAGTTTCTTCGGTGTTACAACTTCTCGGCTTTACGGCGTCCTGTGGTACAAGTAACGGGGGCTTTTTTTCGTCGCCTTGACGGCCTGCAACCTCACCCCCGGAGGTCGCCGCCTTCAGTTTCCCCGGCGTGGACTTGGTGACCTCCTTCCACTGACGTCGGCTGTAGTTCGGTGGCGCGACGAAGGCGAATATGCCGGAGACGGAGAGCGTGGTCGACGTCCCAAACCTGGCTGGTAATCAGGCACACTGTCGTCATTATTGGCATGGCGGTTGTCAAAATGGGACTGAAAAAAGGGGAGTCCTTGAGAATGAGTGTCCCGGCGTGGTGCGTAGCCGTCGTTGGCGCGTCGATCGTCAGACAATTGCCGAAGAGGTCGAAACATATCTACGCGGTGCCAGCAATGGCGGAAAATGTGGCCCACACCTCCGCAAGTAAAACAAAGCGGGCGCCTATCTACAGTGCGCCAGGCGTCTGTTTTACGAAGCTGTGGACGCCGCAATGGCTCGTAATGTGGCAAATGCCGTGTCTCGTTGGGAGACGGCTCTTGGTACGGCGGCATTTTGTACGGCGGTACGACGGCAGGCCGTCGCGGTGTCTTTTCTTATGGCGACCAAGGAACGGCTGCCGATGGCTGGCGGTACGACGGCGCAACGGGCGGCGGGCGGCGAAGCGCGGCTGCGTAGCTCATAGGTCACTGATCGTCAGTAGGATTAGCTGTTGAAAACGCTTGGCGTATTTCTTCGCGGACGACTTCAGCGACAGACGCCGTGGGTGGTTCCGTGACCAGATTCCGGAACTTCAGCAGCTCTTTGCGAACAATCTCTCTTATCAAATCGCGCAACGAGCTTTGATGGTCAGATGGCCTAGCGGCGACTTGCATGTGGGCGCTGCTGGACAAGCGATCGTATTGTCGGCATCGTAGGTGAAGCGCCCGTTCGATAGCCGTAGCTTCTTTGATGAAGTCTGTCACGGTGCTTGGCGGGTTCCGCAAATGTCCGGCGAACAGTTGCTCTTTAACGCCGCGCATGAGGTAGCGCAACTTTTTGTCGTCGGTCATGTGCGGGTCAGCTTACGGAAGAGACGGGCCATGTCCTCCGCGAACATTGCGACCGTTTCATTGGGTTTCTGAACCCGTAGCTCGAGTAAATGCTGCGCACGTTCGCGCCGGTCGACATCGGCAAATGTGTCAATCATCCCTCTTTTAAAGTCGCTCCATGATGACAAACTGCCTTCTCTGTTCTCGTACCAAGTTTTAGCGCTGTCGTCGAGATAAAAATAGGCGCGGGAAAGCCTTTGTTCAAGGGACCACTGGTTGGTGTTAGCGACACGTTCATAGTGATCAAGCCATTCTTCGACGTCTTCATGTGCTCCACCACCAAAGCGATCAGGCACAAGCGGTGAAAAAAAAAGGTTACCTGAGATGGGGTTGGCAAACTACTGTCTCGTAGTAACTGTTGTGGATTGGCGGTGGCCATTGGTAGATCTGAGTGGTGCTTTGTAGAGTGTTCCTGTGAGAGAGTGAACTCTGGAAGAAGGCCTCGTAAGCGACGGCTGAAGCGATGCCCGGGAGTGTTGACAAGTGCTTCTGGGCTGGATGAACAGCTCCCCGTGGGAGTGTGGAGCATCAGGCGGGGTCGCGGGCCAGCACCTCCACCAGTGTTGCAGTACAACGCGAACAAAGCACAAGTACGCCTTGAGGCAGCGAAAGCAGCGTGTTCTCAACAGCTGAGCTACAAGATCTTCGTTCTCGCGTCAAGCCAGAGGCCCACTACCTGGTGTCCGCTAAATCCCCCCATCATCGTTTTTGTCCACATGTAGACACGGGTCAATATATATATATATATATATATATATATATATATATATATATATATATATATATTGTGAGACGACGTCAGGTACGAAGGAGCGACCGTTTTATTGTCAACCCAGACGCGCGAGCCAGCAACCGAACAAGCAGCGAGCCGCTACGATGATGATGATCACGGTGCTTTGTATGCGCAGGTGAAAGTGAAAATGATGAGCAACACAATCAGCGCTCACACTATTTCCCCCCTACACGAAAGCGGTCTGCAAGACGTTCATTTAGTAAGTGTATGAGCGCTGGATATAAGGTTTCAGGCGAGACACATGGACGATCTCGGTCCCGCGACGACGGCGATCAGAAGCCGAAGTAACCGGCGCGACGCGATAATTTACGGCCGATGTTCGTTCAAGCACGGTGTAAGGACCCAGGTATCTGTGAATGAATTTTTCACAGAGGCCGGGTGTGCGAACAGGTGTCCAGAGGAGCACTTCGTCGCCTGGGTAGAATGACACAACTCGACGTGTCGCATCACAACGAACTTTTCGCTGGGCCTGAATGGTAGAGGTGTTGGCGCGGGCGATTGTGCGGCAGTGGTTGACACGGGCAGCGAATTCTTCCGGAAGGGACGCAGATGGGACAGAAGGCGTGGACAAAAAGCTGGTGTCTAGAACAAAAGATGGTGCACGGCCATACACAAGAAAAAACGGGCTGTAACTTGTAGTGCGTTGTATGGCAGTGTTATAGGCAAACGTGACGAAAGGTAGTATTGTGTCCCAGTTCTTGTGATCGGGTTGGACATACATAGAGATCATGTCTGACGAAGTTCTATGAAAACGCTCAGTAAGACCATTGGTTTGCGGATGATATGCCGAGGTGGTCTTATGGATTGTGTCAGAGGCCTGTAAAACTTCAGCGAGCACACGAGAAAGAAATGTCTTGCCACGGTCACTCAGGAGAACACGAGGGGCGCCGTGGCGCAGGATAATGGCACGCAGAACAAAGTCGGCTACTTCGCTGGCAGCTCCAGTAGGAAGAGCTGCCGTCTCAGCGTAGCGAGTAAGATGGTCTACGGCAGTAACAATCCAGCGGTGACCGGCGGCGGTAAGCGGAAGGGGTCCGTATAAGTCTATGCCGACGAACTCGAAGGGAGCGGATGGGCACGGGAGAGGCTGTAGAGGGCCGGCGGGAAGAGATGTCGAACGTTTTCGGTGTTGACATGATGAACAGGAAGTGACGTACCTGGAAACACTAGTGGAGAGGCCAGGCCAGAAGCAGCGAGTCTTAATGCGATCGTAGGTTTTATGAAAACCCAAGTGGCCAGCCGTCGGGTCGTCATGAAAGGCTTCTAAGACTTGGAGTCGAAGTGAGCGAGGTATGACCGGGACCCATCGGCTACCGAGAGGATGGTAAGTTTGTCGAAGTAGCGTTCCGTCATGAAGTTTGAAACGCGTGAGTTGTCGTCGCAAGCGGCTGTTGGGAGCACGAGATGAGCCGGTGAGCCGATCGATGATTGTACGGCAGTATGTGTCTGCACGTTGGAGCGAGGTGAGGTCTGCGGATTGAAGGAAGTCATCCGGTGCAGTGGGCTCGATGGGACTAAGACTGGTCATCTGCGTGGTCTCTTGGCTGGGAGGTGCTGCGCAGCAGGTAGATGCGTCATGATTTTGCAACAGCGAACAGCGTGACAAAGCGTCGGCATCTTGGTGTTTGCGGCCCGACCGGTATGTGACACTGTAGTCATACTCCTGCAGTCGGAGCACCCAACGACCGAGGCGTCCTGACAAGTTTTTTAATGATGACAACCAACAGAGCGCATGATGATCCGTGACGATCGTGAAGCGGCGGCCATACAAATAGGGGCGAAATTTTTGCACGGACCATACGATAGCGAGACATTCCTGTTCAGTGATGCTGTAATTGCGTTCCGCTGGGGAGAGAGTACGGCTCGCGTAAGCCACGACTTGCTCTTGTGAAGCCTGGTCACGCTGCAGCAGAACAGCGCCGATTCCGTGCCCACTTGCGTCAGTGTGTAATATAGTAGGGGCTGTGGGATCAAAATGGCGAAGAACTGGCCCTGACGTGAGGCATCGCTTCAGGGTCTGGAAAGCAGCTTCACAGTCATCTGTCCAAAGAAATGATGCACTTGTGGTCAGGAGTTTGTGAAGAGGAGCCGCGATAGTGGCAAAATCACGGACAAAACGGCGGAAGTAAGAGGCTAAGCCGAGGAAGCTGCGAAGGTCTTTGAGCGTGGTGGGCTTAGGAAAGTGCAGCACAGCGGCCACTTTGTCGGGATCAGGTTCGATGCCAAGCTTGCTGACAACGTGGCCTAACACTTTGATGCTGCGGCTCGCAAACCGACACTTCTTGGTATTTAGCTGGAGACCGGCTTTGGCTAGACATGTGAGCACCTCGTCTAGACGTTCTAGGTGTTGCGAGAAGCTGGATGAAAAGATGACGATGTCATCCAGGTAACAAAGACAGGTCTTCCATTTTAGGCCACGCAGCACCGTATCGATCATCCGCTCAAATGTGGCTGGGGCATTGCAGAGCCCAAAAGGCATCACATTGAATTCGAAGAGACCATCAGGAGTAGCAAACGCTGTCTTCTCTTTATCAGACTCATGCATCGGGATCTGCCAATACCCAGATCGTAGGTCGAGACTTGAGAAATATTCTGCACCCTGTAAGGTGTCAAGTGCATCGTCAATTCGAGGCATAGGATATACATCCTTGCGCGTAATTTTGTTTAGTGCCCTGTAATCAACGCAAAATCGCACTGATCCGTCCCTTTTCTTAACTAGGACAACAGGAGAAGACCAAGGGCTTGTGGAAGGTCTGATAACGTTGCGTGCGAGCATGTCATTGACTTGTTCCTCGATGACCTTGCGTTCTGAAGACGACACGCGGTAAGGGCGACGGCGGATAATACGAGAACCGTCTGTGGCGATGTGATGAGAGGTCACCGTAGTTTGACCTAAGCCATCCGAACAAACGTCAAAACAAGTCTTGTGTTTTGTTAAAAGGGCCATTAAGTCATTAGTTTGCGTTGGAGTGAGATATGGACTCAAAGTGGCTTTAAGCGCATTAGATGAGCCTCCTGGTGGCGTACACTTAGCGACTGACGGCGGAGACGATACAGTGACGACACATACCGGTGCTATGTCGATAAGGCTGGCAACAGTGGACCCCTCTGGCAGTAGTTGTGGCTCTGTTGTCGTGTTGTAGGCGGTGAGACTGGCATGACCACGCGAAAACCGCACTAGACAACATGCGATGGCGATTCCTCGGAAAATGCAGCGCTGATCGGGGACAACCACTGCGTCACCGTCAATGGTATCGCTGGATCTAATGGTGAGGATACGTTCTTGGGCCGGGGGCAGTACAAAGTCTGCAGCTGCAACAAGGTGAGGCGACGAAAAATCGTAAGCACTAGAATTTTCAGTGTCCGTAATGCGAATAACGGGCGGACCACACGAAATGACAGCGGAAGCGGCTGACAGGAAGTCCCAGCCCAATATAATCGGATGAGCACATGAAGAAAGCACAGCCAATTGTATATGGTGACGAATTCCGTCGATCAGAACACGAACAGTGCATTGTCCAATAGGGTAAATTCTATTTTCATTAGCACCACATAACACCGGACCAACATATGGAGTTTGCACTTTTCGTAGACGATGACATAGTTCGCGATCAATGACCGAAATGGCTGCTCCAGTGTCGACGAGTGCGTCAACCGAAATGCCTTCTACACAAACAGTTAGTAAATTTGCAGGGCGCGCAGGAGGAATTGGGACACTTCGACGACAGGCAGTTTCTCCTCCAAAAACTGCAGCTGCTAGTTTTCCGAGTGGCTGTCGAGGGGCATCAGGGCAGAACGTAAAGGCGAAGTAGTACGGCGGAAGGGCGATGGTGAACGACGGCGGGGTGAGCGGGAAGAACGAGGTTCACCGTGGGACAAAGGAGGCGAAGGCGAACGTCGTGACGAGGGAATGTAGGTTCCTGGAACGTAGGGGTCAGACCTCGCAGCCCGGTCACTCTCGTACGAAGAATAACCTCGTCGTTCATCTTGCTGGCGCCGACGGCAAAAGCGGGAGATATGTCCTCTTATGCCACAGTAGTAACAGACGGGGCGCGTAGGGCGCCAGGCAGGGAAGTGTGGTTGTGGTGGTGCCTTGGCTGCCATCGCGGCCAAATGGTCGTATACGACGTCCGTAGTTACAGGTGGAGTAGGTGGAGGAGGCCGTGACACGACTTCGGCATACGTAGGCACATGTAAGGGCACAGGAGGCGGGGCACGTGCGACGCTCGTCATCGACGCCAATTCGTCCTTTATAATTTCCCGCAGGTTAGGAGGGGGTGAGCGGGCAGGTGAAGTCGGTGCGCTGGCAGGAACAAGGCTGTGAAGTTCCTCTCTCACTATGGTGCGAATTAGAGCTCGCAGCTCATGCTCGCCAGTAAGACGAGTGTCATAGGAGGCGTGTGGAAGGCGCATTGAGTAAAGTGCGTCCAGGCGCTGGCAGGTGGTAATAATGTCCTGAACTGTTGTCGGGCTCTGCATGACAAGAGCATTAAAGGCGACGGAGTTGATGCCTTTCATTACTTGCCGAATACGATCGGCCTCCGGCATGTCCTTTTGGGCGCGGCGGCAGAGGGCCAGAACGTCTTCAATGTACGATGTGTACGATTCGTCAGGCCCCTGGATGCGGGTAGCGAGCTTCTGTTTAGCTACCTCAGAGCGTCCTGTAGAAGTGCCGAATATTTGACGCAGCTGCACCGTGAATGCTGACCAATCAGGAAAGTCGCGTTCGTGGTTATGATACCACGTCTTAGCAACCTCCTTCAGATAAAAGGGTACATAGCGCAGCTTATGTGCCTCATCCCAGTAATTGCAAGCACTGGTACGGTCGTAACTGTCCAGCCATTCTTCTACGTCCTCACCGCGAAGGCCAGAAAACACTGGAGGGTCTCGTTGCGAGGTACTCACGGTGTGGTGAGGCCCAGCAGGCTGAGCGGGTGGTGCGAAGAAGGCGGTAGGGGGTGGGTCGTTTTGCGCCATCACTGTTGGCAAGCACAGCCGTCGACCTGATCGGAGCTCCAGGGGTGACCGGTAGTGCAGGAGGACTTGGGAATCACAGCACGCTCCACCACTTGTGAGACGACGTCAGGTACGAAGGAGCGACCGTTTTATTGTCAACCCAGACGCGCGAGCCAGCAACCGAACAAGCAGCGAGCCGCTACGATGATGATGATCACGGTGCTTTGTATGCGCAGGTGAAAGTGAAAATGATGAGCAACACAATCAGCGCTATATCATATATATCACAATCAGCGCTATCACAATATATATATATATATATATATATATATATATATTGTTACGGATGTGATGGGTTTATTTACAATGAAAAATGTCAGCACTCTACCGTCACTGCCGAATCACCATCGCTCGAGCGCGTCCGATCTCTTCTTCTTCCTCGCTCTTTCAGTCCGCGTTACATTTCCCTCCGGGCCAGACGAAGCTCACCGAGCGAGTAGAAGCGATCGGTTGTTGTAGGGCTTCAATCGGGCAATGTGTACAATTTGCGTCTTGCGCGAACGCCGCTTCTGAGCTGTCACTCTCGCGACAGCGTAAGTGATGTCACTTAAGCACTGAGTAATGACAAACGGTCCTGAGTACTTAGAAAGAAACTTCTGGCAAAGTCCCTTTTTTCGAACAGGCGTCCACAGCCAGACCAAATCACCTGTAGCGAAAGTCACGGGCGGGTGTTTTGCGTCGTAACGGTCTTTCGCGCGAGCGTGGGCGGAAGGAGTTCAGAGCCGAGCAAGTCGACGAGCTTCTTCGGCGCGACACAAAGTCTGCGCGACACTGGCGTTTTCGTTCGTCGAAAATGGAAGTATGGTGTTGAGGAAACTTTGCGGATGATGAGCATAGAGAAGAAAAAAAGGCGTATAACCTGTGACTTCGTGTTTCGCGGTATTAAAGGCGTATGTAACAAAAGGTAATACGGCATCCCAGTTCTTGTGATCCGCTGCGACGTACATTGAAAGCATGTTGATGATGGTACGATTGGTGCGCTCAGTGAGGCCGTTGGTCTGAGGGTGGTATGGCGTGGAATGGCGATACTGACACCCACAAAGCCGTAGCAACTCTTCGACAACGTCAGCGGTAAACTGACGGCCGCGATCACTTATCACCACACGAGGGGCCCCGTGACGAAGTATGATCGAGTGTAGAAGAAACCATGACACATCAGATGATGTGGCTGAAGCAACCGCCATCGTTTCAGTATACCGTGTCAGGTAATCTACGCACACAATAATCCAGCGGCGGCCGGTGGTAGACTTGGGGAAAGGACCCAGTAAATCTATGCCGACTTTTTCGAATGGTGATGTCGGTGGCTTAACCGGCTGCAGTGGGCCGGCCGATGGTGTGGTAGGTTGTTTGTGGCGCTGGCAGACATCACAACTTGCGACGTAGTGCTTGGTGGTCTTCCAGAGTCGAGGCCAGTAAAAACGTTGTCGGATACGGTGAAGTGTTCGGGCAAATCCAAGGTGCCCAGACGTGATGTCATCGTGCATGGCTTGGAATACCGCAAGACGCAGGCATTCTGGCACGACGAGTAGTAGTGTGGAACCATGGCTGGAGTAATTCTTGCGATATAGTAGGGCGTCATGAATCACGAATGGCGTGGCGCGTTTAGAGCTACGAGCCACATCAATCATTGGTTTCAGCGAAGGGTCACGCTGTTGTTCGTGACAAAAGACATCCAAATTTGGGAAGTTGGATGAGATTGCGGCCAGGTAGTTGTCAAAATCATCATCATCAGCATCCACAGTTAGAGATGGAAGACGAGATAAGCATTCGGCATCTGCGTGACATCGACCGCTCTTGTAGGTCACAGAATAATTATATTCTTGAAGCCGTAAGGCCCAGCGAGCCAACCGACCAGCTGGGTCACGTAGTCCGACAAGCCAACAAAGCGAATGATGATCTGTGACGATCTTGAACTGCCGGCCGTACAAATAAGGTCTGAACTTTTGGACGGCGAAAACAACTGCAAGACATTCCAGTTCGGTGACCGTATAATTCCTCTCCGCCTTAGTCAAAGTACGACTTGCATACGCCACGACGTGCTGCCGGCTATCGTGATATTGAACTAGCACGGCACCAACTCCGATACCACTAGCATCTGTATTCAGTTCCGTGAGTGCCTCCGGGTCGAATGGCGCAAGAGGGGCCCGGAAGTAAGCAAATACTTCAGCTGCTCGAAAGCAGCCTCAAACTCAATGGTCCATCGAAATGGAGTGTTTTTCTGGAGCAACTCTGTCAGGGGATGAGCAAGCTGGGCGAAGTCTTTGATAAACCGACGAAAATTAGAACACAGGCCCACGAAGCTACGGAGATCCTTCAAAGACGTTGGTTGCTTGAAGTCTCGGACAGCACTGATTTTGTGCGGGTCTGGTCGTATACCGTCCTTGTCAACTAGATATCCAAGCACAAGGGCTTGACGCTCACCAAAATGACACTTCTTTGCGTTTAAAACGAGACCAGCTTGTTTGACGCAGTCTAGAACAACGCTAAGCCGATGGTTGTGTTCGTGGAATGTCTTGCCAAAAATAATTACATCATCGAGATAACACATACATATCTCCCATTTGAGACCGCGAAGGATGGAGTCCATGAATCACTCGAAGGTAGCTGGGGCATTGCATAAGCCAAACGGCATAACGTTGAATTCAAATAATCCATCAGGCGTGACAAAAGCAGTCTTCTCTTTGTCAGACGGATGCATTGGTATTTGCCAGTATCCGGACCTTAGGTCGACAGACGAAAAGTAGGCGGCCGAGTGCAGACAATCAACAGCATCGCCGATGCGTGGTAGCGGATACACGTCTTTCTTTGTGACGGCGTTGAGACGGTGGTAGTCTACACAGAATCGCCAAGAGTTGTCTTTCTTTTTTACCAATATAACAGGAGCTGCCCAGGGACTGCTTCACTTTTGAATAACGCCTTTCTGCAGCATGTCGTTGACCTGATCGGCGATCACTTCCCTCTCTGACGGGGATACGCGATAGAGTTTCTGGCGCATCGGTGTAGCATCTCCCGTGTTGATGCGGTGGTGCATACGGGATTCGGGCAACATGGAACAACGCTTGTTTTGAGCGAAATCAAATACTCCCGCGTAGCGTGTAAGTACCTCTTCAAGGACATTCTGCTCGGAAGAAGGCAACGACTTGTTGATCTTACGTTTAATCTCGGCTGAGTAGTTGGGCGCAGTCTGACTGATAGCTGGAGACTCTGAGACCATTCTCACGTCAATTGTGGCCTGCTTCTCGAACGTACCCAGTTTTAATCAGGCTGGTAGAACAACAGGCTCTGAGGCTGCGTTGAGTGCCCACAAGCAAGCATGTCCGTCGATGGCTGTAAGGACAGACCGTGGGACCAGCACATTCTTCTTAATGGCGTTTGCATGATCAGGCTCCACAAGTCCAGTGCAGGGTCCTGAGCGGACATGAGAAGAGCATACGGGTACAAACACTGCTGTCCGACCAGGGATCGTCACATCTTCAGACAACGAAAGAGCATCGATGGGCGGAGTCGGAAAATCGTCAACTATTGCAGCGGGCAACGTACTTTGTAAAAAAATCTCTCCAGTTCCACAGTCAAGCGTAGCGCCGCATTCATGAAGGAGGTCTATCCCTAAAATGATGTCATGAGTTGCGCGAGCCAGTACGGTGAATTCAACTCGGAAATTTTGTCCACCAATCGTGAGTACAACTGAACAAATACCAACAGGGCATAACGTTTCGCCTCCAACTCCACGAAAAGTTTCTTTACGATTCCACGCGAACATAACTTTGTGACCCAAGAATAGATGTTTGAAACGAAGGCTCATAACCGAAACAGCAGCACCAGTGTCTACAAGAGCAAGAGTATCTACACCGTCTATACACACACGCACTTTGTTCATCAACATCACAGCCGAAGGAGGAATTGGCGAAACTGACCGTCCCGCGACCGCACCTCCATCGGTCGCACCAGTTAGTTTCCCAGCTGATGCGGGGAAGGTGACCGACGACGCGGAGACGGCGACCGGCGGGACCGTGTCGGAGCCGGCGTCAGGCTCCTCTCGGAGGCAGGAACTCGCTGCGAAATTCGTTAGGCCATTGCTGTCGGGGACGGTGGTCGGCCGAGTGAGAGGTCCAGGTTTCGTGCATACGAGGCGGGAGCGTCGAAAAACGTGGCGGCACTGGCGTTTCGTACATACGAGCCAGATACGTCGAAAAACGTGGCGGTGCAGGCGGCCGTCTGGGACAGAAGCGCGAAATATGCCCTGGGAGACCACATGTGTAGCAAACGGGGACTTGTCGACTTACGTTAGCCGGAGCAGAGGTGGCAGAAGTACGCGGAGACGGGTCGTGCTCCGCAGGAACATTTTGTGATGAAGCATAGTAATCTTCTGGTAGAGGCCTGGTTGACGACGGTCGGGGGTCCGCAGCGGCACGTCGAGATGATGACATCCGGTGGTGGCCACGACCCGTCGGGGAAAACGGAAGCCGCGGGGTAAAATCTCCAGTTTCTGTGCGTGGTCGGTTTTCGACGTGACGCGGTGGTTCGGGGCACGCGGCGAACGAGCATTGGTGGTGAACGTCACCTGCTTGAAGTCGTACGAGCTCTTCTCGAACTACCCGACGTACGAGGTAGGAAATGTCTTCGCAGGTGGCGACGTCCATACTTGCGACAGTGGAAACATTGTCCAAGCGCCCGAACTTGGGTAAAATTCTTCGGGTCTTCAACGCCTTGAATGCGCGACACTGCTGCCTGAAAATCGAAGGAGTGTTCAAGTTTTCTTTTGTTATCAAAAAATTGTACACGTCCTCGGCGATGCCTTTCAACAAATGACCGACTTTGTCTTCGTCAGACATATTTGCGTTGACAATTCCGCAAAACTTCAACACTTCTTCAATGTAGGTTGTGCACGTCTCGCCGGGCAACTGAGCCCTACGTGACAGCGTTTGCTCAGCTTTCTTTTTCATGGAACTTGTGTCCCCAAAGCAGGCCTTCAGTTCCTTAACAAAAATATCCCAAGTGGGGAGGACATGTTCATGGTTCTCAAACCAAAGCAAGGCTGTCCCAGCAAGGAAGAATACTACGTTCACGAGCTTCACCGGTGCGCCCCATTCGTAGTAGCGGCTCACTCTCTCGAAGTGTTTTAACCAAGCGTCCACGTCTTCGTCAGTTTTACCTGAGAAAATTCGTGGCTCAGGTGCCCAGTAGTCTGGTTGTCGAGGTCGACGGCCACCTTGTGCCGTGTCGGTGGCACTGGTGGATGCAGCAGCGTAGGACGTCGATGGGATTGCTGTGTCGTCGTTCATGCTGATGTTGTCCGGAGGTAGGCCAGCTAAGCGTCTGCTTCTTCGAAGAACTTCTGCTGCGGGGTCCAGGATGGCAAGTTACCCAGCACCGCTCCACCAAAGCTGTTACGGATGTGATGGGCTTATTTACAATGAAAAATGTTAGCGCTCTACCGTCACTGCCGAATCACCATCGCTCGAGCGCGTCCGATCTCTTCTTCTTCCTCGCACTTTCAGTCCGCGTTACAATATATATATATATATACCCCGCCGCTGTGGTCTAGTGGCAAAGGTGCTCGGCTGCTGACCCGCAGCAGGTCGCGGGATCGAATACAGCTGCGGCGGCTGCATTTCCGATGAAGGCGGAAATGTTTTACGCCCGCGTGCTCAGATTTCGGTGCACGTTAAAGAACCCCAGGTGGTCGAAATTTCCGAAGCCCTCCACTACGGCGTCTCTCATAATCATATGGTGGTTTTAGGACGTTAAACCCCACATATCAATCAATCAATTATCCATCTATCTATCCAGCCGACTACGACTTTTAGCTCGCCTGGCTGCTTCAATAATTGTATTGATACCAAACTTGGCGTGTGACAACATGATTCGATGAGGAGCATATTTGACTACTCATAACATGAAAATCATGAAAGGAATGTCATGATTTACATTTCACGGTCCTGCAGCTGTTGCAATGGTGTCGTTCACATGGCATGTTGCAAAACTTTTATGGTATGACATGATTGTATGGCAACCGCGACATGCGTGTTATGTAACAACAAGACTACATGGCAAGCGCATGATGCACTCCCGGGCGTTTCGCTAGCGTCACATTTACCAAATTTGGTATTACAGTACGTGAATGAATGATAAAGGTAATTGACTGGTGCAAACATGATAATCATAAGGTGCATGCCATGTAATAACATGAATACATGCCACACTCATGACGTGCTCGCGGCCGTTTCGCTAGCTTTACATATGCCAAATTTGGTATTACGTGACGTCAATGGATGACGAAGGTATTTGACTGGTGCAAACATGATAATCATGAGATGCGTGTGATGTGAGAGCACGACTACATGTCACAGTCAAGGCGCCAATACATCTCGACGTGACGCGGTGCGCCTGCTCAGTGGCGATCATTTCGTCGGGTCACGCCAGCGTTAAGACCCCAAGCACTGGTCCTGCCATATACTCGCAGGCTCGCGCCTTGCTGCATTGCTTTGACGCATGCGCGTTTCAGCGCTTCGGCACGCCTCTATTAAGAAAAGAGGGAGACGCAGTGTTGTCTGGGTAACGCATTGGCGCGAAAGGCAGGTTGTCGCATTTCACGCCGGTTGCCGTCGGGCCGCGCCGATGGGCGCTGCTCGCGCCTGGCGTCAGACTATAGAGTGCTCGCGTTCTGCTACGTTGCGTCACTGCGCGCCGCGGGCGCGCGCGTCAGCGCTAAGTTGGAGTATATTGGACCCTTTATGATGCACTCGCGGCCGTTTCGCTGGTTCCACATATACCAAATCTGCTGTTGCGTAACGTCAATGGATTACGAAAGTAAATGACTGGTGCAAACATGATAATTCTGACATGCGTGTCATGTAAGAACATGACAACATACCTCGCTCATAGCATGCTGGCGGTTCTTTTGCTAGCCCCAGATATACTAAGTTTGGTATCACGTGACGTGAATAGATGAAGAAGGTAAACGACACATTAAAACATGACAATCATGACGCGGAAATCATGTACGGTATTATTTACCTCCACCTCGTAAAGTTGTACTAATTTAAAAGTAACATATCAACCTTTCTCATTCGTGCTTCGCATATCATCGATTCCCACTGTTCGTGAAATCTGCCAATTTTTTTTTCTTCATCTTCCTTCTTCGGCTATTTTGAAGCATAAACACTGGCAGCAACGCATGGTACAACTTCAGCATGAAGGCTCGGTGACGGAGAGTGTAAACATCTTTATTGATGTTTGAATGGCAAAGTTGCGTGTGGGACGAGCTCCAGTGACAAAGGAACATGTGGGCGTGGTTATGGGGCACGAATCAACTCGAAGAAAGTATATCACTGATAAGGTCTTTACTACATCTGTCGGCTAGTACAGACGCCGAAACTCGCACAGCGATTCCTCATAGACCGTCGCTGCAGCTTCAAACGAACTCTTCTGCGCGTATTTAGACTCCACGCACCGCTAACGCTTCAGTTTTCATACTTTTATTCCAAGAACCGCCGCCGAGCGTTGCAACGAAACCACGACAACTATCCTTTGCTTCCTATATATTCGCAGACGGACACGCTGCGTTCCCAGAAGAGAAAACCGTCTAGCTCTGGCTTGGGAAGGCATCCAAGGGAGCAGCGACACGATTGCCGCATTCTTTGGTAACGCCACATCAGCTTCCCTAGGGAATGCACACAGCAGACTAGTCCATTCTTATTCCAGGATACACAATCACCGCGTCCTTTGCCATTCTTCTTTCATCTTTGCAATCACATGAGTTTAGTTTTCTTTGTACGTGGCTCCAATGAACTACAAGACAATCTCTATTGCCTTTCCCATCTCGAGATTGCAGTTTCCGTGAATCTTCGCTTACGGTGCTTTATATATAGAACTCTGCATGAACTTGACGATAGTGCTTAGTTTTTGGTATACAAGCTTATAACGATTGTTGTTGTAAACTTAATTTGGAAACGCGGTAAGGAAGTGGTAAGGAAACGACCACTTTACCAATGTTGTCCTGGAACTTAAGAGGCAACTATTCGCACAGAGGGAAAATTTAGAGATGACTCCCCTGATCAAGAATATTACAACATATTGCTACTGAACTGCCCTCACCTCAACTCCGGTTAAACTAGAACGTTCAGCTTGAGTGTTTGCGTGTGTGATGCTTTGCACCAATGATATCAATGCCGGTGGCCATGAAGCCCCCCCCCCTCCCCTTTTCTACTGCCATACCGTCCTTCTCAAAATTTTTCACTCACGCCACTAATTAGGACTAAAGTCTTGGTAGCCTTGTAAATAACAAAGTCATGACAGAAACAGTGAGAGTACTGAAAAAAAAGGCAGATCCCACGTACAGTGGGAGTGAATGATATGCTAAGCACAATGAGGAAGGTAGTTATGACACTTTAAAATGAGCACAACGTAGCGAGGCGGAGGTAAATCATGCGCTATGTCACTTGTATGACATCATTATCATCTTTCGACATGTCATTCAGCTTTATCCTCCATTCATACAGAGTTTGACATCTGTGGAACTAGTGAAACGGCCACGAGCACGCTATGAAGGTGGCATGCAGTCATGCTTGACATGGCACGCATACCATGATTATAACGTTTGGACGAGTCATTTACCTTCGTCGTCTATTCGCGTCACGTGGTATCAAATTTGGTATACGTAAAGCTAGCGAAACGGCCGCGAGCGCATCATGAGCGGGGTATGTTTTCACATTATTACAAGGCACACGCGTCAGGATTAGCATGCAACTATTTACCTTAGTTATTCATTTAGGACACGTAGCCACCAAATTTTGAATATGTTAAGCTAGCAAAACGGCGGCGATCACATCATGAAGGGCCCAATGTACTCCGACGTAACGTACGCGCGCGCACACTGGGAGCAGCGACGCTACGCGAGCACTCCAGGCGCGACCAGTGCGACCACCATTCCGTCGGTGCGGCCCGGTGGCAACCGGCGCAAAATGCAACCTGCTGCACTTCGCACCATTGACGTTACGTAGCTTTACCCAAAGAGCACTGCGTCTGCCTCTCTGCGTGATGGAGAGACGCCGCGAGCACTCGAACGTGCATGCGTAAAGGCAACGCAGCGCGGTGCGCACCTGCGAGTATATGGCAGGCAGATCGGCAGCTGGCGTGGAATCGCCGGTGTGACACGACAAAACGAACGCCGCCACGCATGCGCACTGGGTCACGTCGAAGTGTATTGGCGTCTTTAATGTGACGTGTAGTCTTCGTTCTTACTAGACTCGTATCCCATGAATATCATGTTTACACCAGACACATACCTTCGTGATCCATTCACGTGACGTAATACTGAATTTGGCATACGTGAAGCTAGCAAAACGGCTGCGAGCGCATCATGAAAGTAACATGTAGTGATGTTGTTACATGGCACGCACCTCATCATTATCATGTTTGTCCCAGTCTCATGCCTTCGTCATCCATCGCCATCCCGTAATACCAAATACGGTATAAGTGAAGTAGCGAAATGACTGCGAGCGTGTCATGTGCGTGGGATGTATTCATGTTGTTACATGACACGCATCTCATGATTATCATTATGTTTACACCAGTAGCATACCTTAGTCATCTCATAACGTCCCGTAATACTCAATTCGGTATATATGAAGCTAGCGAAACGGCCACGAGCGCGCCATGAGCGTGGCATGAGGTCATGTTACATTAAAGGCATGACATGATTTTTATGTTAGGGTCTGGCGCTTGTGTACGTTGTGCAGTCATATCATACCATACCAGTATTGCACCATGAAATGCGAACGAAACCACTGCTAGAGCAGCACGACCATGATATGTAAATCATGACATTCCTTACAGACATGTCATGATTTTTATGTTATGACTAGTCGGTTATGCTCCTCATACAGTCGTGTTGCAGCATACGATGTTTGGCATTAATACCATTATCGAAACGGCCAGAAAAGCTAATTGTTGTAAACGGTTAGATAGATAGATAGATAGATAGATAGATAGATAGATAGATAGATAGATAGATAGATAGATAGATAGATAGATAGATAGATAGATAGATAGATAGATAGATAGATAGATAGATAGATTCAAATATTACAGAAGTTGGGATAACGGCACTCGACAAATATCATGCATACGCGTAAGGTTTGCGTGAAATATTAAGTTTGGCATTATGCATGAAAGCACTGAACTAACGCTGCTATACAAGTGATATTCCAAATTAGGTGACCAGGTACAAAGATGTTTCTTGTCCCTTTTCTAAGCTTTTATGAATATGAATGAAAGAGAAGGTTCGTTTTTTAACCATAAAAATGCGTTGGTTGAAAGAGTGGAATATACTTACTAGATTCACTAAATGATAACATTTCTATTCAAATCTAGCGTGCCTCTCGAGAGGAGCAGAGGGAAGCAAACAAGTCGCGAAGGAGGAGGTTTATGTCATTGCTTCACCAGCTGCTCTACAAACAGACCTTCATCATTTAAACCTAAAATAAAAAAAATTGGCAGATCCAACGTTCAGTGGGAATCGATGATATGCGAAGCACAAATGAGAAATGTTGAAATGTCGTTTAAACTCAGCCCAACGTTACTAGGTGGAGGAAACTGATGCCGTACATGACTTCCGTGTCATTAGTACGATGTTTAGATGTGTCGTTTACCTTCGTCATTTATTCATGCACGTGATACCAAATTTATTATATGAGGAGCTAGCGAAACAACCATCAGCAAGCTATGAACGTGATATGTTGTCATGCTCTTACATTACACGCGTGTCAGGATTATCATGTTTGCACCAGTCATATACTTTCGTCCACTATTGACGTCACGTAACAACAAATTCGGTATACGTGGAGCTAGCGAAACGGCCGCGAGTGCATCATCAAGAGCCCCATATACTCCAATGTAGCGTTAAAGCGTGCGAACGCTGGGCACAGCGACACTACGTTAGCAAAGCGCGAGCACTCTATAGTCTGACGCCAGGCGCGACCGGCGCAACCAGCGTCTGCCAGCGCGGCCCGACGGCAACTGGCGCGAAATTCGGCATGCTGCATTTCGCGCCGATGTGTTACCCAGACAACACTGCGTCTCCCTCTTTTCGTGACGGAAGGACACCAGACGCTCTAAAACGCGCATGCGTCAAAGCAATGCAGCGCGGCGCGCTCCTGTGAGTATATGACCGGACCGTGGCCTGGCGTGGCAATGCTGGTGTGACCCGACCAAATGAACGCTGGTGAGCACGCGCACTGCGTCACGTCGAAACGTATTGGTGCCCCTACTGTGGCATGTAGTCATGTTCTCACATAGCACGCATCTCATGATTATAATGTTTGCACCAGTCGCATACCTTCGTCATTCATTGACGTCACGTGATACCAAATTTGGCCTATGTAAATCTAGCGAAATGGCCGCGAGCGCATAATGAGTCTGGCATGTAGTCATGTTGTTACATGAAACGCATGTCGTGATTATCATGTTTGTGTGTGTCATTTACGTATGTCGTCTATTCGCGTCACGTATTACCGAGTTTGGTACATGTGAAGCTATCAAAGCGGCTGCGAGCGCATTATAAGCGAAGCATGTAGTCATGTTGTTACATGAAACGCATCTTATGTTTATCTTGTTTGCACCAGTATCATACCTTCTGCGATTCATTCCTGTCCTGTACTACCAAATTTGGTATAAGTGAAGCTAGTTGAACGGCCACAAGCGAATCATGAGCGTGGCATGTAGTCATGTTGTTACATGACACGCATCTCATGATTATCATGTTTGCACCAGTCACATACCTTCATCATTCATTCACGTACGGTAATGCCAAGTTTGGTATATATGACACCAGCGAAACGCCTACTAGCGCATCATTAGCTTGGCATGTAATCATGTTGTTACATGACACGTATGTCATGATCTTCAAGTTAGGGTCTGTCGCTTGTGTTCACCATGCAATCATGTCATACCATACCATTTCTGCAACATATCAAGTGAACGAAACCATCGCAAGGGCTGCAGAATCATGAAATGTAAATCATGACATTTATAACATACTTATCATGCTTTTTATGTTATGACTAGTCAAATATGTTTTTCATAGAGTCTTGTTATGTCATACTAATTACGGTATTGATACTATTATTGAAATGGCCAGGGGAGCTAAAAGTTGTAGGCGGCTAGATAGATAGATAGATAGATAGATAGATAGATAGATAGATAGATAGATAGATAGATAGATAGATAGATAGATAGATAGATAGATAGATAGATAGATAGATAGATACGTTCAAAGTAGGTGAAGTTCACTGAGAATTGCCTCGCATATTAAAATTATTGCAGGGATGGCAGATTGAACTTCAAAGTAGCGTGATAAGCGAGATCAAAGTTTTAAGCGAAGCAATACTTGAATGAAGAACATGGCACTATGGTGTCGCCAGGAAAGAGATAAAACGGGAATGATTGCGCCATCGATGAAAGCTTGAAGGAAAATGTCCAGTATATGCATCGGCTTATGTGAAAAAAAAAACAGTCATACAAGAGATAACCCTAGTATAAGAGCCTAAAAGTTGGGCGACAAGGTAAAGATGTGTGTATTAACCAAAAGCTCTAAGTTTTACACTCTGAAGAAGAGACGAAGAAAGCTGACGAACTTTGAAGTATGGTAGCGTGAAATAAAAAGAACGTGCAGTTTCGCTTAGTAGTCGTCGAAGATGTTCTCGTATTTGTAAAGGCGAATATTAATTATTGCTCTCTCTTTCACGTTGAGTCATCTTTAGCCTAAACAAAACCCTAGGACAGGAAAATATTAGTCCAGGAATAGGCAGTGTGCCTCCGCCAATGAAAATTCAAAATCTGCCACCTCGTTCAACTTGACTACGATATTTTTTGTTTGTTTGTTTCCCGTTTTTCTATCAAACAACGTTGCTATAGGCGAGTAAGCTTTGACTAAAGCAACGCCTCCTAGAAAAAATTGGCAGCACATCTATGGAGTGAATGGTGGAGAGTGGGGCCAAGCAATCGTCCGTCCATTCGTTCTTGCTTCCTTCCGTCCATGCGTCCGTCTGTGTGACTGTCCATACGTCTATCCGCCCGTCCGTGCATGCGTGTGTTCGTGCGTCCGTCCCTGCGTTCGTCAATGCATCCGCCCCTGCGTCCGTTCATGCGTCCGTCCATGCATCTGTCTGTGTGTCCGTTCGTCCATCTATTATTCAACACTCCTGGTACCACCATCACACTTCTTTTGATCATATATCCCCCACATAGAAGCACCGCCATTCAGCGGACATTTCATGGACTAAACGAGAGGTGGCCACACTTTTTTACGGCTTGCGCTTGGGGTCTACTTCCCACCTTTAACCACCTCGAGTTCATGGTATATAGTAGCTGATTATATTCATGGCACTGTGGCTTAACGCCCGCTAAACCTTTCTAAATCTAAGGAGGTTACACCCAGATAGTATAACGTAGCAATCCTTTCTTGTCAGATAGTGCTCAATGTACATGCCAATACATGCAGTGGGGATCGCAGCGTTCGCCTTAGCTAAAAGACGAATGTTTCTGTCTCTTATTACGCATTAGTAGCCATTGGCATGTACATTGAGCACTATTTTTGTTGTTCAACAACACACAGGTGAAAGCTCTCACCGGCACTACCTTGGAGGTCAAAATGTTATACCTGTTACACACTACAACAACTACGAGGGACGAACGAGTTGCGTTATAATAAGCTTCTCCCCTAAGAAATGGCAGATCTTAATACAGTGGGAATCGATGATATGCGAAGCACAAATGAGAAAGTTTGGTAAGTCAATTTAAAATCAGCACAACGTTATGAAGTAGAGGTAAAAGATGCCGTACATGACTTCTGTGTCCTGATTATCATGTACGGATGTGCCGCTTACCTTTGCCATCTATTATCGTCAAGTGATACCAAATTTAGTATACGTGGAACTAGCGAAATGCCCACGAACTTGATGAGAGTGGTATGTTGCCATGTTCTTACATGGCACGCGTGTCAGGATTATCATGTTTGCACCAGTCATATACTTCATCCTACCTTGACATCACGTAACACCAAATTTGGTATATGTGGAGCCAGTAAAACGGCCGTGAGTGCATCATGAAGGACCGAATACACTCATATGTAGCTTTGACGCGCGCGCACGCTGGGCACAGCAACTCTACGTTAGCAAAACGCGAGCACTCTATAGTCTGACACCAGGCGCGACCGGCGTGATCAGCGTCCGTCGGCGTGGCCAGGCGGGAACCAGCGCGCAATGCGACATGCTGCATTTCGGACCCATGCATTGCCCAGACAACACTGCGTCTTCCTCTTTTCGAGACGGAGGGCGCTGGACGCGCTGAAACGCGGATGCGTCAAAAAGCAATGCTGCACGGCACGCGCCTGCGCGTATATGGCTGCTATCATGTATGCTAGACCAGTGCCTGGTGCGGCAGCATCGGCATGACGCAACAAAATAAACACCGGCGAGCACGTGCACTACGTCACGTCGAAATATATTGGCGCCTTGACTGTGGCATGTAGTCATGTTCTCACATCACACGCATCTCATGATTATCATGTTTGCACCATGCAGTCGCATACCATTGTCATCCATTGACGTCATGTAATACAATATTTGGCTCATGATAATCCAGCAAAATGGCCGTGAGAGCATCATGAGTGTGGCATGTAGTCATGTTAATAAATAACACGCGTGTCATGATTATCATGTTTGGATGTGTCATTTTGGCGTCGCGCGATACCAATTTTGGTACTTGAGAAGCTAGCGAAACGGCTGTGAGCGCACCATGAGCGTAGCATGTAGTTATGTTGTTACATTACACACATCTCATGTTTATAATGTATGCACCAGTATCATACCTTCGTTATCCATTTGCCTCCCGTAATACAAAATTTGGTATAAGTGAAGCTAGCGAAACGGCTGCGAGTGCATCATGAGCGTGGCATGTAGTCATGTTGTTACATGACAGGCATATCATGACTATCGTGCTTGCACTAGTCACATACCTTCGTAATCCATTCACGTACTGTAATACAAATTTTGGTATGTGAGACGCTAGCGAAACGGCAGCGGGCGCATCATGAGCGTAGCATGTGGTCATGTTTTATGACACACTTGTCATGATTTTCATGTTAGGTTCTGACGCTTGTGTTCGCCATGCGCTCATGTCATATCATACCAGTTTTGCAACATATCATGTAAATAAAACGACTGCAAGTGCAGCAAGACCATGACATGTAAATCATGACAATATATGACATACATGTCATGATTTTCATGTTATGACAAGTCAGTTATGGTAGTCATGCAGTCATGTTTCTTCATACGAAGTTTGGTATCGACACCACTATCGAAACGGGCAGGAGGAGAGCTAAAATTCGTAGGCAGCTAGATAGATAGATAGATAGATAGATAGATAGATAGATAGATAGATAGATAGATAGATAGATAGATAGACAGATAGATAGATAGATAGATAGATAGATAGATAGATAGATAGATAGATAGATAGATAGATAGATAGATAGATAGATAGATAGATAGATAGATAGATAGATAGATAGATAGATAGATAGATAGATAGATAGATAGATAGATAGATACGCTCAATGTCGCCGAAGTTCGTTAAGAAATGCTTCGCATTTAAAATACCTCAATCCTACGAGAAAGTCACTGGGATTGACGATCAGGTGTGTGCGACTGAAGAGCGACTCGGTTCTTTATGTGTTTCTAAACGTGGAGGTACGGTTGCCACTACCACGAGTTACCTTCGTGAAAAGAAAAACTGACGCAAAACCATGCAAAATTATAGTCCAAGCTGTCCGAGTGGCAGTGCTTGATATAAATATTGATATTGTTGCTTTCTATCGTTGCATATGTGACAGATTTTATAATTGTGAATACTTCCGAATGCGCATATTCTAAGCGAATGTAACACTGGGACCCGTAGTGTTCATGCCCTTAGGTTTCGCGTTCAGAGATAGGTCTATACATTCTTGTTGTCCTATTTACCTGCCACACTGTGCTGAATGAAGCTCGCAATAGCAGTAGTGCTTAGCTCGATTTATGCAGACATACTACTTAACAGTAAATTGCATGAAGGTGATGGCATTTCTATCACGTTGTACAGAAAAAAAGAAGTTTGGGGCTGCAAAATGTTATCCCTGCATGACTGTTCAAAAACGTCTTGTTTTGTATGTATCCTCCCTTTTCCTATTCGAACAAAGTGCGTGCATAAGCACCTGTAGTGAAAACACGTGTACAGAGATATCAATATGCGGCTATAAATCAGGCATACCATACCACAGTCGCATAGTTTTAACGCAACTATTATACCACTTGCACTTTAGCACACCATAGCTGTAGTACAGGCCAGAACTAAAACAAACGAAGTTATTATAAACAGAACTGTAATATATGACCTAAACTGTTGAGTCGCCGCGGCCTACTGGTCACGGCTCGAAAGGGACGCACGTTGACACGGTTTGTGAAGGCAGGCAAAGAATGACGTTTATTACCTGCAGTAGGGCGTTAATATAAGATTGTGGTAAGGAAAAGGGAGGAGGGAACAGAGCAAAGGAACTTCACGCATGTGCAGTGGACAACCAGTCTGTGACACCGCAGCAGATACAACATAAACTATCCATGCGCAAGCTTGGAACGCAGTTCTCAGCTCATGTTTTCGCAGCAGTAAGGAGCAGCACACGTGTGCCTTCTTTTGTTTGTTTGTTTTTTTGCTCGTGATAGCACAGTGATCCATCGCATGCTCCTTGCCCGCTGTGAAGAGCGATACTCACTGCGTCAACAACACTGCACTCTGAGCAGTGAAATCCACAAACATCTGGTGTCCCCCTCGAAGACCGCGTGTAGTCCGGACCATGCCAATACTCGGTTAAAAGAGAGTGTCAATGCTGCTGTTCCTTATCTAATGTATTGTCTACAGTTGAACGTATCATTCGTATCAGTTTACTACACTGTACGACAGCGAAACTAAGCATTGACGTGCATCTCATACGTACCATTCTATCTTTCTGACACGAGTGAAAGTGGCCGGCTGGGACTCGCTTTCTTGTGCCGCATCATCGGCGATAACACCGACTTTGATTGTCGCTCTTACAATGGCGACCAGCTTGAACATGCACAGAGTACAGCGAACACGTTACGGCTTCGAAAAATTGCCATACTAACAGCAACTCATCATCATCATCAGCAGCAGCAGCAGCAGCAGCAGCCTGACTACGTCCACTGCAGGACAAATGCCTCTCCCATATGTTCCGCTAGTTAACCAGGTCCTGTGCTTGCTGCTGCCAATTTATACCCACAAACTTCTTAATCTCATCTGCCCACCTAGCCGTCTGTTTCCCCTCACCCGCTCTCCTTCTCTGGGAATCCAGTTAGTTACCCCTAATTACCAGTGGTTATCCTGTATACGCGCTACATGCCTGGCCCATGTTCCTTTTCTTGATATCAACTATGATATTTTTAACCTTCGTTTGTTCCCTAATCCACTCTTCTCTCTTCTTGTCTTTTAAGGTTACACCTACCACTTTTGTTTCCATTGCTCGCTGCATTGTCCTCAATTTAAGATGAACCCTCTTTGTAAGTCTCCAGGTTTCTGCTCCATAGCCATGTACCGGCAAGATTCCTCTTGAGGGAAAGTGGCAATCTGCCTGTCATGATTTGAGAGTGCTTGCCGAATGTGCTCCACCCCATTCTTATTCTTCTAGTTACTTCAATGTCGTGGTTCGGCTCCGCAGTTATTACCTGCCCTAAGTAGACATAGTCTTTTACAACTTGAGTGCACTATTACCTCTCTCGAAGCGCTGCTCTCTTCCTAGGTTTTTGTACATTACTTTCGTTTTCTGAAGATTAATTTTAAGACCCACCTTTCTGCTCTCCTTTTCTAACTCCGTAACCATGAGTTGCAATTCGTCCCCTCAGTTACTAACAGCAACTACCCGATTTCAGCAGATAAACCCAACATTGCCTACCGGCGAGCGCGGTCAGCTAGCTCTCTTCGCCGTCCCGTGCGTGATGTCAAGGCGTCGGCTACAGTCGTGTTTTCAGCTACGACGCCTGTTGCTTATTTTCGGCAAAATAGAATTAACGAATGCCGTTAGACTGGTGAAGTCACCGAAAAAATTTGCAATATCAGGAAACCTGTTTACGACTGAGTGTTAAGTGGAGGCCTTCTTGCATGCTCTGAAGTCCCGCTGTTGTGGTATAGTGGCTAAGGTATTTGGCTGTGTACCCACATGCCGTGGAATAGAATTGTGACTACGGCAGCTGCATTTTTGATGGAAGCGAAAATGCTGTTCGCCCATGTGCCAGATTTTGGTGCACGTAAAAGTACCCCATGTGGTCAAAGTTTCCGCAGTCCTCCACTGCAGTTTCTCTCATAATCATATGGTAATTTTGGGATGTTAAACACCACATACCATGCAATCACATGCTCTGGAAGTATTGTGACATATCGCTTACGATACTTTAAGACTTTACAATTTTTTGCTTTATATGTCTGATAACAAAGAGTTTCCAGTATATTGTCACGGAGTAGTGACGTCGACGAAGGGAGCAGACAGTAGGTTGAAGATTAAACTGTTTATTCTGCCGAACTAGTGACCACGTAAAAAAAAGATTACAGCAAAAAACTTGCACTGATAGCGGCGAGCAGAGCATCGGCTGTCGATCAACTGAGAAGCGGTGAAGCGTGTCGGCATTTATACACTTGCAATCGAATATTCTACCGTTATCGCTAGCGGTGAATAAGATTCCAAAATAATCTGTTACGGTCATGAAATGAGGGTAATCTTAGCAAAATGATGTACTACCGTCCCAAAGCTTGTCGAACAGTGTAGGCGGGGTTTGCGCTGAGAATTACTGACAGTGAAATGGGGTGATAACAAAATATGACGAGAGGATGTGGCATCATTCGCAACTTTCACGACCTATTGGTGGCGCGACTATACATCGAACTTGGCGGTCGTTGAGATGATCACCCCGAAAGACACGATACCTAAAAATGCACTTTTGGCGAAGATTGCAACGCTTCGGTGGCCCTTGGATTTATGTTGTTAAGAAAGTAGGGAAGCGCTTATATGCTACATTAAGGCAATAAATGCTGGGTAGCATATTGGAAACATAAACTTTGGGCAAAATTGTAACGCATTGAGCAGGCGAATTAAGCGCGAGAACTGCAAACCTGCTGTACCCGTGCAGAAAATGGATGCTGCATAAATTCACGGTCTTTGGTTATTTGTCTGCCAAATTTAACACTCTTAACACCTGATGGATTTTTGGGGGCGTTAACTCAAACGGGACGCTTAACTTTCATCCCCGTGCAGACAGGCTCTGAGTATCAACTCTCGCAGTGAAAGCAGTCGGCTTTTCCTTTCTACTTTCCCCTTGACTTGAGAAACTGAAAGGGTTACAGAAATATCGAGACTGTTCCCAACGTTGAAAATTGACCACGAACGCGTGAAAACAAGCAGAAGCGTCTGCTGTTTAAGCAGGTTCAAAATTTAAATTATCTCAACAGAGCTACCGGCCACCACCGCTCAGCGGCGCCATGGTACCTGCAAGTTGCGAATAGCGTCGGTGCTTCCTCTTCGACTTGTGAGTCCAAGTGCAGGTTTAGACAGCACTTCAACGTAGTTTTTGCTATTTCAATACAGTTGCTCTACTGTCTTGTTAATTAAACATTATTTCAGCAACATAATTTTCCATCATAGTTTTTAGAAGTTTTCTTTTTTTGTTGTTGAAAGGCAAAATTGCGTAGCTAAACACGAACATTTCCCTTTTTCCTACCAGCGTCACTTATTATTGCTTTTGTTGTTGAAAGCACCCTATACAATTATGCTACTTTAGCGCACCGCAAGCGTACGATAAAAAAGTTGCAGCAAGAACCCGTAAACAAAAAGACAACTTTGTGAGTACTTATGCTCATCGAGCAACGAGAAGCACGTTGGATGTTGTGCGAGCTTTCACTCCTTAAAGGTGCTGGCAGAATGTGACCACTTCTTGCAGGGTACGCTAAGCATCATCCGCAGCAGCGCTGGGGTTGAATGCTGAGGCCAATTCAGTACGGTCGTGCTTGATCAGACGCCGTTCTTACATTGCGCACTCAAGCAAGCAAAAGTCAACGTGCACAGCAGCAGCAAAAGTCAACAGCAAGTCAACAGCAAACGTCAACGTGCACATCCACTGCCCCCCGGAACGATGCTAAATATCTGCACAGTGAATGCCGTGGCCAGACTTGCAAGATTTTGGCCTCTACCATGGCACTCAGGATGCTTTTCGGCAGATCACAGATGCCACCTAATTGTTGGGACCTAGCGTGCTTCTAACGTCAGTGGTGCTGATGAGCATGTGAAAACGCTTGCATCTCGAATGCGACTTATCTGGTTGATTGAAACGCATCAAAGTACGTTAAACTGAAAGTGTTGTCGTACACTCCACTTGCAGCTTACGCAACGTAATTTTCACAGCGTACGCAACTTCTCCATACGCCCAAATAAAAGTGTCTATCAGGAAGAGAACAAGTGTGTTCAGTGCTCTTTTTCTAGAAGGGTGTGTGAGCAACGAGATCAGAAGTCAACAACGGCAAAAGTGAAAACAATTCTGCAAGGTCAGGCGTCGCGCGCCTGGGGGCGAGTCTTCTGTGTCGCAAAATGGTGCGCTTCCCAAACAGCCGATTCTCGAGAGACGATTATCCCGGCGTAAGGACGCCCATTCTGGTAACAAGACCGTGGTCGGTTGCTGCTTTTAACAAGCAGCTAGGTGGTCCCTGGCCAACGGAGCGCTGGCGGGCGACGTGAGAACATTCGGTGTATCGACACTCATCTATCTGGATTAAAGTCTACGGAACGGCTGCCACGCTGGACAACGTAGTCGTCTCACAGTAATGGTATGGACCCGCAGCCGAAACGTGTGCGTTCGGACAGTTCGCGGAACGTCGTGTGCAGGCCGCTCCTTTCGTCTCTCTCTTTCCGACGGAGAGATCGAGTGCTTTAATAAGAAAACGAGAGGAGAGGACTGCAACCAGGGTGTGTTTTGTCTGTCCAATAAACGGACTGAATTGTTTTGGTTGGCCGTGATGAGAATCGGGAGGAGAAACCGACTGGTTGAAACCTGGCTCAAGAGTCCTCAGGCGCTGTTCTTTTCACAGCAAACAGTGCTCCGCACTATCGGCTCTGCCGAGGCAACAGGCGACGGTTCCAACGGTGAGAGAGTCTTGTAAATATCTACATAAGTTTCTGTACATAAAGTCGCATTGTGGCAACGTATCGAAGGGGCTGGTCTCCATCTTTACAAGCAGCAGCAGCCACGACAAGAAACGACGGACCATGCAACCCCCCTTCCACTCTCTTTTACAGCAACAGCCGCTACGCAGCTGAGAGATCTCTTCTCAAGAGAACAGACGGAGTGGGTAGAAGCTTGAGTTTCGCTTATTTGTTCTTGCGTCTTTATTTTTTTAGTACCTCTATTGCAAAACCTGGCACCTCGGTGTACCAGCATCCAGTACCATGCCGGATCATGAGCCTAGTATCGCTATGGATACTGGGACACTTTAGCGGCATGTGACTGGGAGGTGCTGACTACACAGCGCAGAGTGACTTTACAGCGTTAAAATAGGTGTGCCCATTAGCCACAAAAAATATATTAGTAAAATAGGTGATATCAAGCGCATTTGCACAATAAAACGAAAAAAGAAGTTGTATGAAGAAATAAACATCCACAAAGAAGACTTGAACTTCCCGCCTTCTTCTCCCCAGCCTATTTCTCTACCCACTACACCACGCCAGAACATGATCAAATGCTAGTAAAAAGGCTATTTCTCCAATGAACACGCCATCTGGCTTTATGTTTAGAAAAAGCACAGTCAAGATAGACCCGATATTCCTTTCCGAAGAACAATTGAAACGTCACTGGTGGTTGCAGAGCTGGCTATCCAATTCTATCAACATTTAATGTGTACTCCTATATTATAGCCACCATAACGGGTTAAGTTAAATTGCCATTTAACTTGATTGATTGATTGATATGTGGGGTTTAACGCCCCAAAACCATCATATGATTATGAGAGACGCCGTAGCGGAGCACTCCGGAAATTCCAACTACGTGGGGTTTTTAACGTGCACCCAAATCTGAGCACAGGGGCCTACGACATTTCCGCCTCCATCAGAAACGCAGCCGCCACGGCCGGGTATCGATCCCGCGACCTGCGGGTCAGCAGCCGAGTACCTTAGCCTCTAGACCACCGCAGCGGAGCAAATTGGAATTCGTAGCGTTTCGCTGAAGCTTCATTACATAGCAGTGTCCAGGGCTACCATCCTCGCGGGTGCCAGGGCCTGTTGTCAGATAACTTTTTTTGCTGTTGGTAATATACATTTTGCTGCTAGCAGCGTTGCACTACTGTGAACAACTTGTTACATAAAACGCATGTGCATCCCTGCCGCGGTGGTCTAGTGGCTAAGGTACTCGGCTGCTGACCCGCAGGTCGTGGAATCTGATCCCGGTTGCAGCGACTGTAATTTCGATAAAGGTGAAAATGCTTTAGGCGTGGGTGTTCAGAATTGGGTGCACGTTAAAGAACCCCAAGTGGTCTGAATTTCCGGAGCCCTGCACTACAGTCTTTCTCATAAATATATGGTGGTTTCGGAACGTCAAACTGCCCATATCAATTGAAACATATACGGTTGTTTATTAAATGTCTGGGCGTGCACTTGTACGTATCTTTAGCGCCACATCGTGACGTTTCGCTCAATAAAAACTGACAAGACAGTCACCCTTCCTGCGCCTGCTTCGCATAACACCTATTCCCAAGGTACGTGGGATCTGCAGAATTTATTTCTTTCTACATTAGTAGTTGAATGTTGAAGACTCTTCTGAAAAGTACTTCTAATTTGTCACGTCAAGACTCTTCTAAAATACTTCTATATTGTCTCGTGGTCGTGACGGTGACGAAGGCTGCTGTACGCTTCTTCAAGTTTAAACTTTGGTTGGACGAACTTGTAGTCGCCAATTCAAACTTTGAATAAGAGCAAGCAATGAACAATTTGTACTCGTTTTGGCGCCGGTACCGGTAATCTGATCTGATTGTACTGGTAATCTGATCTGCGGGATGGTGCGTCAACATTTATGCTTGCGCAAACGAACATACCAGCTTATCGCTGGTAGGTGCATTTCCAGCGGGGCAGTAATTCCCTGTACCTCACATTGTACACACTCCCGTCCACTGATACGCAGTTCAGCGTGGCTTTTACCACTTACGTACCCGGACCCCCCACTAGAAATAAATCACGAACAAAACCTTTTCTTGATGACACTACTGTTGAGGTCAGCAAATAAGGGGAAATGACGCAACACTGAGAGAAACAGCGTGGCCACGAAAGATCTCCTTTTATACTTAGCATGCAAGAGGAATGAGCTCGTGCTTTTTCAGATCCGCTCACCACTTGGGGATTGCGGCCCTTCGTAAATTTTTGTTGAGCATTTTTAATTTCATTTGTGTGCTCAGCAGCGGTAAAACTTAAGTAGACCGATTTCTTACTAAGACGAGACTTGATCGACACAAATGAAATGAAATTTTTGTGTACGTTTGGTGATAAAGAAACAGACGTACATGTAATGTGACAGTGTCAATCTAGAAAAGCAGCTTTCAACTACTTCTAACATTGAGACATAGCGAATAAACATTTGACCCTGTATAAGTGAACCCATGCGAAAACTATCAACAGTCATGCGTAGGTCACGTCGTATTCGACTCAAACTTTTTTGTTATGACGGCGCACTTAGTTCTATTACCGAACTTGACTACAAAGTGTGACTGAAGTTCAGAATAAGGAGACGCACGTGCACCCAAATCTGAGCACACGGCCCTACAGCATATTCACCGCCATCGAAATTCCAGCCGCCGCAACCGGGATTCGCTCCCGCGACCTGCTGGTCAGCAGCCGAGTACCTTAGGCACTAGACGACCGTGGCCGGGATTCCAGCACAGACGTAGCTCTGTGGTATAACACTGGCCTGGCATGCAGGACACCCGGTTTCGAATCGCATTGTCTTCTTTGTGTTTTAATTATTTAGTGTCTTTTTCGCACGATAGAGATTACGGACATCCACGGTGGCAGACAACTACCACTCACGTGACCCTTGTTTTGATATAACAGCTATGGCTGTAAATACTTTAGCCTTTCAGCACCAAACAGGGCTGTACAGTATAGGAAAGCACTTCTGTCAGCATGGATCTCTCTATATACGCTTGTAGCCCTAATACTCAATTAGGTACTTACAAAGCTTTGCATGACCAAAACGAAGTTTAGGCCAAACAGAGTTCAAAGAAAAGGCTCGACAAGCAAGGCTCTTTTGCAACCATATGCATGATAAGAGTTACGTAAAAGCCAGCACCACGGCTTTATATTTTGCGCACTTTGAGAATAACGACGCGCTCTTCGGGCGGCGTTTCAATCCACGCGTCACGTACCGTTTTGTTAGAGCGTGTACTTCATGAGGGCTTGAGAAACAGTGCGTTTGCGTTCAGCATACGAAATCATTCTTTTGTGCCAATGGGTGTGTATATACGAATAGGCACGGCACGCCCATTGTCGTATCAGTGTTTGCGTACCCTTATTGTCCAACCGAATACGGCACCCATCTATTTGCTTTAGCTGTAAATGCACATATATACTGCGCTCAATTCATGTCGCAACACAATCCCTGGCCTGCACGAGCTGCTCTTTTTGGACTCCTCTATACTGTGTACTACAAGCACGGCACGATGAAGATACGCCCGAAAAAAAAAACTTGAGCAAAGATAGCTACACCATTTATTTATATACTTTTTATTAAAAATGAGCAAGCGTGTGCTTTCGTGGAAATACGTGTCGACCAACACGCCCACCAAGTGTGGGATCAGATAAGACTGGCAATGCAATGGTGTGATACATTCACCAAGACACCGTTGTTGCTATCAGCTTTAGTCTCGGAACAAAACTGACAAGACGTCCGTCCTTCTTTCTCTTTCTTTCTTTTTTTCTTTCTCTCTTTCTTCATTTGTTTGTTTCATTTCTTTGTTCTTGTCTTTTTCCTTTCTCTTTGAAAATTAAATAATGTTTCGCTACTGAAACGACTCCGCATCGATGCCCAGTTAACATCATATACTTGTTTTTTTTTTTTGAAGAATTGAGCTACCTGATTAGTTCTTCAATGCTCCTATATTCTAATACTGGAATGAAACTAGCCTGCGCACCCTCCAGCCACGCCACATCCACCGGCGGGCCTTTCTAAGAAACGGAGCAGCGAACCCAGCGACGCTGACAGTTCATCGAACCGCATTCGCCGGATTGCGAGGAAGAATTCATGCCTGTTTACAGTTGTAAAAAAAACTAATACCACACCTGCAGTGAAGCTGCAGGTAGCCTAAACAAACTAGACTGTCCTAATTGTGACGATAACGCCATAAGACAACTTGAGACTCCTGAATTGATAGGCCATCTCTAAGAAATTCGAATCTCTGGCTCCCAACAAAATCAGGGATGTTCGAGCGAATGCCCGCAAGAATGTCTTGCCAATCTACGTCATACACCAGACATCACTGCTTAATCTGATGAAGAACACAGACATCGACGGTAGCAAAGTTCAAACTCACATTTCACTTAACAATGACATGATGCTAAGCGTGATATACGAAGTGGACATCTCCATTTCTTCTGGCGACCTCCCACTGCTCATCGTCCAAGCCTGACAGCTATCGTCCAAGCCTGACAGAACATCGTCCAAGCCTGACAGCTAGGTAACTCGCGTTACGTAAAGATTGTCTTCAAAGACGACATATTTGCCATCTCACGAGAATACGGGTCACTTTCGTTACGCAGTCCATTCACTTACTCCAAGACTGCTTCAGTGCCAAAAGTGTCAAATAATGAGTCATGTTAGCGTAGTTCGCAGGAGTATGGTAATTTGTCCTCGCTGTGCAGAGCCACACAATGAAAAATCCTGCCATGAAAGCGCCTTGAGACGTCTCAATCGCCATGAATCACATTAAGCGTCATCAAAACACTATCCGTTAGTGAAAAAAAGAATGGAGTGTCCTGATAGAGACGGTACGTAACGAATCAACGCACAAAGCGGCGGCTGTTATTGTGAGCAGTAGATAATGAGGCTCACGTCGGCAATGAAATTCTGTGCTACTGCTGTCCAACCTAGACTGATAACGCAATCTCTTCCTCCGACAGCCCATGAGCCTCCTCTTAAGCAACAGTTACCAACAATGCCATGGCGCCGCCACCACCACGTCACAGTCAGAGAGCCGAAAAGGTACAGAGACTTCGAAAGTGGCAGCGCATGTCGCGTGGCCCTCACTACCACCACTGCGCACTCATAAAGGGCTGGGGTAGAATGGCCCGTAGTGTGTAGCACCGGCCGCAGATAATTTCCATGACAAAAGTCAAGTTTTCGCTGTGTAGAAGTCCCTCATGACCACGATGCGCGCTCTCCTCACTGGAATCTCGACTACCACAGCTAAATGCACCCGGTAAGTTTTGGATTCCTTAGAGCCAGTTCCTGCAAGCGTTGTGTCAACATCTTGTATAGACGTCAATTGCTCTGGCATCACTGCGAAAAACGCCGCCATCGGCGCCCCTATTGCCGCGCCGGCATACATGGGTAGTGCACAGAAAGCCGTCCGCAAGTGAACGTGCATAGGCCCAACTCTTTTGTGAGTCTTAAGGCTTGCCAGGTCCTGAAAATAAAGGACCTGGCAAGCTTCTTCTTTCAATCCAACATCACTTCATTAAAGTCGGAAGCTCGCCAAAAACAAAAAGCGGGCACAATGCAAAAGATGTTTCAGTTATTTCGGCGGGCTGCAACTGACTATTCATTGCAAGGGAGCATCGCATGACATCGAGTTCGAGGCAAGCACTCGTACATACGTTCTGCAACGCCTAGACGCGCTACACTTGGGCGTACAAATGATGTCAAAGCAATGAAGTGTATACACGAGCTATCTATGCGGTCAGTTGTACGAAGTTCGCTTTATCCGGCTCGTATGGCCCCGGTGATTTTTGCTTTGCAGTTACATTCTCTATCAATATCTCGTTTCCTGTATATAGAACTGTTTCATTATGCATGCTCGAATGCTCTGCTGACGATTGTCTTCCGTTTGTATGTACTACAAATGGGGGTACATGCATGTCCACTTTCTCTGTGTACAACCGAAGGCGAACCGATGCCTCCGAGGAGCTACGGTAATCGTGGAGACCAACGACAAGAAAAAGCTTATTGTGGTCGCGATCATTTTGCGATTTACTTGTGTGACGCACGTGCTCGCCTTTCCTAGTTAAATCCGCGGGACTTACTTCAAAGTCCTTCGTGCGTAACGCTGTGTGGCGGCGACAACTTCACATATTCGGTGGTCGTGGCGTGTGGGATGTTTATCGCAAGTGTCACCACTCTACTGTTACACGCCACACACCGCGGTCAGAGGGTATGCTACACTTCATAATGAAAGTTACCATGGTTCTCTGTCAAGTCTGCACAAATGAATAACAGGAGACCAACATTACCACACTTTAACATGTGACCAATCGTGGAGAACACGAGTAATATCGCTTACCCAGCACGTTCGCGAAGGATTGTATTTAGCACTGTCGCCATTCTGCTTTGTGTAAGCTGCGGAAATTAGTAACACTCAAGTAATTGACGTCCGTGCAATTCACGACGCAACATTAGCGCCGATTGGGGTCTTTTTTTCGTAAAGCGTGAAGGGGTTGCGTCTGCTCTTACTTTAGCTGTCGTTCAGGTGAGTGAACCAGCAAGCACTTCGCGGTGGTTCGGTAACGCTTCTGACTAGCTAAGAGAAATTCGTAGGTCTTTTTCTGAGTGTTCAATGCACAAATACACCTGATATTTGGCTCAATCGTTGTTTTGTATGCTGTAGTTGCCCCTGGTTGCACAGCAAACTGTTCTAGGAATTTGGGCTTTGCACTACTCAAAACTGCATCCACAGGTGGCGCTGCGTGTCCGCAAAACTCCAGAGTCTGACGTCCACGTTCTAGTCATGAGTGTCGTATTGTGCGCTGTGAACATTCATATATGTGTGCGCGTAGCACTTGATATCTTTTCTTCTTATTTTTGTTCCTCCTCTTCTTTTCCTTCTCCTCCACTTTTTTCATCTCCCAGTGTAGGGTAGCAAACCAGGTACAACATAGTTTACCGCCCTGGCTTTCTTTTGCCTCTTTCGCACTTTTGTTCTCTTCTTTCTCAACAATTATGCGGACATTTCAGCAGCTTTTTTTTACTTTTTTGGTAATTTCAATTTGCTCCTGACTTTATTGTAGGGATCAAAAATCAGAGACTATCATGCGTGACCTATTCTGCACGACCTGAACGATGTATGCACTTGTAGGCACTTGAGGGATCTGGTAGGCGTTATAGTTACTCAGCCCATCTTCTGGGTAGCTGGGGTTACTTGGTATAAAACGCGCTACGGAACACTTCAGCGTCTCAGTAGCTTCTATGTGCCAGTGCATCGAGATGAAGCCCACTGCTGAACCAAAGAGCTAAAGTCAAAATGAAAATGTGCACATTACGCACGTGGTAGACGTCACTCTCAAAACGTGTAAAGTGAAGACCTAGCTTTTCTACTACGTTTCAAGTGATCGGTCTTTTGTCTTATTTTCGTCCTTACAATACATTGCGGGCTCGTAGGTTATGATACCGGGAAATTTTGCATGAAAATCGTTTTTTAAACTACAGTAGAATCAAAGTGATTATTCACAAGGCTGCTGAACGGTCGACTATTCAGCCATTTCCAAGATTCTCATGTTTCCACATTACGTAGACGCCTTCGAAGTCTGTGGCAACGAGCCAGTGTTGACGTGTGAGATAACTTTTCATTTCAATTTTCGCATCTAGAACGCATTAGCTCCGCTCTATTCTAAACATGAGGTTTGAAAAAATTAGGAAAGCAACTGAGTAAGCGAGGCGACTACACGCTGTCGACGATGCCACCCACGTGTATTCAGAAAAATAATCACAAGCTGTACGACAATGTTGCCGTAAGAAACCCCTCGCAAAGGCGTGCTCGGAAGACATGTACTATCAACAGCAAACGTTCGTGGGACACGAATTGTTCGATAAAGTTAAATTCCCAATTCGTTACATACTGCACACAATTCCGACCAGTACAGTCACCAGCTTTACTACAAGCATTTGGCACTAATATAGCGAAAATTCGCAATTGTTATGGATCCAACCTCCCGCAAAGTTTTTTTTTCTTCATAGTACGTGCAGGCAGGGAATGAACGCGTTCCACGGCGTCGAAAGCTTGCATGAGTCGTTCCCTCCATTCCACGCGCAGCTCCCTTACTGCGGATAGTTTTAGATGCCAGGGCAGCTCTTTGATTTGCGTGTGTAATGCCGTATGTACGCGCGTCCCTAAGAATGCACCGCAACGCGCTTCCCTCACCGCAGCTGCTGGAGCGGTTCCAAGTAGGTCACGCCGCAGCTGCTCGTTATCGCTTTTCTCACAGATGCGCGTTGGTGTCACTCTCTGCCTCACCTGTAGCACGCTCGCCCCAGCGCCCACAGCTGCCACTTCGACATCGGGTGTCTGCCGAAACCTCTCAGCGTACACTTCACTGATCACAAGGCCGTGGAAGTCAAAGTGAAACGCTCGCCAGCTCCAGTCGAGCACCCGTGTCCCTAAACAGAAAAAACAATGACTGCGAAGTCTTGCCTAACGCTCCATTGACACTAACATGAAACCCGAATCACCTCCCGTGTCCTTGCGTTTCAAACAAACGTTTACTCGAGCAAACGTTACACCGAGTTTTGCTTCAAACTGTTCTTTCAGCACCCACATCGACGCCCGCTTCAATCGTGTCAACGCCGTGCGCACCGCAGCTACTTCGCATGCTGGTTCTCTTCGGGAGATGGTTCATAATATTTTCTTCTCTGATGCCGGCTTACATATCACGGCAAAAAGCACAATAGGGAAACCATCACAAGTCCAGAAGGCGCGGTTGCTCTGGCCATCAAACTACTGAAACGCACAGCAAACTGACTCAGTGGGGTGAAAGAGGGCAACACGATAAGGTTAGTGCTGGCCTTCGTAATGAATGGAATAACGTACGTAGTTTCCTAACCCAAGCGGCTGGTAGCGGAAAAGACAAAGATGGGATGCTTTATCAGGAAGGCGTAAAAAGCAGGCTGTAGGGCTACCGTTAAACACAAGCAGGAGTAAATTACTCGATCTGCGTCTCCACAGCGCGCTGGAGGAATCAATAAAGGCACAGATCATGTAGTACGAGCACCTCTCGAAAAGCACTACGGGCAGACGTATACTAGCGAGATTAGTAATCAGATGTCACGCTTAGCACGGTGTGAAACTCGACGTACCAAGCAACGCAAAGGATAGGCTGATCATCCTTTCCTTGCCGAAGACATGCACCTCGAATACCACAGAGGTAGACGGGAAAAGAGAGCACAGGACATATAGAAGAAGTACGGCACGTTTACAGAGGCAGTGTTCGTGGAGGCGACCAGGTATGCGCGCATGCGTGGCTTCGCGGCCGCTGTAATGGATCACCATAACACGTGCAACTAGCGTCACGGCACGCACGCTGAACGTGGAAACAGCAAAGGCAGTGGCTATCGCACCCGCAGTGGCCACCATCATGGCAGAAGTGATTATCAGCGACTCCCAAACGGCAGTCTGCACCTTTGGCAACGGCCGCGTCTTTACCGAGGCGTTACGGATATTTTTCTTTATTCAAGAATTACCGCGCATCGCCCTTGGGCGTTAGAGCAGGGCGGTTTACAACGGAGATACAAATAGATCTTCATATACACAACAGACTTGTGCTTCAGAGAGTTTGTTCTACGCGGCTAGACACTTCGGAAAAAAAGAATTCGCAAACATGCACGTACTGGGCCGGTATTCAAGGATTTTGTGTTTGTGATCATTACGCATAGCAACATAAACAGGTGTATTCAAATAATTGTCTTTGTTTATGCCTACCTGGTTGTTATATATTTGAAAAAAACAGTTTTATCCTTAACTTCCCTCTTCCTGAAGAGAACAATTCCCGATTCATTTCTTTTTTCATCATTGTGACACTGTCCATTCTATGGTACCTGCCCAGTAATTACCTGGCTGCTCTATTTTAGATACCTTCTATTTGAGAAATGAGACTGGTTACCGATGGATCCCATAGTTGGCAGGCCTACTCTAATATAGGTCTAACGCATGTAGTAAGTGCACTCCATTTTAATTCAACTTCGCGACAAAATTAGGTTTCGTTGCACAAAGTTCAGCGCCCGTCCATCCTTACCAACTGTCTCACTGATGTGCTCATTCTATGAGCAGTCAGCATAAAAAACGACGCCTAGGTACTTAGAGACATTAACAGTAGTAAAAACATCCATATTTATAGAATAGTTATTTATCATTGACTTTTTATTTCTAGTAAAAAACGTATGGATGCAGTATTTTTGCTTTTAAACACATGTTCCACTACATACACCAATCATATATTTTGTTAAAGTCTCCCTGTAACGCTGTCGCATCTTCGTCGTAAGATATACTTCGGTACACCAGTCACAAGGAGGATTTAATACCTAAATTTATATCATTTATGTATATCAAAAATATTATAGGTCCAATACAGAGCCCTGTGGCACTCATGAGGTGACGTTTGCGTAACTCGCTTTTTTGTCATTAATAACAACACACTGCCTGCGCTCTGATAAGAAATTTTCAATTCATTAGACGACATCTATATGCATACCTATTTTCTGTAATTTGTAAATAAGAAGCGAAGGCGTAACCGTGTCGAAAGCTTTACGAAAATCTAAAAACAAACAATCTATCTGGCCCTTACCATCAATTTCACTGCCTAAATGGTGAATGAATTCTACAAGTTGTGTAATGCAGGACAAGCCCTTGCGGAAAGCATGCTGTACTTTATTAGGATATTGTTCTCGGTAAGGTAACTCATGATGGCTGAGTAAATGATATGCTTCATTAATTTGCATACAAGTCAGGGAGACGGGTCTATAATTTTGCACATCTTTTTCCGTGCCCCCTTTATAAATTGGCACAACGTGGGCTATCTTCCAGTCGTAAGGCAATTCATTAGCACGAAGCGACTGCGTAAAGATAACGAAGATAAAGGGGGATGATCACAGCACAGTGCTTTAACACGCTAGGTGAAATACCGTCAGGAACAACTGCCTTGCTTTCGTCTAATTGCTCCAATAACTTTATGATACCAGACACGCCGAGTTCCACCTGCGTCTTAGGCGACACATTGCTAGCAGCTGTCGTTATAGTGTCGGGTTTCGCTAAAAGAAATACTGAACGAAGGAAGTCATTTAGATATTGCCACGTTCCATTTCACAAGTTTTTGTTATCGTTCCGAAACACCACACGATTCTCGGCGCAAACCGCGCCTGCAGGTTTCGAGAAGGTTCCGGACTGTAGTAGATTATTTCGATAAGATCACGCCCACTGTGCGAACGGTACAGATTGTTCTGGAACCAACGCCACCGCCAGCGATAACGCTAGAACATTCGACGGCAAGGGTATAAATGCCGACGCGCTTCGCCGCTTGTCAGTTGTTGATCGAAGGCCGACGCTGCGTTCGCCGCTATCAGTCCGAGACTGCTATCTGTGCAAGACTGCTGCTGTAATTAGACTTTCCCTTTACCGGGCACAGGTTCGCCCAAATAAACAGTTAAATCCCAACACGAAGTTTTCTGTCTTTGGCCACGTCACGACCCCGTGAAATCTGGTGGAGGTGCTGCTTCGTTCATGTACCGGACGCCCCCGTCAAGCCGTGAACCCAGCCCCCTTCGCGGAGAAGACACCGACGCCAACCAAGAGCAGCGAACGAGCCGCCGACAGCAAGGTCTCCCACCGGAGTACGGCCTGCTACAAGACAAGGCGCGGAAGACCAAGACCATGACCTTGACTGCAGCGACAATAACAACCGGAGCGTCCGAGCCCGCGATCGTCATTCATCAACCCAGGGAACCACCAACGTTCCATGGCTCATCGTTTGAAGACCCGGAAACCTGGCTAGAAACATACGACCGTGTGGCCGCCCTCAACCAGTGGGACAACGAAGAAAAGCTTCGTCGTGTGTACTTCTACCTGGAAGACACCGAAAGGACCTGGCTAGAGAATCGGGAGTCCACGCTCCGAACGTGGGATGTATTCTGCGGCGCATTCCTTCAAACGTACGCGAGCGTCGCTCGCAAAGAGAGGGCCGCTGCTCTACTCGAGACCCGGGTTCAGCTACCAAACGAAAAGGTTGGAATTTTCACAGAGGAGATGACCCGCCTATTCCGTCACGCTGACCCAGACATGCCTGAGGAAAAGAAAGTTCGTTTCCTCATGCGAGGGGTCAAACAGGAGCTCTTCGCGGGACTAATGAGGAATCCACCGAACACCGTCCAAGAATTTGTATCCGAGGCGACCACCATCGAAAAAACGCTGGACATACGAACCAGACAGTATAATCGTCGCCTGACTCCAGAATGCGCTGCTGCTCAAGCCGGTGACTCCGACGACCTGCGTGAAACGATCCGAGCGATCGTGCGGGGAGAGCTGCGCAAACTGTTGCCTTCGGCGCAGCCTCAAGTGGATTCGATCGCCGACATTGTGCGAGAAGAAGTCCGGCAATCGCTTCGAATTCCCGAAACACCGCCGCCCGAGCCAGAAACTATGAGCTACGCCGCTGCAGTGCGCCACAACGCTCCTCCCCGTCCACGCCAAAACGCCGCCTCGTCACACTTCTGTCGCCAGACGCCACCGCCGCCACCACCCCAACCGACGTTCTACCGTTCCCCAGCGGGCCAGCGCAGTGCACCGAGAAAAACGGACGTTTGGCGTGCACCTGACAACCGCCCGCTCTGCTACAACTGCGGCGAGGCCGGGCACACATACCGCCGTTGCCAGTACCGACAGATGGGACTGCGTGGCTTCGCCGTCAATGCACCGCGACCGCAGCCAGGAGATCGGCCACGTGACATCGCTGACTACCTGGCAGGAACTCAATGGACACCACGAAGTCCTTCCCGTTCGCCGTCGTCCAGCCGCCGCATGTCACCGCACCCCCGGCAGTACTCTGGCCCAACGCGGGGCCGGTCTCCTAGCCCGTATCCGGGAAACTAAGGGCAGCAACCGATGGAGGTGCGGTTGCTGTGCGACGAACTACCGAAGATCCTCCGAGGACGACGCCGACGCGATGGAGCTTTTTGAACACAACCCCAACCAGGAAAAGCCCTGAAGGCAAAAGCTCACTTACCGAAGGTGGCCGGACGACGCAACATGGAAGCAGCGGAACAAGCCGACGCAGCCGTGACCCGACGCCACGCCCTAACTGTAATGCGAGACGGCGAACTAGCGACCTCGACGTTCTTATCGACGGCCACAGTTTGACTGCTCTCGTCGATACTGGAGCCGACTATTCTGTCATCAGTGGGTCGTTCGCCGCGAAGTTAAAGAAAGTTAGGACAGCTTGGAAAGGCCCTGAAATCCGCACAGCCGGAGGTCATCTCGTAACGCCTGCAGGAATCTGCACAGCGAGAGTCACCATTAACGGACGTATTTATCCTACAGATTTCGTAGTCCTACAGCGTTGCTCGAGAGATGTCATCCTTGGCATGGACTTCTTATGCCTCCATGGTGCTGTCATCAACCTAAAAACAAGGTCGATAACGTTATCCACAGAAGAAGCACTACCGCCGCACACGCCGTCAGGACACCATGCCTTGAATGTGCTGGAAGAACAAGTCACCATTCCGCCTCGCTCAAGCGTCATTATTTCAGTCGGCGCTCCTAAATCACCTGACTTGGAAGGCGTCGTTGAAGGCAGTCAGCATCTGTTGGTCACCCGAAATATTTGCGTCGCAAGAGGAATTGCAGAGCTGCGGGGAGGCAAAGCAACGGTTATGCTCACGAATTTAAGCAATGAGTACAAACATGTGAACAAAGGAACAACGGTCGCATACATCGAAGAAATTGTCGAAGCCACCAGTGCTTTCGCCCTCGCCGATTCTGCGGAACCTGCTCAGAGGAACCAAGCCCCTCCCATAGCTTTCGACGTCAATCCCAGACTTCCGAACGATAAGCAAGAACAGCTCAAGGCCCTGCTCTTGCAATACGAAGATTGATTTTCGTCGTCATCGAAAATTCGGCAGACCCCAATAACGAAACATCGAATCATAACCGAAGAAAATGCCAGACCACTCCGTCAGAGTCCGTACAGGGTTTCGACGCGAGAACGTGAGGCAATGAAGAGACAAGTTGATGAAATGCTGCGAGATGACATTATCCAGCCGTCCAAGAGTCCGTGGGCATCCCCCGTGGTGTTAGTGAAGAAAAAGGATGGGACCCTACGTTTCTGCGTCGATTATCGCCGCCTGAACAAAGTCGCAAGAAAGGACGTGTATCCTCTCCCACGAATAGACGACGCCCTTGATCGGCTCCATAACGCCAAGCACTTCTCGTCAATGGACCTCAAGACTGGCTATTGGCAAATCGAAGTCGACGAAAGAGACCGAGAGAAGACGGCGTTTATAACACCGGACGGCCTCTTCGAGTTTAAGGTGATGCCCTTCGGCCTTTGCTCAGCGCCTGCAACTTTTCAACGCGTTATGGATACAGTACTGGCAGGATTAAAGTGGCAGACTTGCCTTGTGTACTTGGACGACGTCGTCGTGTTTTCCTCGAGTTTCGACGAGCATCTTCGGCGCCTTGAAGCTGTACTTCAAGCCATCAAGACATCCGGACTCACACTGAAGCCAGAAAAGTGCAGATTTGCGTATGAGGAGCTCTTGTTTCTAGGGCACGTTATCAGCAAGTCTGGAGTTCGTCCCGATCCACGGAAAACAGCCGCCATCACTGATTTCCCGCCGCCCACTGACAAGAAGGCCGTGCGCCGATTTCTGGGCCTGTGCGCCTATTATAGGCGGTTCGTGAAAGACTTCGCCCGCATTGCCGATCCTCTCACTAACATTACCAAGGCCGACTCGGAGTTCAAGTGGGAAACGCCACAGGAACACGCTTTCCAGGAGCTTAAACATCGCCCCCAGACGCCTCCGTTACTTGCCCATTTCGACGAATTCGCCGAGACAAAAATACATACTGACGCAAGCAGCGTAGGTCTTGGCGCCGTTCTTGTGCAGAGGGCTGACGGACTTGAAAGGGTTATTAGTTACGCCAGCCGATCGCTATCAAAAGCAGAAGCAAATTATTCCACAACAGAAAAGGAGTGCCTCGCCATCATCTGGGCTATGTCGAAATTTCGCCCCTACCTCTACGGCAGGCCCTCCAAAGTTGTGAGCGACCACCACGCCTTGTGTTGGCTAGCCACCTTGAAGGACCCTTCAGGTCGCCTCGCACGATGGAGCCTGAGACTTCAAGAATATGACATTACTGTCATTTACAAGTCCGGCAAAAAACACTCCGACGCTGACTGTCTCTCTCGTGCGCCTGTCGACCAACCGCTACCTGACGACTCAGATGACGACTACTTCTTGGGAACGATAACTACCGATGACTTCGCTGAACGACAGCGGGCTGACCCGGAACTTAAAGCCCTAATAGAATACCTCGAAGGCAGGACCACCGAAGTCCCGAAGGTATTCAAGCGCACACTTGCGTCGTTCTTTCTACGAAACGGTCTTCTACAAAAGAAAAACTTTTCACCGCTTCGAGCTAAGTACCTCCTTGTGGTGCCTTCAGCTCTGCGACCAGAACTCCTGCAGGCCCTGCACGACGATCCGACGGCAGGGCACCTCGGTGTTTCCCGCACGCTCGCGAGGATACAAGAAAGGTACTACTGGCCACGTCTTACCACCGACGTCACTCGTTATGTGAGGACATGCCGGGACTGTCAGCGACGCAAGACACCGCCGACAAGGCCAGCGGGACTTCTGCAGGCAATTGATCCACCTTGCCGACCTTTCCAGCAGATCGGTATGGACCTACTGGGGCCGTTCCCGACGTCGGCTTTCGGAAACAAGTGGATCGTGGTAGGCTACCGACTACCTCACCCGCTACGCCGAGACAAAAGCCCTGCCAAAAGGCAGTGCATCCGAGGTAGCTAAGTTTTTCGTCGAAAATATCGTCCTACGCCACGGCGCCCCGGAGGTCCTTATCACCGACAGAGGAACGGCATTCACTGCCGACTTAACTCAAGCGATCTTGGCATACAGCCAAACAAACCACCGCCGGACGACAGCGTACCACCCACAGACCAACGGCCTCACCGAGCGGCTTAACAAGACGATCGCCGACATGCTGTCAATGTACGTCGATGTCGAACACAAGACGTGGGACACCATTCTTCCGTGTGTGACCTTCACATACAACACGGCGGTGCAGGAGACGACGCAGATATCTCCATACAAATTGGTCTACGGAAGGAGCCCGGCAACGACACTCGATGCCATGTTACCCAACGTCACCAACGAAGAAAACCTCGATGTGAGCGAGTACCTTCAACGCGCCGAAGAAGCCCGACAACTTGCGCGTCTTCGTATCAAGAATCAACAGACGACCGACAGCCACCGTTACAACCTTCGACGACGCTTCGTGGAATACCAGCCCGGTGAACGTGTTTGGGTGTGGACGCCGATACGCTGACGTGGACTAAGTGAAAAGCTTCTTCGACGGTACTTCGGACCGTACAAGGTGGTTCGACGTCTCGGCCCACTTGATTACGAGGTTGTCCCCGACGGCATCACGAACTCTCAACGACGCCGATCACGACCTGAAGTCGTCCATGTCGCGCGCCTCAAGCCGTTTCATGCACGTTAACAAACTGAAACAGTGTTTTTTTGTATTATTGTTGTATTGTAATTTATTCATTGTACTTTCTTGCATTATTATTGTACCTTCATCTTTAGTTAAAGCATCGGGACGATGCCTTTTTTCAGAGGGGGGCAATGCCACGTTCCATTTCACAAGTTTTTGTTATCGTTCCGAAACACCACACAATTCTCGGCGCAAACCGCGCCTGCAGGTTTCGAGAAGGTTCCGGACTGTAGTAGATTATTTCGATAAGATCACGCCCACTGTGCGAACGGTACAGATTGTTCTGGAACCTACGCCACCGCCAGCGATAACGCTAGAACATTCGACGGCAAGGGTATAAATGCCGACGCGCTTCGCCGCTTGTCAGTTGTTGATCGAAGGCCGACGCTGCGTTCGCCGCTATCAGTCCGAGACTGCTATCTGTGCAAGACTGCTGCTGTAAATAGACTTTCCCTTTACCGGGCACAGGTTCGCCCAAATAAACAGTTAAATCCCAACACGAAGTTTTCTGTCTTTGGCCACGTCACGACCCCGTGACAATATGTTGCCTTTGCCTCGTCCTTTGTAACGATTTTGTTATTGCAAATTATTTCTGGAAGGCCCAGATCACTTTATACGCACCCCTTTAAATACTTCCAAATAGCCTTAGGATCGGTTTTCAACCTTTCATTAAGTCCCTTGAAATAATTTTCTTTTGTGATCTTAGTAGTGAGCTTTTAATCAAGCGCTATTTGAGCCAATCTCTCATAATGAGCCTTGCTCTTCGTTTTGTTATACTTCACAAAAAGCCATTTTCTTTTTGTATAATTCCTATAATGTACGACGTTACCCAACGTTTTTTTTCGTTTTTTAAGCATATAAATATGTACGTGTGGTACATGTTCCTTCACAAGCTCGCCCAATTTCACTTTAAACGTATTTCACAGTTCATAAATGTTACAGTCATCCTCTACGCACTCAAACGTTGGTAGGTATTGAAAAAGATTTTGGTTGACACCTTCCTAATTCCCTTTATTATAAAAAAATGTTTCCATTTTCACAAAACCTGAATCGTTGAATTTTGTTTTTGACGGTCGCAACAACAGCCGAATAATCGCTAATTCCTGGCACGACTGCTATAGAGCTTATTACATTAGGTGTGCTTGAAAACAACAAATCTAGGATGTTACCACCCCCCCCCCCCCCCGTGTTGGTTCTCTTACGTATTTTACTGGACGATATGTGTCTACAAACTTTTTCATTTCACAGTTCACAGCCCAACGAGCAACAATGTCACAATAATCATTCTGCGAACATAAGTCCGGCAGATTAAAATCACTACCAAACAATATCATTTCACCAGACACTTCTGAGATAATCTAAGACAAGGCACAAACTTCACTTTGATCAGCGTTAGGCGCACGGTAAACCGAGCTCACAGTCAAACAAGAGTTATTAGGCAACACGATTTTGCACTAGACTGTTTCGATAGCTTCGTGGCAGACATCTACAGCGCTAAACTGCAGTGTCGTAAGAACAAGCAGAAAAACGCCCCCTTAGATGCTCGGCCGATCTTTACGATAAACCACGTAGTCTTGTGGAAACACCCCACTGTCTGTAAAAGTTGGTTTGAGCGAAGATTCAGTGCCCATTACAATATGTGCTTCCACTGATTCTATCATTCCAGCAAGCTGGTCTACTTTATTTGTTACACTTCTGCAATTGACTACTAAGGCAACAATATCTTTGTGTTGTTGAGCCTAACTTTTATTTATTGGTAATGTTCTCAAAAAACAGGACAACCGCATCTTTTTCTTTATCCCAGTCACCCAACTATTCACGTTGAGCTTATCAAAACTTAGTTTACATTATTTTTATCGGCCTTCTTAACCTTAGCATATTTCCACAGCTTTTTTTCTGATAGGAGGCGTTTCAGGTGAGTAATCTTTGTCGATACCGTACGCGGTTGATTAATTGATATGTGGGGTTTAACGTCCCAAAACCACTATATGATTATGAGAAACGCCGTAGTGGAGGGCTCCGGAAATTTAGACCACCTTGGGTTCCTTAACGTGCACCCAAATCTGAGCACACGGGCCTACAACATTTCCGCCTCCATCGGAAATGCAGCCGCCGCAGCCGGGTTTCGAACCCGCGCCCTGCGGGTCAGCAGTTGAGTACCTTAGCCACTAGACCACCGCGGTGGGGCAACGCGGTTCCTTCAAGTTTCCTGGTGCTTGACAGAATTAATAGTTTTTTCTTAAAAGATGGAAGACTTACATTGATTGGCCGTTTCCCTTTGCTGTCATAACGTCCTAAGCGATGTGCCCTTTCAACGGATTTAAGCGCAATGACAAGATTTACAAATGTCATTAATCAGTTGCTCTGATTTGTCCAAAGTTTCAAATTGTTCATTACCCTCTACGCCATAGAATACGATGTTTCTTCTACGGCTTCGCTTTTCTAAATCCACGACCTTCAGTTCTAATTCCTTTACTTTATCTAAGAGATATTTAATAACACCGGCTTGATCGGAGACCAATTTATTTACCTCTTGCAATTGTCGTTGAGTGTCATCTAAGTTTTTGCTCATTCCTGTCATTAACGTTTCATGTTCCGTAAGTCTTGCATCGATTGAGTCTATATTGTTTATTCAAAATGGCAGTTTGGCCATCCTAGTTATTTTTTAGCAAGTTATCTGTGTCATGAGGGCCAGGATTTGGCTTGACGTCACCTGATAGCAACAGCAAAAACGCAAGATACAGCATTCTGCTTAAGAAAAAAAAACAAATTTTCCCACCCCTCTCATAGACCCGCTTGTTACAAGGCAACGTCAGTTTTGCCAGAGTGGGTGGGGCCGGCGCAACTAGTAGAAGTTTGCGAGTCATGAACGGACAGTTTCGACTAACCAGCACAAGCAGCAAAAGCGTCAGTCGCATGTCGGCGAAGTAGCCGGCTCCAAATCCACCGGTGGCAAAGTGTTGCTCGCTCAAGTAGCCTTCTTGGTCATCACATGGTTCATCACGCGGTTCCCAGCCAGCAAAACGTAGCGGTACTATACTCCCGATGTCCTTTCGTCTGTCTTGCGTAGACAGTGGCTGTCCGTTGACATCACTGACTACCGGCGGGAGCCAGGTGATATCCGATGCGGCGCACAGGCTGGTCCCGTAACAAAGCGTCACCCCTCCAACTTCATCGAAGGTAGATTCACTGAACGAACACCAAAACAGCACAGATACCTGAGCAAGCAGCAAAAGCGCAAGCCGCATGTCGGCGAAGGTGCCGGCTCCAAATCTTGTGAGGAAACTGAAAATAGAAATGTTTACGTAGTATGGCCACCCGCCCACACTTTCTCGCTCACCGGCACCGAGGCGGCGCGCGGGGAAGCTTGAGGCTTTACGCACCGAACTGCCACCATCACCGCTGCCACCTCGGCCGTGACGTCGGGTGAGCAATATGAGTGAGAGGATAACCTCCGCAGTTTCAAGGGTAACACGCAGCATTGCAGACTGGCGAAGTGAAAAGTTCCACCACCACACCAAACGCTGAACAAAATGCAGGCGATCCCGTGGCGACAGCTGAAGACTAGAACGTTTCGAAACTCGGTGATCTTGGATCTCTGTTACCGACAGCTTTATGCGTCACGCTGCAAGTTTTGCGAGTGCGGGGAAAACCTCAAGCACATGTTACCGGACTCCAGAAGGGGACACAGCCTCGAACCGAACGCGCTGGCATAGTGCACTGCTCTGACGTTCCCTCAAAGAGCAACTGTGGGTCGTCCAGCGGGCCTAGGCCGCCGCCAGAGCTTAAGGGCTCCTGGCCGGCACCTATGTGACGATATATACACATATCCTTGAATAAATTGTGGGGCGGGTTTTTTCTTTTGCATTTCTCTCTCTCTCTCTCTTCCTCTCTCTGATACCGACTCTTTTTTCCAGTATAGTACGTCGACATGGGAGGGAAACGAAAAATACATGTCAAGGCATACGAAATATGTCATTGCAATTTCGCGCCCACATCCTCAAGCGATGCTTTTGCATAGCCGCATAACGTGGGCCACAGTGTAGCGGCGACAATGCTGCTTCTGCCACCCCGCAGTGGTGGTCTGGTGGTACTCGGCTGCTGACCCGCAGGTCGCGGAATCGAACCCCGGCTGCGGCGGCTGCATTTCCGATAAAGGCGGAAATGTTGTAGGCCCGTGTGTTCAGATTTGGGTGCACCTTATAAAACCCAGGTGGTCGAAATTTCCGGAGTCTTTCATAACCACGTCTCTGATAATCAAATATGGTGGTTTTGGGACGTTAAACCCTACATATCAATCAACAATGTTGCTTCTGCCAAGGAAAGTTAAAACGGAGATGAGGTCTTTTATATATAGCCTACTGAGTAAATAAACAGAACAATATGGACAATTTTGGGGGTTTTTTTTTTGCTCTCGTGTTGCCTCCCGTTGTGACGAGAACATGCGAGAAGCCTGTAATTTTGTGTTTTTTTTTCGGTTTAAACAAGACATAATGAGAGATCGCGGCAAGGCGACGCGAACGTGATCCTAAATAAATGTACTGGTACAAACAGAGAAGCATGTGAACTTCAGCTTGTTTATGCATATAGATATGAAAGCACAGCGTAAAAAAAGTCAAGGAAAAAGCAGAAGAAACGCTGTGTGCTCTTTGTTCTGCTTCTTTCTGGTATTCATCACGCTGTTTTTTAACATAATACAAGCAGGTTAACGGTCACGGATACTTAGATGTGTGTTTGTGTGTTGACGGGAATCGAACGTCCCAATACATCGACATATTATGATGCCGTCATGATGTCACAGCTCACAAAATTTGTGACGTCATCGTGATGTCACAAGTAAGGGCGACACAAGAACATGGACGCACCGCAAGAATATTATTTGTATGGTCATTGGCATACTGACCATATCAACAAAAGATCTGTAGTATACGGAAGGTTTGGCGTTGTAATTTATTGTCATTGTCCATGACTGCTTCTTAAAAATATGCCTTTATACTGCGTCGTGGCTTATACGGTAACCAAAGCTAAATAAATATTATATTATGCAAGTCTCGTGCACGCTTAACAGAATTTTCCCGCAACTACTGTATAATAACAGTCAGTAAAGTGTGCAGCTGTGCGAGTTTGTTCATATTTATAAGCAAACTGACGTACACAAAAATAAAGACAAGGGCCCAAAGTGGAGGAGTCGCGAAATGGGAGGCTGCGTTCGTACCGCTCCTGTGGACGCGCTACTAAACCTGTGTTTCTAGAGCTTTTCTTCAAGTGTTCATGAAGTGTTGCTCGCATCGGTTCCGAGAAGTCATCAGGATCCCACCGATACTATATTTGACAACAGTGAGTGATGTTTTGTCAAGTTAGGAATAGTTTGTTTTCCTGCGGAGCGGTGCCCTCTTTAACCCTAACGAGTGGCTTGGGAGACCGCGCGTTTGGCGGGCTTGTTCTTGCCTGCGGTCGGCCCTTCGGAGGCCCGCTGCGCAGAATTATTTCCTCGCGATTGAGTATAGAGTGCACGGAGAGGATATTTCAGAAGAAGAGTTTACTCAAGATAAAGGTTGGCAGTCCGCTGGGCCCAGAAGAGCTGGCGCCAAAACACGCACCGCTGACTCTAACGTGCCATCGTCGCAGTCGGGCGACGCCGCGGCAAATCGAGTGGCGCTGCGCTGAAGTCCGAAGTAATACGGGCGGGACATATGCCCTCTCTTCCTCAAGATGACATCAAGATTGTGATCCGGCCGAGAAGTAGACTCGATATCTCGAAAATTGGCGCAGCTACGGTGGCAGACGCAATACTAGTTGCCACTGGCATAAGCCAGAAAGATTCGTGCCAGGATACTCTGAAGCCTGAGTCTGCACTAAAATATTTTGGTTGCCATTACTCCCAAGCGCGAAAACGCAGACAGAAACGTTCGGACGAAGCAAATACTCATTTCAGGCAAGGTGCACAAGCCAAGTGCCTATGAGACTGCCCCACACTCCACGTGCGAAGGGGTCATTCGCAACGTCCTACTTCAAGACGGCCCTGACGTCATTGATGCCAAGATTGTCAACACAAATAATTTACTCGCCTTAGCAGCGAAGAGAATAGCGCAAACTCGCAAGGTCATCATCGCCTTCGACGTGTATCGTGTACCGAACTTTGTCAGGTATGGACCGGTGCTGATGCAGTGTTCACTATACCGCAAGCAAATCGACGTGTGTTATGCGTGCGGCCGTCTTGGTCATCACGCTGACGTGTGGCCCACTCCCGGTGACACGATTTACCGTGGTTTTGGTGCCGCAAGTCCCGACAAGCAATATGTGTGAACTCCCAAGTGCAAACCCTGTGGTGGCCAGCATCTCACGGCTATCAAAGACTGTGCTCAAAGGTTCAAGATCCCGTACATTGTGCGCCGTCGTCGCAGTGAGCATGCCAGAATGGCTGGTGCTGCGTCAAGGTCCCCGCAACGTCACCTCGACACTGCGGACGAGTTCCAGTCTTCGTCACCCATCACGGATGCTAAGCGCAGAGGACGCCCACGCTCCCGGGGAAGCTCGGGAGGCCGCTCCGGATTTACGCACCGTGGTGCCTCCGGGGGATGTTCCGGCTTGCGCTCCAGGTCGACAGAACGTGCCCGGGGAAGTTCCACTTCTCAGCGTCGCTCCAACTCAAGGCCGGGGCACGTTTCATTAGAACCGACCAGGTCCCGCTCCCGCACCCCCACCCCCTCTAACACCAAGAAGCCGACATGAGCATGAGCTCTGCGAGAGCATCGAGGGTCAGCTCAGATCTGGGAAGAGCTGGGGTCAACTCAAACACCTTCTCGATCAGGGCAGCACAACATCCTGCCAGAAGCGATCCCTCGCGCGAGCCATCCATCATACTACTGACTCTACCCCGGACGAATTGGTTGTCAACAACCTTATAGACAAGTATCTGTGAGTAGTGGATAGCTCAGCACCCACACAGTTTCTGTACTAAGTGGGGGAGACGTGCCGGAGTTGGACCAGGACTACACTGTGGCCGAGATCCAACAGGCCTTCTTTTTCATTATGCCAAATTCGCCCCTGGCCCTGATGGCATAACAAATAAGATGCTCAAGAACCTTCATGATGACTCAATCGAATTCCTTGCGGAAAATATGAATGAGGTTTGGCACAGTGAGGAGGTCCCCGCACAGTGGAAGACTGTCTACACAGCTCTAATCCCGAAACCTGGTAAAGCACCAGGAATAGACGATTTAGGACCGATTTCCTTAACTTCCTGTGTCGGTAAGGCCGCAGAGCACGCCCTTCTGAACCGACTCAAAGTGCACCTCGAGACCAAGGACATGTACACCCACAATATGATTGTTTTCAGAGCTGGCCTCTCGACAAAGAATGCCTTGAAGCTGATAAAGCATCAGATCATCGACCAGAGCACAGGAGATACCACAACCATCCTTGAATTAGAGCTGGAGAAGGCTTTCGACAATGTTTCTCACGAATTCACTCTCCAGTCTATTGCCAGCCTAGGGCTACGGTAGAGAGTCTACGACTTCGGGAGATCCTTTCTTTGCCAGAGAACTACCAAGCTCAAGATGACTGGAAACCTGCGTCTCAAAGTGAAATACGGCTTTTCACTTGTGACGGGTCCCCAGGGCCCATAGGGGACTCGCTCCGAATATTGGGAATGTATATTGAGTCCAACGGCGCAAACGGAGCTGCACTCAGACAGATCACTACCAAGACGGAACTGCTCTCGGCCTCATTCGAAGGGTCACCAACAGACACCGGGTAATTGAGGAAGACAATCTTATCCGCATCATAAATACGTTTGTGCTCTGCCACCTTTCGTACTCGGCGGCCATGCATAATTGGTATGTTGCAGAGACGAGCAAGCTCAATTCCCTGATAAGAAAGGTCTTCAAGCTCACGCTTGGCTTGCCTGTAAGCACTCGCACTGAAAACCTTTTCAAGCTCAGTGTTCACATTACACTCGAAGAGATAATCGAGGCGCAAGAGCGCTCACATCTGCTCAAGCTTTCCGGAACCAAATCGGGCTGCCAGATACTCGAAGATTTGGGCCTCAACTCTATTGACCAGTGTGCCGATCTCATGTAGGTTCCCAGAAACGTCAGGTATCAACTGCGCATCGCACACATTCCCCGCAATATGCACCCTGTGCACAACGTCGGTCGACGTAGAACCAGGGGTAGAGCTCTGCTCGAGCACGTCCGTAGCAATCCCACTGATGCAAGCTTTCTGGATGCTGCACCATGTGTCGAATAAGAGGCATTCGCTGTTTCCATCGTCGACTCTAATTCTAGGCTCACTTGTTCCGCTACGGCACGCACATCGAAGCCTGTGATATCCGAACAGATTGCAATCGCGCTAGATAGTTGCAGAGAGTCAACATACAGCGACTCCAAGGCGGCTATGAAAGCCTACAAAACCGCGATGGTAGCTCCTCAGGCCCTTCGTATTCTCCACAGCGTCATGAGTATCACGCCCCATTCTCTCACTTGGTTTACCACTCACCTGAGATCGATTGAGGGCTCTACCTCAAACCCAAACGAGGGCGCACACGAGGCCACGCAAGGACTCACTGACCGCACCACCTCCGCAGTCCCTCTGCCTCGCTGGGAACCCTTACTTACATTTACCGAAATAACAAACCACTTCTATCTGTCAGGAAGGGTATTCCTTCTCCCACACCCTGCCTCGTGCAAGGCGCAGGCAGTCAACCTTAGACTATTACAAGCCAGTGCGTACCCTAATCCTGCGGTTCTTCATGCCATCTACCCTGAAAGGTATCCAAGTGCGGATTGCTCCGCTTGTGGACTGTTAGCCACTTTCAACAATGTGTTGTGGAAATGTGAAGCCATCGACCCCGCCCTCAGCGAGGACAGGTGGGCTGCGCTCTTACGCAGCCCCGAACTTAAGCATCAAACTCTGGCCGTCCAGAGTGTCCGTGAATGGGCCGCCAAGCTCGGCTCAACAGTCCCTACGTGGGATTAGCCGTGTGACACGGAGTCTCCCCTGCGTCTTCTCAGGACCAAAATAAAGTTTTAATCTATCAATCAGGGCACACATTATCCGGACAAGAACAGAAGAGAATTTAACATTCACCTTGTATTTCTCCCGTACTTGAATAATAAAAAATTGACGGCAGATCCACGAGGTGATTGATGACGAGATTGGGCGAAGCTCCTGAAAGTAATACGGTGAAGTTTTCTTCCGTTAATTCGCCTGGCGATATGCGCGCTTCCTCACCGCTTCCCATTGTCGAACGTTTTCAAGATCTGCTTCGCGATGTTGACGTGCTGCCTCGGCCTCTCGTTCCCGTACGAAAGGATGTTGCCGACGCTGACGTACCGCTGCAGCTTCTTGTTCTCGTACGGCGGAATCTTGCTGACGCTGACTTGTTGATGTGGCTTCTTGTTCCCGTACAGCAGGATCTTGCCGACGCTGACGTGCTGCTGCAGCTTCTTGTTCACGTATGGCGGGATCTTGCCAACGCTGCCTTGCTGATGTGGCTTCTTGTTCTCGTATAGCAGAATCTTGTCGACGCTGCCTTGCTGATGTGGCCTCTCGTTCACGTACGGAAGGATATTGCCAACGCTGACGTGCCGCTGGAGCTTCTTGTTCACCTTTGGCGGGATCTTGCCGACGCTGCCTTGGTGATGAGGCGTCTTGTTCCCGTACAGCAGGATCTTGGTGGCGACGTCGCGCAGCTTCCCGGCGCGCTTTTTCCTCGCGTGCTCTAACTTCAGGGTCCTGTCTGCGAGCGCACGCTGCTGCTGCCCTGCGCACCAACCTTTCGGCATCCTTATCCATACGAGCACACACCGACGGCAACGAGCGTCGGCAACTACAAACCTGTATCGATATGGTTTTGCTTATAAACCATTGATTTAGAAAACACCTGTCGTCTTTCGTTAAGCAGCTGGCGTCTTCTGTTCTTTTTTTGCTTTAGAAACATCTGGCGTCTTTTCGTTTTGCTTTTAGAAAACATCTGGCGTCTTTCATTGGTTTGTTTCATCAATCAATGGCATTTTGAACCAAAATTCAATTAACAAATTGCGTAATTGAACAAATTATTGTTCAATTACGCACAGGAGAAATCTCACGAGGCACTACCCTGGAGGTAAACAATGGCTGCTACTGGGAATGAGAGACAGCAGAAGTCGGCTTTTAACACTTGTACTTCTACTAACGTTTCCTACTGAAACATGCCAATGGCAACTAATGGGGAATGAGAGACGGAAGAATTTGGCTTTTAGTTAACGCGCACGCTGCGAATTTTCCTTATTGTTCGACAACGCACAGGAGAAATCTCCCACCGACACCACCTTGGAGGTGAAAGCCTAAGACTGGTTACACACTACGACTACGAATACGAGGAACGAAGTGGTGCCGCTATAAGGAGCCTCGCCCCTAATATGAATTGTTAAGGCTAAACGTCCTGAAACCACCATAGATTATGAGGAAGACTGTAGTAGAAGGCTCCGTGAATTTCGACCACCCGCGGTTCTTTAACGTGCACTTCATCTATGCACACGGGGCTCAAACGCCTTACGTTTTCACCTCCATCGAAAATGCAGCCACCGCGGTTGGGATTTGAACCCGTGGCTTGCGGGTCAAAAGCCCAGACCACCGTGGCGGGTGCCCGCGTGTATTCCAGGCAACGAGGCCCCCGGCCTGCGCAAGCAAAGAAGAATGGGATGTCTTCTCTTTCTCCACGAACTCTTCGCCTTCCAACCAAGTTTGGAACCAGTCGCCAAGAAGCATCACAGCACGAAAACAAAAAAAAAAAACAGAAGAATGGGACTGTATTTTTGTTCGTGTCTTGAATGCACGCGTGACTGCCGTCAGCTGTATAAAGCAGCACACGTGTCTTTTACACGTGTATTCGATAGCCTGTGCGAGGGCCAGGACAACTTGAGGATTGCACAAGGTCCTACGAACTCACCTAGCTTTATAAACTAGGGAGGCCATGTTACCCGACCTTCCTCTCTCGCAAACATATTCTCAAGAAGAGTCATATGCCTTTGCGATGTCGAGGCGAACCACATACCATAAACTCTCACTACCATAAACACCTTTACATAACCCCCATTGTTTCAACGCGCCACTCGGGGGACCTTCATGAACGTGAGGTAGGGGGATACTCGATCATGCCAGCTTTTTTTGCTTGACATTGACTTTCTTGCCCTTTTTATTTTATGTGCATGTGAGTGTCATGTGTGTGTGAGGGGTGGGGAGGGGAAGAATTTGGGCTTTTATTAGCCTTCCGCCACTTAACAAAGAGTATAAGAAAGGACGGGGTAGGCGGAAAGGAGGAGAGGTGTTTCGTATTCCGCGATGTTCTCGACGTGCACACGCTTTACCGCGTTCTGAAGCGTGACGCTGTTTGTCATTGTGACAGGCTCCCTCCAACCATGTAACCCGCAAGGTACGACGCAATTTCTTTCGCTCTCTATTTACTTTTTTTTGTTGCTAGCCTCTGAAACACGTGAAGAGACACGAATCAACTAACGAGCCCTCTCGATTCATGGCGTGAATGTTTCCCGGCTCTCTCGCTTTTCTTGGGAGGAGGGGTGTTTTTTATTGGAAGCCTTGGTAACCATGAAAAAGTTAAATGGTTAGTGCCACATTAACTCATTAGTCACTCTGTGGTACAGCTATAAAGATTTAATCCGCAAACCACCACTGTTCCTTGCTTAACACACGTTCTCAAGAACGTCAGTGGCGGAAAAGGAAAATAAATAAAAGCTCTCAAGTGCATCGCTTCTAGAAGTACATCAGATAATGACTTAGCTGAATTCAACAAGGCGATGAGTACCAGTCTAAATATAGCCTCTAGGAACATGGCGGCCACATTCATTGAGCCTATAATAATGATAATGACCGCAAATACTAGTCTTGAGAAGTGAAGTGAATTGCATTTTTTTTTCTGAAATGCTGGACAAAGTACTATCACAAGCCCGCACGGGCCATTTATGTCACCCAGTAGTAACTTGTGGCTCAATTTGTGACACAACATGCATGTCCTCTTTACCAACTCCTTTCTTATTTCTGGAAGATCCCGTGCAAACAATTGTATCATGTTTACCATAGCCTTCAAAAAGAATCCACCTGCCAAGCTGCAAGCAATGCTTACATCAGTGATAAACTGCAAAACTTGCTTGAAATCAATCGCAACGAGTAGATATAGTGAATGATAAAACAGCAAAAGCCTAATGCGAGCTTTAGCTGGGCTAGTTTTTTACTTAAGTGAGCATGCAGAACGCAACATGTGCCGGTGGGGTTACCAGTTGACAAGAAGTTTACTTGATCTTGCTATTGGGCTAGCCAATAATGTGTTCCTCTCAAAAATGGGATCTATTCAGAACTTCCTAATGAACACATATATTTACACTCGCAAGTAATCAATAGGTTTATAAAAGATGGTCGTAACCATGTGCGTGTGTGAACGCGTATGTTAATAAGGGGATATCAAGTTGTTCCTGTTTTGCAATATTACAATTACGTATGTGAGCGAAAAAATTTACGCCACAACTAGATGCTGCCTCCCTAATGCGCATGAAGTAGCTGTACTGAAAAAACAAAACTTTGGTCAAGAATATGACGAAGGTTCTATTTCATGTAGCTAAAATTCTGGAGACTTCTCATGCTGTAGTGCATGCAACTTACTTGCCCTAAACAGGCCATCAGCACAGGCGTCCTGGGTAAAGAGGCTCCGTGTAAAATTTCGCCCCCGAGTTAAAATAAACAGATGGCATGCTAGTTTGAGACACTTTCCTTCGCCTGGGCATTGCCTTCAATCGATGCTACGTACACCTAATCAGGCGTGCCACCAGTGCGAATGGTAAACACTGCCAAGCGAGCGAAACCTTACTCCATATATTTTGTGACTCCCAACTACATGCGACACAAAGGAGGAAGCCGCCAACATCAATGCTTGCCGGCGTCGACGCAACAACACTTAATCAAGCTGCATTATATCTGCAATGTGGGACCAAACTCTGTCGAGAACTTCTACAAAGGCTGTTCTAGACTTCCTGAAAAGTACTCGACTTGATACAAAGCTGTAGGTTAACCCCCGTGTTAACTACCTATATAGTGTACATGCGCACCCCTTCTTATCTGCCCGCATCAACAGGCTTAAACCCTTTTTCCCAATCATATTCCTTAAGCCATGTATAAAGTAGCACGCTAGAGCACCTTTGCTCTGACTGATTTCTGTGCCATCGTCACCTGGGCCGAAAGCATCACGTATGCTGGTTTATGCCAGATTAGAGGACGGGGCTGAGACCTGCTACTGGAATGCTACAACCAATCTTGGGCTGATGGCTTCCTTTCTGATAAGTGGAAATACAGCCGCTTGGTACCAACCCTCACTTCTGGAAAGACACCGCGTGGCCTTGAATTATACCATCCTACTGCGCTGTCTAGCTGCGTAGGGAATGTATTAGAAATAATGGTCTTCACACGCTCTGAGTGGTACCTGGAATTGTGTATTACATATCCAGAAGTTATGGCTGGTTTTAGACAAGGCCGTTCTTTTATACACAATGTTATTGGCTTTGTGACCTTTGTGCAACAACAGTAATCCCTCAAGCACATATGCGCTGCTATGTTCTTCAACGTGAAAGAAACCTACGGCAACGTAACGCATGACGGCATTCTCGATGGTTAAGAAAACATTGAAATCGGTGGAAAAATGTTTCAATGCTACCTATCGAACAGATACTTCTTCATACTTACTGCGGAAAGCACCGCCGTAAACCAATACAGCTCTCGTGGCATCCCACAGAGTGGGCTTCTCAACTCTACTTTGTTTAATCTCAGTATCACGAGACTTGCCCGAGTTCTGCTTCAATCCGTCCACCCTTCTGTATACGCTGATGACGTATACATTTGGGCTTTGGCAATGACGCCACTGCAGGCATGTGCAAGGCTTCAAGAAGCAGTGAAAATAACGTCGAAGTCTCCCCGTGCTTTGGGCTGATAGTTTTCACCGAGAAATGTGCCTTAGTTTCTTTCGCCCACAAGCCGGTGTTCTGCTATACCGTTTCCATCAAGAATGTCGGTGTTTTGTACAGGAGACGTCATCGATTCCAGGGCATAATTATTGACAGAGATCTTTCATGGAGGGCTCACAATTCGCACTTGAACAAGTGGCTCACCTGTATCGCCCACGTAATAAACTTTTTCTCCGGTAAAACGTGGAGCACATCCGTGTCAGCCATGCTTGAGCTGTACAGGGCGCTCCTCTTGGGGTATTTCAGTATAGCCCTTCGCTTGCTTTGAAATACCTAGAAAACTAAGATTGGTTTCTGCGAAGCATTCAAGGATAAGTCCTTCACACATGCTTGGGATTGCCTACGTGTACTAACACGGTCGCCACAATTGTCATTGCCAAAGACCAACCGTTTACGACATACATAACGGTCGACACACTTCGGGCGCACATTCATCATATAATCATCTTTTTGCATTACATTTACGCCGTAGTAAATCAGTACCAACTCACTCGCCTCTCTATTTTTCTGAGTTCTCCAGAATGGTTACGGCTAACCAGAATTCTTCTTTCTAGAAGCTCCCACCCACAACCATACCACCATTCCAGGAGAGGTGTCTGCAAAGACCCTCTGTGCACCTTGAAGTGCCGTGGATGTACAAAAAGGCTAGCCTGTCATCGGCAGCCCTTAATAAGATCTCATTGAACCTTTTGTATTATATGCAAGCCGAACTTATAATTATACGGATCGCTGAGTCTCGAGAAGGTCGATAAGCGTCTTTGTGATTCCATCTTGATCAATCACCGTCAAGTGCAAGACTTCACACGTCACAACATGTACTTGCTCGAGCTCATCACCCTTCAACCCGAAAATAAAGTTGTTATGTGAGAATCCCCTGGTAAGGCTATATTCCGTGGCTCTGAGGCAGTTCTTCAAAATTAGCGAAGTCTACGACGCTGGTACTACTATCAGATGGTATCTTAAATCAAGAAAGTCAGTCATCGCCTAACGAAGAACATGAAATAATCTTTCAATGGCTACCTGGTCACTGTGAGATTAGTGGTAAGCACCTCGCTGACAACGCTGGCCGATGTGCCCACAACGGAGCGCCCACACTGCTCTTACTCCTGTGAAAGCATGACGCTGCAAGAGACCTTCGCCACATCGCGCATAATGCCACACTTATGCATTGGATTATTTCACTGAACTCCAATCAACGTCCACAGAACCTGGATTCATTTATCCAATTACACCTGCCACCAAAGTATTCGCAAAGTGACGCTACAATGCAGCATAGGTTGTGGGTCAGCGTTGCCTGTCCCGATTTATTCAGTTAGTATGGCGATCCCCCCCCCATCCGCAACTGTGATATCTCTCAATGCGTAAAAACTGTCGATCATGTCATGTGCGGTTCTGCGTACTATGAAGAAGGTCGCCGGACTCTCCATTTTTCTTAAGAAGACGGGATGATCGACCTTTAGCTCTGGAGAAAATCTTGGGTGCATGGCCTTCAAGTAACATCAGCACTAAAAGCCACACGAGCCCTTCTTCGATTCTTGAGGGCAACATCACTGTGCAACCACCTGTGAAATCAGCACTGTGTGTACGACGTATGTGTTATTTGCAATGTTTATCTCCTCCTCCTTTCTCTCTCTTTCTATCCCTCATTCCCCCTCTCCACGTGCATACAATAGCAAACTCGTCTTAGTCTTGCTAACTTACCTACATTTGTGATATTCTCTCTCTCTTTCTGAACCATCTAATAAAGTATCTATTTTTTTCGGCGTATCCCCAGTTTACCGATAACGCGGTGTTCTTTTCGCCGTCTCAAAACGATGACCTTGTCAGAAATAACATAATATAAAAGAAAGTTCAGTTTACTGAACAGGATACACCAGTACCATGAAATATTGCTGCTAGACTGGCATATAAGGTGTTTGTTTGCAATGTAATGCACGCCGCAATATAACCTGCCTCCTTAACATTAACGCTAAAAAAGAAAAAAAAGATATACATTTAATCGCCGCATTACACCTGCATCACCAATTTTAGGCACAATTTCACGGTCTGTAGCGTGGGCTATCCGCGAAAAAACATGGTATTTCATATTAAGAGTTCAGCTTCGCAATAAAAAAAAACGTATGTGGGTTGCCTTTTGTTTCCTTTCCTAATAATTTGAAAGATCCCCTCGGAAGGCGATGAAAGTGAACTTCAAAGGTTGAGCTCACGTAGTTTCAGCTTGGCTGCAAAAACAGCTCAAAATACATTGCAAATCATAAAATACAGTTAAAAATGGCACGTGTCATTTCGGTGGGCGCCACACTTCTGGCCTTTGCTTTGAGCAGGGAGTCAATGAAGCGGTGACCAATTTAGCCTCCTCTATTAGCTGTCCTCACACCGAAAAGCGGAGACTGGCTTCGACCACTTTCTTGTCTCGCTTGAAACGTTCCGCGGGCCACCAGGCATACCGAAACGCTTGATCAAAAAATCCAGCTAACGATGAGCGCGTTAAGGGCCTCTCTCAATACTCTGCAATAATGTGCTGCTGGGTGACCTTGTGATATGCATATGTAGCGTGTGCCACGTTGGAGATCTTGGGGCCAGAGTTAGAGGTGGCAGTTAGCTTTTTACTACTTTAACAAGAAGGAGTTTTGAGACGGAGTCCACCACGGCTTCGCTGACATATTGCTGTAACAGATATGACATTGTAAAGTGTACACTAACCTGTTGCAAGGAAAACAAAAACTAGAAGGAAAAGCTCTGTCGGGGTGCGTTGAACGAGCGCCTTTCCGTTTCATGGCGCTAACCACTATAGGCCACGTAGCATACGTTCCATCACATGTAATCAGTAAGCCATTTATATACTCTATACTGTTTTGCGATCTTCACAGCTCTAGCACTTAAGCGCGTTTATGTCATCATAGGCGAGATCGGCTCAAGTTTGCCGCGCTGTAAAGGATGGCGCTTATCGCAATTCAACAAACGCCGCCTTTACGCAGCGTAGTCTCTCCTGCGCGCGCACTTATCAGACTCTTCATTTCAGAGAGCACAAAGATCCCTTCGCTTGCCGCCACGGCCGCATTTACCAAAGAAACACACTGCTCACACACGAAAATGAAAGAATTGTGACAGTTGATCGTGCTTGTCCTGTGTACACTTGTGCGTCTGTTTCTTGCGTCTTTCGCTTCAAGTGTGGAACTGCGAGAATCGTTTGTCCGTACTCGTCCTGTGTATGCTCACTTTTCACGTGCTTTCCGCTTTTGGCTGGTGCTGCAAATTTAGAACTGTTTGCCGTCCTTTGTCTTACACCACGATTTGTTGCTATAGCATTCATCCTTTCGCCCTTGTGGTAAAACAATTCACAATAAACGCTCCACTTCCTTTGACAAGACACGTTTCACTTTCGTGTTATACCGATTCCTAGAAAGAGTGATCAACCACGCTTTCAAATGCGAAGCATTTCTTAGCGAACTTCGGTGAATTTGAGCGTATCTATCTATCTATCTATCTATCTATCTATCTATCTATCTATCTATCTATCTACCTATCTATCTATCTATCTATCTATTTATCTTTCTATCTATCTTTCTATCCAAGCGGAGTATAGTCATTACTTCTTACAAAAACAAGTGTAACTTTTTGTGACTATAGGGGTACTCTATAGCTCACAATAAGTGAACAAATTACAAATTTAGATGCTTTTGATTTAGTTTGGTTCATGTAAAGCCTATAATATGCTAAAAGTCTTTTTTTTTAGTCTTGTTTTCTCACCACTAGAAGAATAAGAAGAAGCTAACAGGACAAGCATTGACTCTACTGCCCTTTCCTTTGGAATGTCATCGCCTTACTCTCCACTTGAGTACCACTTTGAAGTCGTACAAGCACGCGCAGTCCTCTTTATTTCAAGTTATGGCTGATAGTAAGATGCAACTTAAGAAGCAGTAGAGGCCACACCCAGAGCACTGAAGCCAGTGTGCCGAAGTTACTCGTGCAATGTCATATGTTCTCCAACAATCCGGCTTATGAAGCTGGTCTAGAGCGCTTACTCATCGGTGCAGGTTTATGTGCGTTGAACTTTGACGGGAACTGACACCACTTTAGAAACTTGTACCCGGCTATATGTGGTTTAAAGTATATAATAAACCAAACAGCTCAATATGAATATGCGAGCGTACTGAAACCAGACGAATACGTAGCTCCTACCGTAGAGTACAAACGTAAGAGGAGAAAAATTTCAACGAATTCATGGCCGCACTATTTCGGGATGATAATATAAAGGCTGTCTCTAGGAAAACAGGCCACAAATTACAGCACTTTCGCTCTCTTTCATTATTTCTGTTCTGTGATTACTGAGTGGGGGAGATGGGGAGGACGTTGTTTGTAGAGTGCAAATTGTATGTTTATAGGGTGCAAAGCACCTGCGCTGTGTTGCTGTAGTCCTAGAGAATACCGCGTGCGCTTGAGAGCGCAGGGATTGCTGTACAAAAGAAAATGGTGCACCACCTGAGGCTAATGGCAGTTTAAGCCCCGTCACAATAATGCAAATTTAAAAGCTACAACTCTGCATTAACGCTTTAGTCTTTCCGAGAAACGCGCCATGTCGTCATCATTTGAATCGTTATCTTTTTCGCGTGCACAATGCTTGTGCATCATGCCCTCTTTTTACAGCCAAACATTTATTTTTATTGCCTTGTACAAGCCACCCGACGGGACTCGAGAATTCCTATAAAAACTACAGGTTCACATATTCGCTAACATAAAACTAAGAATATAATCTTGGCTGGCGGCTTTAATCTCCCTAATGTTAAATGAGATTGACCTGACACCTAAAACGACGCGAATATTATTTTTGACATAATACTAGAGCATGATATTGTGCAAGCTGTTAACCAGCCGACTCGAGTTCATGATACTTGCAGTTCTGTCTTATAGTTAGTATTCTTTCCCCAATGAATTGTCGATTACAGTGTTGATATTGAACATGGGCTCTCTGATCACAAACGTGTCAATATTTTTATTCCAATTTCTAGCCGTAAAGTGCCAAATGAAACACACATGCTTGTCTACAAAGATTACTCGCATGCGCTCGATGTATTAATTATTATTCACTTAGACGCTTATCTTAGTGATTTTTATGACGGTGATATCGGTGTTTTGTGGCATCGAGCATGTACCAGTATTGCTTTGACAAACTTACCCTTAGCAAATGAAAGAAAGTACACAAAGACACGCTTTCAATGACGCGGGATATCATGCAATCGAAACGTAAAACTAAGAGATTAAAAAAGAATCGCGCATCACCCCATGTCATAGCAGAAGTTGACGGAAGCCATGCAAATGCATTGCATAGTTGAAAAAATGGGTACTTCAGTAAAATGCTATATAATTTATTAAAATTGGCCTTACTAAATTTTGGAAGTATTTGAGGGGAAAAAAAGAAACTGGTGTCACAGAATAATGCTAATGGCGGTATAAAAGTGAACAGTCATCACTGGACAATTTAACGCATACTTCAACAATGTTTTTTTTTTCTGTTGCAACTGGTAGCGTTCCCACTGCCCCACTTGACACCACGGCCGTTACAAGTTCTTCAACTGCTTTAAAATTTATTAGTTACCCCGGGGTGCTTTCAATGCTACTAAACTTGCAAACAAAAGCTTGCCCGGAGCGCGACAATATTGCGAATGTTTTTTTTTTTTCGCCGATACGCCGAACTTCTTCAAAGTTCATTTTTCATTATATTTCATGCTTTCTTGGCGTGATCTAATTTGCTGAAAGACTGGAAGACGGCCCGTGTGGTGCCCAAATAAAAAAAAGGTTATAATCTCTGTTTAGATAGATATCGTCCCATTTCACTTACATTTTGCTGTAAATTAATTGAACCTGTTATTATAAAAGCAGTCAATGAGTGTCTTGACGACTAAAAAATTCTGCCCAGCTCGTAACACGGTTTCAGAAAAGGGTATTCTCCAGTCACACAACTAGTCACTGTCATTCATACTATTGTTTCAGCTATTGAAGATAATAATCAAATCAACTAAATGTTTTTATTTATTTATTTACCATAGTACCCACAGCGCCCAAGGGCATTACAAGGGGGGGGGGGAGGAAGGAGAATACAAAGTTTTGACTCTGAATATAGATACCTCACACTTCAACAGCACAATAATAACGTCATTCATTGTCAACTACAGGTAGCGTCACGTAGGAGTAGACAATACAAAGCAGCTTCACAATACCGTTTCGCCCCTACACATCTTCGCGAGTACACTACTCTAGACCCTGAAGTAATCTTGAAAATACTTCATGGGAAGCAACCTCTGCTACTTCAGAAGGCAACCTATTCCACCGTGCTATCGTTGTGGAAAAAAAATGACATTTTAAATGCGACAGTGCGGTAGCTTATTTCCCTTTTTTTTATTGGCATGATGTAGTCGCTGTGAAACGTAGTCCAGTTTGTAAAAGTATTCTGAGGGGTCTGGACCTTTCAGCAAAGGTTTAGATTTTAGCAAAGCTTTCAATAAGACAACTCATTCCAAACTAATATTCAAGCTACGAACTTATGATATTCCTCAATTACTGGTTTCTTGGATAGCTGAATACCTAAAAAACATGAACAGTTCGTGCATATATGCGGGCACCACTCTGCCTGTCTGCCAGTCACTTCTGGAGTACCGCCGGAAAGAGTACTAGGTCCTTTGTTGTTCCTTGTGTACGTCAATCACATTGTTTGTCTTGTCAAAAAACAAATGTACAAGTAAGGCTATTGGCCGATGATTGTATGTTGTTTAAAGAAATAACCCACGTTGGTGACCAAGATGACTTAAACGAAAGCCTCAGTCGCATTTTTCAGTGGTGCTTTCATCGGGAAACGACCTTAAATGCAAAAAAGTGTTCTTTTACCAATTTTCTGAAAGGAAACATCGATATATTATTATTATAAGCAGGGTTCTTCTCCGCCTACACAAGTAACTAACTATAAATTTTTATGCGTCTTATTTGCAATAATCTTTCCTAGAACCTTCATGTTCAAAACATTTCTTTCTCTGCGCAGCAGGTTGAACTACGAACTTCAACCTGCTGCAGTCTCTGTTAACCCCTTCAGGCGCGAATTAAATCTGACGTAGCGAAAAAAAAATTTTGTTCAGATTATGAATACATAACGCTATTAAAGAAGGAATCCACAAGAAATTCAGAAAAAAATTCATTGGTTCAATTTTTCAATGGCGTCCACATATGTGGACATTGCGCCTCAAAGCAGTCATATTGTCACGTGACCGTTACCCAAGCGCGCGCACGAAGACGCAGGGAAAGGAAGACGACGAAGGTGCGCCATGGCTTGTGCGTGGGTTTTTCGCCATACTGCCTGTTGTATAGGCTCTAGTAAATACATATTTTACATCTCGCTTTCCTTGTTGCAATACCCATGAACGGTGGAGAAGAAGAAAACAAACGCTTTTATTTCGGAGGCTCGCAAATAATCATTGCAGGAACACTGCTTAGGAAGTCTTTTCCGCAAAAATAATCAGAAAGAGTCTATTTGGTATGAAACAAATAAAAACAGTCGTTCTGAGATGTCAGACAAAGGAAAATGTTGCATTTCCTGCAGCGGACACGGCTTTTGGATGTGCATTCCTCTCTCCGGCAGCGTTGTGCGTTAGCCATGTTTACTTGCTGCGGCCAATGATTAATCCCATCATAGCGAACAGTGCTGACTGGTAGTGGTGAAGCATTGGGTACCTTCTTTTTCACTGTTCGGGAGTTGTCATTGCTCGGACGTCCACGCTTCTTTTGTGGCTTATTGCTGTTCAGCAGGCAATTCGCGACGTCTGTTTGGAACGCCATCATGTCCAGTGTCTCTTTTCTTAGTAGCCCTGCTTTATTGGCATCCCTTAAGTATTCAAGCCAACTGTTGGAGAGCGCAAAAGATGCAAAATGGGAAATCACTCTCACAGGCCACTTTTTCGTTCGCGTCCGCATTGGGTAGAGGGACATGATGAAGTCTAGTTTGTCTACTCCACCCATGTATTTGTTGTAGTCCAGGACTACCTCTGGACAGTCAATGTCAACGTGGACCTTTTGGGATTCGCTCCATCTTCTCACGGTGCCAATATTTCCAACTCCAAGGTGGGTAGAAGCCATGTTGACGGTCCCGTTGTCTTGCCAACGAACAAGGACAACTTCGTCGTTCTGGGAAACCCGCTCATCATAGCTTCCCCGTCCTTCTTTCTTCATTTCCTTGTCTGTTTTCATGACGCATCCTGCCAAGCGGTTTCCCCTAATTGTGCCACTAGCCAAAATGCCGATCTTTTTTAACTCAAGAAAGAGCTTCACGGACGTAAAATAATTGTCCATGTAGCACTTGATGTTCTGTGCCTTCGGGAGGCTTTCAACAAGGCGCATTACGACGGAGCCACCAAGGCCAAGATGTGCATGTTCTTTGCTCACTCCCGTTCCCTTCCCTTGGTAAAACTCAAAGTCATGTGCAAGACCGTCAAAACTGCAGCGTACAAAAACCTTCACGCCTTCTGGGTTCGGTTTTCCTTTCACAAATTGCTTTGCAGCAATGCGTCCTGTGAACGGCACCATCTGTTCATCGATGCTATTCTGTTCCAAGGGAACAAGCTGTAAGCAGCGGCTTCTGACAGCTTCTAGCAACGGCCTAACTTTCCAAAATTTGTCTTGGCTGTTCGGGTCCCGTTCTTCATTAGCGTCGCTTATGTGGAGAGCGCCTCTGATTTTGAAGAATCGCTTCACGCCCATCGAATCGGCTATTGCGGGAATCCTCGTTGCAGTTTGCCAATACATTCTGACGCGTGGGTATTTCAGAACACCCATCAGCATGAGCATTCCAAAAAATATTTTGATCTCTTCTTTTGTAGTGGCTAATACGGCACCGTCTCTTTGCAGGACATACCTGTTTGTGAATTCAGCAAGGTCTTCAAATATCTGTTCGGTGAAATACTTGCTAAAATACACAAGTGGCTGCTGGCATGTCGAGGCTACTTCAGGATTGTAGTGGCAGTCAACATCACTTGGAGCAAAATCTTTCTTCACCCATTTGAACTCAGCCTTCGTAGATGCCGCAGGTGCGTTCGAGCTGACCGTGGCGTCTGGTCGTGCAGGCAGTGCAGCTGTGGTCGTGGATGCGGTCACCTGACCATTGGCAGGCTGAAACAAACAGCGTAAATTAGGGTCAAAGTACCTTTAGACAGTTTGGTGCCATATGTTTCCCGAGAACACAAAATAATGTCTCACAATCTCGAGCAAACTTACTATGTTTTCTTCATTTTCTGCTTCCAATTCGTCATCTGAAAAGTCGCCATCTGAGATATCTCCATTTGATATTCTCATGAGGATTTCTTCTGCTGTCGCATCATCAACTTTCTGACGTTTTGAAGCATGATCTTCAAGTCCTGGAGACAAAAAATCACACATAACCATCATATCTGCGCACACGGTGCGAAATGGCTGCCCTGCAACAAAGGCAGCACTAAGGCGCAATGTCCACGATCGTGGACGCGGTATTTTACGCACCCTTTTTGACGTTATAAATAGTTTCTAGTTGCAAAAGTCTTGTTTATTGGCATGAGGTATCTCTTAGCTCTTACTGACAAGTGCATAATTTCATGCCACCTCGAATGAAACATAGCAAGGGCTTGAAAAGTGAGAGCCACTTACGTGCGCCGCCGTAAAACGTGGAGGCGTCCATCTTTGAGAGTTGTTTTTGTAGTTATTTTGTGTCAGCTGCGGCAGATGGCGCCACGGGTCGCTGCAGCAACATGTAGTGATAGAGAGAGCACTGGTTGCGCGCGAGATTCAAAGTAAATTTCGAGATATTGAGCTGTGAAGTTGGCGTCCACAAATGTGGACGCTGCGCCTGAAGGGGTTAAACATCTTGCGTATTATTACTTAATTCGTCCGAAGCTCGAGTACGCCTGCATTTTATGCGACCCATATACACAATGCAACATAAGAAACCTTGAACGAATCCAAAGACAGGCTATCCGATTTCTTTATAACACGTTTGCTACTTTCGACTCCCCAACTGAGCTGATGCAGTCGAATGATATCACCAGTCTTGAATCACGTCAAAAAAAAAAACTGCAGCTTGACTTTTCGTCGCAGATACTTAATAATAAACTCGCACCCAATCCAGCAGAATATTTGAGTCCACTATTGGTGAGGTTTGCTCACATTATCACCCAAATGCTATAACCCCCTTGTTTCGCCCGAACTAACCGATTCAAATACTCTTTTTCATGCATACCATAAATCATAGGAACAACCAACACACTATATTATTTGTTTCATACACTTGTGTTGTATAATGTGAGCTACTTAATATTATATGCTAAAGACTGTTTAGTTCAACTAACAAGATTGTTTTACTTCTTGATTTTATTTTGCCTACCCTGCATGAACCTTGTGTCCGCAGTAATTATAAAATAAATAACCTAATAAATATTTGTGACGAACCACACTAGAACGGTGTGGTGTAATAGTAGAGAAGGAGAAAGGCGATGAAAAAAAATTGCCCGCAGCTTCCCTCGGGGGAACACTGAGGAGGATGCGGAGCATATAATTGGTTAACGGGGTGTTAAAGTGCGACTTACTTGGGTCGATGGCTAAATTGGTTAACGTGGTTGCGAAATGGGGTGTTAAATTGCGACTTACTTGGGTCGATGGCTAAATTGGTTAACGTGGTTGTAGGAGGGGGTGTTAAATGAGTGAACACGTACACACGTATGCGAAAGGACGGCGCTGGTCGAAGGGACGTCGATCATTGTGTTTGTGGATTTGTTGGAATTCATTTCACCGCGACCTTGGACGTCGACGCGCCGTACAAACCAACCGACGAGCGGCAACTGAGCGAGCGAGCGCCGACCTTGAGTATATATACAGCGCGACGGCGCATGCACTGTCAGCTGTTGAATGTTCTCGAAGGAGAAGCGCGCGCGCGGCACAGATGGCGACGGCGCGACGGCGCATGCGCTGTCAGCTGTCGAATGTTCTCGAAGGAGAAGCGCGCGCGGCACAGATGGTGGGCGACGGCGCATGCGCGCGCGTCAGCTGTCGAATGTTCGAGAAGCGGTGCGGACGGCGCGGACGGCGCACTACAAGGCGCGAGTATAAGATGCTTCCGCATCTAAAACAAATTGTTCATCATATAGCCATCGCGTCTCCTGTGTCACACTAGTCGACAGTATCTACCATGCCCTTCATGAAAGTGCCCTTCCAAGAAAGTCATCAACATCCCGAAGTACTCGGAAGCATCTAAGGACATCCCTTTTGACAAGTGGCTCCGGCTCTACGAAGTGAGGACTGCAGCCGCAGCATGGAGGAAGCGAGAAGAGCTGTGCTACTTCTCCGATTACCTTGAAGGTGAGGCTTTCCGATGGTTTCCCACCGTGGTGTTCGACACTGACGCGTCTTGAGAGAGCTTATCTGAATGCATGAAGGAACGCTTTACGAGTGGCGTCATGGATCCTTTCCGCCAAATCATTCATTGCCGCTTGAGACCAGGCCAGAGCTTGATGGAATACTATAATGAAAAAAAAAAAAACTCTCTCGGACACCTCGCCGACCTAAAGGACGCGCACCTTATATCTGGGCTCATCGACGGCCTTCCTGCGCATATACAGATGGCACTTGCTGGGCTTACCTCGTCTACACCCTGCAGTGGCATGGATTACAGCTGCACTTCGTGTGGAGTCAATCATGCAGAGAGTGAAGTTACAGTGCCTTCCACCGGCTCGGAATACACAGATTAACGTAACAAGCGACAACACTAGTCAGCGTGAGACGTAATACCCTGGTACGAACACCCATGCGCGAGTGCAAACACTGTGCGATGGATGGCTTACATCGACAAATGCACTGACATAATGAAAGGCCACGACGCGCAAGCATCTCCGCCTTCTCCACGTACCAGGGAAACGAGGAGGGCGACCCAGAGTTCATGCAATTCAGTTTGATGCCCTCATTAACGTGTACCCTGTCAGCACTACACTTGATACCGGAGCTACGATTACCTGTATCAGCGAAGCAGTGCTGAAGGCACTTCACCTGCAAATAATGAGAAATTCATGCATCTCAGTTCAACAATTCACATCATCTACCGAAACTTTGGGTCGCGTTAATCTAAAAGTACAGATAAAAAAAGTGACAAGAAAAATTAAGGCTCATGTTCTACAAGGCCTGGAGAGCAAGTTACTTCTTGGCTTGTATAGTGCCTGCCTCTTCAACTTGGCTCTGAACCTTGACACCATTACTCTATGCCAAGAGACTGACATCGTCCATTCTCGCACACAAAACTATACCACGGCTAACATGGGCACGTCTTTGCAAGGTGTTGAAGTTTGCGATTTACTACATATAAATAAAACTCAACAGTTGGCTTTGAAGCAGCTTATTCACAAGTGCGATGGCATTTTTCTAAGTCCCTGACAGACAATGAGCGCATCAATGGCGAAATGCATCGCATTCATCACACCGACAATGTTCTCATTCGTAGAGATCCTTATCGATGCTCAGAAACCGACAGCATTGAAATGGTCAGACAGATCAACGACCTTCTCATGCAAGGTGTCATACCACTATATACCTCCCCATACGCTGCACCGGCACTTCTGGCAGAGAAAAAAGGGGAAGGTCACACGCGCTTCTGCATAGACTACTGCAAGCTAAACGAATATATGGTGCCTGATTATCAGCCCATTTCTCGCATCAACGACGTTCTCAATTCTCGGAGGGAAATCTACGAACTTCTCGACGTTAGACATAATGTCAGGTTACTGGCACGTGAAGATTCAGTCTGATGACATTCCGCAAACGACATTTGTCACACGCACCAGTCACTACGAGTGGCGCGTCATGCCTTCTATATGAAACATCCTGGCACCCGAACCGCGGCAAACTCATTGCAATCATGGATGGACCCTATGCGATCATACGCAAGATTTCGGCAGTTAACTATGAGATCGAACACAGTGTGGCTACACTCTGTCGCCAGACTTACATTATTCCTGTCGGGAGATTACACCGATATCATCCGCTCTGCATCTACGTCTCTGTCGGGGGAGGGAGAAAGCGTGTGACGAACCACACGAGAACGGTATAGTGGAGTAGTATATAAGGAAGAAGACGAAGGAAAATAGATAGTTCATTCTATAGCCATAACGTCTCCAGCGTCACATATTCATTATTGTCTTCATTGTTTATAGTTATCAACAACGTAAGGTTGAACAACATTATCACATCGTTTATTCTATTTCTGCATTGAATGCCGTCACTTTTTATGCGGCCTGCATGACAACGGGCAGGCATGAAAATGGCACAGGATTGACGTTGAACATCGCAGCTTCTAAAATATTGTTTCCAGTTCCGAGTGCACGCATTTACTAAGATATGCGGCGTATGGAAATAAGCAGACATACCTCGATGAAGAAATCACATAAATAAGTGGCCTGCATGCTGCAGCTGTCGTGTTCTTTGACAAGCAGAGACTGTGACCGTCTCCTAGAGAAGCAGCCCCGCCGTGGTGGTCCAGTGGCTATGGCACTCGGCTGCTGATTCGCAGGTCGTGGGATTGAATGCCGGATGCGGTGGTTGCATTTTCGATGATGGCGGAAATGCTGTAGGCCCGTGTGCTCAGATTTGGGTGCACGTTAGAGAACCCCACGTGGTCTGAATTTCCGGAGCCCTCCACTACGGCGTCTCTCATAATCATATGGTGGTTTCGGGAAGTTAAATCCCACATATCAATAAATCAATCAATCCTAGAGAAGCAGGCATCTACTTCAACCTTTCGTCTTGATTTCCCAGATCAAGCTTTGCCAATATGCCCTGTTTCAGTAGTTCTACTGTCGCGACACTTATCGTAATAGTTGTGCTCTCATCTACATTTTGTATCCGCATATTTTTGTTTCTCACTATCACGTAACTGTGGTTAACCCCCCTGCCTTCTTCCTTACTGTTTCTTTTCTTCCTTTCGTGACATAAATATTCGCACAATTTTTTTCTTCCACACGTGCATCCAAGTGGTCTGCGACTTTTAATAGCTAAGCTACTTTAGCTTGCCGTTACTTGCACAGCCCGCTTCCATGTGCGGTGCACCTATGCAAGAACACTAATAATTGTAAACGGGCATGCCTGAATAATTAGGCAAAACCGACTTCACAGAAGTGTTTCCCAAAGAAATCGGAAAATAAGGGAAAACTTTTGTCATAGAATGGGTGTACTGTTGCGTGGCCTATCAGAAAACCATTATTATCATAAAGGAGAATGTGCCACAGAAATTGGAAGGTGATACTGCCGCAATACCCAAACATAAATGTGCGCCTGGCTTAATCTAGGTATTACCAAACTCAACATAGCCACATCAAGTTTAGCATGCATATAACCAAGTTTGACCGAATTCAACCTAGCTACGACTAACATGTGCTAAGCTGCAGCTATAGTAAGCATCATGCACGTCTGTGGAAAATTCCAAAGTTTAGTTTCAGTTTGACGTACTCTCTCAAAAGTATGGGCAGCCGTGTCATCTGTGACTCTCTCCGGTTTGACTCAAACATGTATGCGTTTATAATAAACTTAGAAACAATCAAGCATAACTGAGCTAAAACCTAGCCATGGCCTATCCGCAGTCTCGAGACAATACGTATACGCTACCTAAGGACGAGGAACGACTTGAAAGAAAGCAAACTTCTGTCATATTTCTGCCAAGTTTCGCTCTAGCAAGCCTTGCTTGGTAAGGGCTGGTTTCACCAAATATTTACTTTATTTGCTTCTTATGAACCGGCTTTTTAACTATGACAAACTATATGTGGTCATCGGGTAGCACGTTTCGAGTTCTGAAATAAAATATCAGTTTCCGCAGACCGGCTGCAGTGGGGATTGTTGTAGTTTGATTTTTCAAGATTTTTGTTGTGTTTCATTTTCTTTTTTGTTTCTTTAGGTGATCGGTGATTCGCGAGAGTATTTCAGTGCTGTAGATTACATCGTGCATGTTTATTCTCTCTTGTTTGTACGCGTGGCCTAAGTAATGGTTTCACACTGCGGACAGTTGCACTCGCCTTAAAGTGACACTCAAATCAAATAACAATTTATGTCAGAGTGAAAGCTCAATGAATGAAAGCGTCTAAAACGACAATATTATCAAAAACAGTGTCCTACTTACCGAGAAATTAAGGTTAATGCAGATGAACAGAGGCGCCGCAGTAGGAAAGTTTCGAAATGATCTCAATGACACCAGACAGGCCGTCTAGAATTATTCACTAGTAATCGATCTGGCTGTAATAAACCTTCCGTGCATCAAAAGACGCATTAAAATGCTGCTTGTCTATTTTTTGTTTGATTCATGAAAAAAAGAACCGCTGGAGGTAACTGTCGGGAATGGCGCAAGTTAATCAAAAGTTCAATTTTCACGTGGTTACACGGGACATGTGATGCCATATAGCGGGGCGCAGTTGAACCAAAAAACGCCTGCAATCTCGAAGCCAATGGCGAGAAACTGATTAATGGCCGTTGTTGCTGCTGTGGCTCCCGCTGCTTTCGGTCTGCTGCTACTAGAGCAGTAAAGCCGGGCAACGTTGTGCACGGCAACAGTGACGTGAGTCGGCCCGGTCTGTCCGCTTCTTGGGATGGGTGATTTAAGTTCGGTAACCCAACGCGGACCAGTAAAGCGTGATTTTATTTCAAAACATGACCTTTCTTGGCACAGAAGTAACACTACGCGGAATCAACGTCGACCTAATGGTTACCTTTTGGTGTCCCTTTAAGTGCTGTTACTTTTATGCAATAAACATTCTTGTCTGAAGCGTACATTTCGCTCAGAACTTGATGCCAAAGACATTGTTCTTCAAAAGTACTGACTTTGTTATATATTATTCTAGTTTTTTCACTTCATCTCTACCATCAATTACTTGACTGGGAGTTAATAGAAAACAAGCATTGGCGCAACGCGTATCTTTACTTGGGCCCAACGTACACCACAACTGAAGATGACTTCAGTGAGAAACGACAATTTGGCTACCGAAAAAAACGGCATGCCATTTTCATACCATAACATATAAATTCATAAATGGAGTTAATTTAAACCGTTCGAACTGTGCTGCATACAGGTTTGATACCTGAGCCGTAGTTTCATCTGTGTCTAACACAGCTGTTCTTTATTTTTGTGTTTCTCTATGAGACAGGAACTAGGGAACAAAATACCTGCAAGCAAGGCGCTAGAGTCTGGTTATGGCCAAAGAAAGAAATAAAAAGCCTGCCATCTAAGAAAAAAGCTGTCTGCTACCCTTTGCCCTAACCCTATCGTATATACCACCTAACTGATTTTCTTTAAGGAGACGCGATAAGTCCCTTTTAGGCTTCTAGTTTCTCCGAAATGACATTGATATAGAAGCAATAGAAGAAAAAATAAATAAATACAAAAACAAAGAAAGGAAGTTAGAAAGAAAGCGAGAAAGAACACAGGAAAGAGCTATGGGCCAGTTGGTAATTCACCGCGACGAAATCTCCTCGCAAAAAAAAAAAAACGCGACAAAACTAACAAGGCAAACTTTATGGCGAGAAACACAAACGACATAGTGCATGGAAACAAGTCACTATTAAGAGTGGGTGGTCTGTTAGACTCTGTCAAGTTCATGTGAAAGTAATTCACATGTAAGGTCACATGGCGTTGTTATGCCATCGACTAGGCTCCAAAAACCTAAAATACGCTATCTAACCACCGAATCGTATTTTTAACGTGTTACCGTGAACCATGTCATTTATGTTTGTTTTCTATAAGAACTTTTTCGTATGGGCGAATTGGTGCGTAAGTATGCTAGACATGCTATTTGTGGCGCAATGCTTGGAGCATGAAGATGGGAAAGAAATACAGATGAGCACCAAGAGAAGAGAGCTCTTTTATCTTTCTTCGTGTCCCGTCTTTATGTTCCAAGATTTGCGCCAAACTCTTAGCAAACGACCGCTTAAAACAAAAAACAAAAAGCGGAAAGGAACTCAACATTTTCACGCCTATAAATGGCTCTCTAAGCCACCTACTTTAATTACTTCCTTATGCGGCTCTTTTGTATGCGGCACCTGGCTACGCGGCTGTTTTTGAGCAATTATTTATGTGGCCTAAGCTTATGCGGCTCTTCTATATGCAATGCCAGCTCGTTGCTAGAAGGCCGCTCAAGCGTGACCGGTTAATGTAACGAATACCATCGATTTGGTTAAGCGAATTTCAGGTGAGCGTTTGAATTCTTACATGCGGCACAGTATGCGATCAAACAATATGCTTTTTATACGCCCCATTCTTCGTGACCTGAAAACTTTCATAGCTAAAGATTGTTCCCTTTTTTTCTGCGTATGCCACCATTTGTAATATGAGCTTCATAACTCACGTCCACAGACAAATAAACTTTCTTCTCCTTTCCTGCTACATGTGCTAGTCTTTTACATTTTAACAACCTATGCTAGCAGCAGCGATGCATTCCTGCAGTCGAGCACTTGCTTGTGTTATCCTTTTTTATGCTCAAATATTTGTGAAAGGAAAAAAGGTTTTGCTTCATTTACTTTTACAAAGTATGGTTTTCGCACAGTAAGCCTAAGTTTGTTCTTCAAACACTCGCAAGCAATATTTCAGTGTTTTCTAGACGCTTCCGAAGAACAAAAGAGAATTAGCGGAGCCACTTGAACATCGCAGAACCAAAGTTTCTGCTTCTGGGTCAATAAACTGCGACGGTCGAGAAATGTTTCTCCTATACACGTTACTTTTGCTGGCTACATTATTTTTGTTGTTGCTGCACTTCCCCGCGAATTCATATGTACCGTTATGCAGGCCACACAAAATACAGCAAAGCTTCGCTTCTTGAGCGTTGAAAAATTTTATCTGGCCATGCGTCCTTCCTATAGCTGAAGGCATATAGCGACCGCTACAGAAAGACGATGGCACCAGATACGAACTGCTGACTACAGCGAATTTTTTAGTATTACGGCTATTTTACTCAGAGGCACATGCACAATATTTTTTTGTTATTCGGGTATTTGCTAGAAGTTGAAGTGAAACTAGAACTTTGACTTTTTATACGCCCCAAACTTCATGAATTGAGAACTCCCTCCCATCCTCCTCCTCTTCTTCCTACTACTATTACTACTACTACTACTACTACAAATGCTACTTCTGGTACTTCTACTACTACTATTATTGCTACTATTACTACTAAAGCTACTAATACTACTACTATCATTACTATTGCTACTATTACTTCTACTAATGCTACAAATAATAAAAATGTTACTTTTACAGCTAGTAGAATTACTACCACTTATGCTACTATTATTACTAATACCACTTCTACTACTACTACTACAAATGATAATAATACTACCAATTGTACTTCTACTACTTCTAGTAAGGCTATTATTTCCAATAACGCTACTATACTACTACTACTACTGCTACATCTAATACAACTTCTACACTCTAAAAAAAGCGAGAAAAAAGGGTGTCTTTTGTCCCACAACAAAAATGGTCATCTATATTGCGTTCCATCGCCCCGCGCCCGGTAATTGCCGGTCCCGATCGACATGGCCATTATCATGGTTACATTGCATTCTGGATAGGAAAGTGGCCAGCGCCGAGTTTTCAAAAAAGGAAGCGCACGCAAGCCTGATGACGATTATTGTTGTGGGACAAAAAGACACCCTTTTTACTCGATATTTTTTAGAGTGTACTACTGATGTTACTATTTCTACTAACGCTACTTCTACTACAACTACTAATACTGCTACCACTATTACTACTACTTATACTACTACTGCTAACACCCTTACTCTGCTACTACTACAGCTACTACTACTACTATTACTCTTAATACTTCTTCTACTACTACTGCTACTACTACTATTACTACTAAACAAAAAGAACGAATAGTTGATAGGCGGTTTAGTTGGTACAGATTCATTATAAACATTTCGCCTTCTTACTTTTCCCATTTACTTGCGCTGCCATGTTGCCATAATGAAAACTAACACGATTACCCCCACTGGACGTTGCCAAGTTCAGTCAGAATGTGTAACACTATTCTCTAGAAAGGCGGCCTCGTGCTTCTATATTAATGTGCAGATATTCGAACTAAGTACCGTTAGCAACAACTTCCTTTTCGATTGCGGCATGCTTCTTGTGGGCTCCTCACAAGCCTTCCTTACTACTCCAAGAACCACACTGAAGCGAACTAATCACACTTTACCCCTCGACATGCCTCTGAAGGATATCTCTGGCAGTAAAAGCAGAAGATTGATTTTCATTGCTGCTTAGCGCCCCAGGCACGATAGATGCCACCTAACAACCTACGGCTGTCGGCAACCAGGCGTTGATGATGTTTAGAAGAATAATGAAGCCTTGCTAAAAAGTTTTTTCTAGTTCTTTTTTCCCAAACACAAATATCTGCGGGTACAAGTGTCCTTGGCACCTCAATGCAGCGTTCATGCATAAGAGCTTGTAGCCAGACAAGCGAGCAGCCACTGATGGCATGGCTCAGCGTGTGCCATAAGGCTTAGGCTACTATGTGGAACGTACTGGCATTTTACGTTTGGGCAATAACCCTGTTTTCTTCCGGTGTTAAGCGTAGATTTGCAGTATTTGCAGCATGTGTACAACTTTCAAAAGGTAAAGTCTTAATGCACTTAAAGTCCCTGGAGTAACTGAAGTAGCTACATTGGCGTCGCCATGCAAGCTTCTCCTATCATCGGTGCGTGGTAGCCCTGGTATACTGCAATCGCTGTTTTCTTTTCTTTCCACGACGGCACCGGCAAGGAGGAGTTGCATTGGCGTACCCTCTCCTGTGAGCCGGAAGAGCGTATGCCTGTGCCCGAAGTTTCTTCCTGGACGCTGTAGCCCCGCCGTGGTGGTCTAGTGGCTAAGGTACTCGGGTGCTGACTCGCAAGCCATGGGATCGAATCCCGGCAGCGGCAGCTGCATTTTTGAAGGAGGTGAAAATCCTGTAGGCCTGTGTTCCCATATTTGGGTGGGTGCTAAAGAACCTCAGGTGGTCGAAATTCGTGGAGCCCTCCACTACCGCGCTTCTCAAAGTCATATAGTGGTTTTGGGACGTTTAACTCCACATAAAGATCACTCAATGAATCAATCAATCAATTGTGAATTCCTCTCCTGGATCATATGCATCCTTAAAATTTGTGGGTTTAGCCTAAAATGTGTTGAAGAATCAGTAACATATGACCCAATGTCAAAAATGAACTGTATCAATCTGTGGGTGCTCATTAGAGTTACATTCAATCAGGTAGAAGCTTCATTATTCCTTTTATTGCCTTATGAGAGTGTCGTCTTCGAGAGCTTTCACAACTTGCATTTTCTTCGTTCACACAGTGGAACAAATATTTGGCTAGAAAAAACGCTACATGTTATCAATTCCTGTTATATTCAACACTCCTGTACCTGTGCATCTAACATTAGCAGCATTGGTATCTTAGCCATGAAAAGAAATCACACGCTTTACCCGTAAAGCCTATACCGTGAGCTTCCATTTCGTGCAGTATTACTGTTCTAAAAGCCTCAGGCGTTGCCATATCATGCAGCCCCTGAAGTAACTTTTTCAGAGCGAAGCTCCTTAAGGCGTGAGTCGTGCGTCTCCTGCATGTAATAATAATAATAATAATACCTTTTATTTCTTCAAATAAAACAGTACATGTGACTAGGCCTGCCAAAGCCAATTGGTGGCTTGAGTGGCAGAGCCTGGCAGACAGCAAGAAAACCGGATGTGTTACAAGATTGTAACTTATGGCCTAAGAGGGATGACAGGACAAAAAACAACGTGCATATAAGATTAGAAACAAAAAAGCATATAAGCGATAGTTACAAGCATTATACAATATTTACAGCAATTGAAAGTGAAAAGGTGTAAAGGAAAAAAAGAAAGAATAAGAGCAAATGCTTCTTAAGCAAAGTAGCACACTGTATAATTGTGCAGCATAATGCTTGCGAATGAGTGTATATGAATTAACACACGATATGCATTACAATTGTAGACAGATACGCCGTAGCACTTTCTTCAATTTGTATTTTGTTTTTGTGCGAAAAATTCTGGGGGAAAGTGCATTGAAGTAGGTTGGTACATAATGGGCTCGTATTCTAGTTCCACACTTTGTCGAACACCGCGGCCTCCAGTAACGTACTTTGGACCTTAAAGAACGAAAAAGTAACATACGGAACCAGGAATTCTTTGGACCAGAAATGTTTTAAAACAACTGTTTGAATTAACAGATCATTGAAGTTTGGCATAAACAGCGTTTTGAAAATGTCTTTTTCAGAAATAATGTTCAGGTGGTAAGATATATTTTTTTTAAATCGAACGCAATATTCTGTTTATTCTATTGTGCCAACGGACAGCACAGTGTCCGTAATTGGTTATTCCGTAACGCAGTCTACTTTAACCTAAAGCGTGTGCTATCATCTTACGTACTGAAAATGGCATGTAGTATCTTATGTTATATAATAAACATGACAAAGCGTGAAGTCTTTTTCAAACGTAGGCAAGATGACTATCCCAGGAAAGGTCGCTGTCAATGTATAAACCAAGGTATTTCACAACAGATGAATACTGTAATGGTCTACAAGAGCAGGATGAACAGTCAGAACAATGCAAGATGAAAGGGTAGTCACGGGTTACTTTCTTCAATGGGTTGTGGAGGCAGATTAGATCAGTTTTAGACACATAAGGTTATCTCGAAACCAATCCATGACTTTAGTGGCAGCTGACTGTAGAAGACTAATCGACTCATAAAAGTTCTTTGCAGTCGTCACGATCACATTGTCACATCAAATTGATATAGAGAAACCGGTATCGCGCTGTGAAGGTCATTTACAAAAATATTAAATAGCAGCGGACAAAGAATTGATCCCTGTGGAACGCCGGTTTCGATAATTTGGAACGCGCTGTGAGATTGTTCAATGGATACAAGTTGACGCCTGCCTTGGAGGAAATTTGCCAAAAAAGACCGGAAAGCACCCCTAAACCCTAACTGAAAAAGTTAGTGGCCATTTCTCGTTTTAGTCCTTGAAATGTCCGCTGAATGGCGGTACTTGTTGATTAATCGGTGGGGTTTAACGTCCCAAAACCACCATATGATTATGAGAGACGCCGTAGTGGAGGGCTCCAGAAATTTTCACCCCCTAGGGATCTTATGGCGGTACTTGTATAAGATGAATATATGATGACAAAATGCGATATGGTAGTACTTGCAGTGTTCACTAGATGAATGAACGCACGGATGAACAGATTGACATACAGAGAAACGGGCATGCGGACAGACGGGTGGACGGACAGACAGACAGACAGATGGACAGACAGATGGACAGACAGATAAGCGGAAAGACGGATGGGCATACCTACTGAGAGATGCACGGACAGACAGACAGACGGGCGGACGGACGGATAGACAGACAGACAGACAGACAGACAGACAGACAGACAGACAGACAGACAGACAGACAGACAGACAGACAGACAGACAGACAGACAGACAGACAGACAGACGGACAGATGGATGGACGAATGGACGGACGTGGCCGGCGGATTATTCACGGTTTGCCGATAAAATCCTTCGAATCTTCGCCCCACTCATCATCATTCACTCCGTGGGTATGCTGCGAGTTTTTCTCGTAGCGCCACAACCTCAAACGTCGCGTCGCTTGAAGCTAGTCTGGCACAGATGCTGTACTCACTCAGGCACGCATTATGAAAAACACGCGCATACATGCGTGCATATACAAGAACCAAGGAACTCTGCTTCTAAATACTTGAAAAGTTTCGTAACCAACGCTTTTTTGGGACCTAAATTAACGTACACGCTTGTGGAAAGTTTTGTTAACGCCTGACTGCAGGCCGAACGAAAGAAAAGCTTTTGGTTTCTTAGGTAAGTTCGTTCTGTGCGTGGCAACCTGCTTCTTTTTGGTGGCATATAAGAGAGCGGGCACAACTTAGATTACTTAGCCTGCCGCTAACACTTCGTGAAATTGCAGTTGCCGAGAACCACACCTACATTTACGCAAACGAAAGCACGTGTGAAGTCAGAGAAAATAAAAGAACTGTATAATGAGCAGCAACAATATGAGTCAAACAATGGCGCGCCTGTCCCTGTTATTACGTTTTTGAATATTTCCTATTTGTTGAGTGTCGTCGCACTATTTCTCCCCAGTCATATCAACTTTCAAAGCCTGTATCATTCTCGAAAAGCGCGCAGTTTTTTAGCCTTTACGCACCATGATTATTTGTTAAGCCACGCTTACATCATATAAACAACGTCGCATGCGCAGTAGTAATTGGTTGGTTGGTTTTCGGAGTTTATTGTGCACAAGCCTTGCAGGATACGAGAGTCACACGTAGTGAAGGGCTCCAAATAATTTCGACCAAGTGAGATTACTTAACGTGACCTTACCATGCAGAGTACACGCAACCATAGCATTTCGCTTCAATAAAAAAGTATACACGTTTCGCACGATTGGTGCCATACTTGGAAGAAGGGCGCAATAGGTCCACATATCCCTTTCTCTCTGTTTCATTTCGTCGATATTTGTACCTCCTTATTCTTATTTCTGCACACACACACAAACACACACACACACACACACGCGCGCGCGCGCACATAGTATTTTTTTGTTTTCTATCTTTTTATCACTCTATTCACTTTATTTTTGTTGATTCTCTTTTTATCTTTATTTCTTCTCTCTCCTACCCTCGCTGTCTTTCTGTTCTCTACAGATCTTTACATGCCTAATCACTTCCTTTTTGCATATTCACCCTGTTTGTTTCTCTCAATCACCTTCTCTCTCTGTTTTTGCGTCTTTGTCTGTTTGCCAATTGATGAATTCGCAGGCATTTCTTGGACAAACTGTTGCCATGTTTACTGTTTTTGAGCGACTGCTAAATCTTCAGATTTCTCCATATTCTTCATCGCCTACTCATTAGTTGCAGTTCTCTAGTGACCGAAGGCATTGTACGGCTGTCTGTAAGATCTTCACTGTTAAAATGTCGCCACCATGGCCGACATCGAGCGTGCTCCATTGAGCGACCAAGCATGGTAACCACTGTACCACCTCGGTGGATATAACATTTTCTACGTGAATATAAATGTTCAATTGAGCCTGCAGCGTCTGTTGGAGCGATGCCTTGACCATCGCCTGAGCTGCCAAGGAATACTTATGTCAACGTCATTCACACAAATATATTAACTGATCGCGTAAGAAAATTCTCTGAAGCCTACTCATCTAAACTTCGAATTTCTTTTTGTGAACATTTCACTTATGGTTGAGCAATCAAATACGGTACCCAAAGAAATGCCAGTATTCTTACCTGCCTGATGCATAGCACAGTTGTGCTTCCTTACAACTGTACAAAATAAAGCGAATGGGCGTTTATAAATTCAGTACATGGGAAAAGCGTGAAAAGTGGAACAGAATTAGCAAAATATCTTATTTCTATCAACAGCCCTTCTGATTTGATAAAAAGAGAGAAACATTCTCGCGTTTTTAAGTCATGAGAGTACCGACCAGCCTTGGGTCCTTCAGCAACTCGAATTCCTCGACCGAATTAAAGGACAATGACTCGTCATCTGAGGCAACCCCACCATCATCGGTGAAAGGTGGGACTGGATAAGGGTTATTCCTCTCTTCCAGTGCCTTATACGAATAACACTGCGGAAATGATTGTAAAGAAGTTTATTTATTCATTTATTCACTCCTTCATACATTCATTCAGCGATTCCAGAAACTACAGAAAAGATAAATATACATACAACAGGACGACGTTTTCTCCTCCACGAGTTAGGTGGCAAGATAAGCAAAAGTTTGAAGACTATGCAAACTTCTTCTCCTACTTTTCCTTTTCCTGCCAAACATCAAGTGCAAACAGACGCTCCACTACCGCTTTAGGCTCCTGGCAGTAGGCATCAGCGAGAAAAGGAAGAGGAATGTGGACAAAGATGAACGTAAAGAAAAGGTTGGATAAACTCAGCTGGTGCTTCCCAATATTTACCCCTGCTTCTACGAGAACTTGAAGATGTGCACTTCCTGAACGCCACGTATTTTTAACACAGCCGAAACGTATACTCTGTGGCTGTAGATGAAGAAGAGTAAGAAGGCGCTTCCGAAAAAGTTCCGTTGTAAACTGTCGACATGGAGTGCGTTCCTGTTAGACAATTTCGGAAGGGAAAAATGGCCTAACATAAAAGTATTGGTGATCCGTTCCCTTGGCATACACTGTTTGTTTTTTTAGTTCCGTTGCGAAATATGACAATAAATAGAAGAATCAGCGAATTTCTCTCGTGTTCTGTTCCATCGCATTCTCTTCACCTATTCTATTCTAACGAAAATTTCCGCAATCTTATCTATATGTTTAGATCGGTCTCTCAAAGACAGAACACTTGCTGAAAAGTACAAGGCAGTGAGAACCATAACTATGATTTCATTCTGTGAAAAGTGATTCAAAGATACATGTAAGGTATTTTGTAACCCATTTTAGAATAGAAGGATCGTGTAGATCTGCGAACGTCAGTTTGTCTTATTGACACCACCTATCAGATTTGCCAAACTCTATTTCCTTAGTACTTAATGAAAAATATGATAATTTATTCAAACGTTTATGTCTTTTAGTCTGACACCTTCCATCCCGCCTAATTTTACAATAATATAAATTAATTTTATTATTAGTTGATACGCTGAGAATTGTCATGCAAACAGTTATGAGTTGATAATAAATGAATTCATCAACGTCTTTACTATTTCTTCAAACAAAAAGCCTCAAACATATGCCTCAAACAAAAAGACAACTTGTCCCTCATTTTGGAAACAAAGTACACGCATACGCAATAGTACATGCAGCAATTACATACTTTTGCGAGTGTTGCTGCCTTACTAAAAATCAAAGTTGTTATGATTTAAAGAAGCCACTGAAAAAGAAACGGCAGCCAGTTCCACAACAGGAAAACTAGTGACGCGCTTCATCGACGATCTGATTACTGGATGGCCAAAGACTGCTCCCCTCAAACGTGCAGTAGCTCCTTGACTATTTACTTGCTGCTACTGCAGTGCGCGATTAAAGGTAATCAAGCATTGAGTTTTACTTTTATCGAAATGCCTGAAACTTTTGCTTTTATCATTTTACAGTTAGACTCATTTTCTCTTCCGCAGGAATAAACGCAGGAACACAGGAATAAACTGCCGCCAGAAGGTTTTCTCGCTCTTCACATTCACGCGTGTGGCTGCCGGCGTTTGTTCCAGAGTACAATCATTGTTGGTCGGTATAAGGATGAGATTACTCGGTTGATCATAGCCGAGCTTATTGATGCTCTTGGAGATGTATGTATTAGCAAGCCTTCGATTGCCTTGTCACCCAAGGAACTGGCGTTCCTGCGTACGCAGTGATACGTGCTTTTATCTATGAGGTTTTTTGTTGTCCTATTTATTAATTTTTCTTGTAGGTAGATGGCATTGTAGTGCATGTATCTGAAATACACGTGCTTATCTATTTGGTCGCCTGATGATTATGGCTTAAAAGCAGCTTGGAGCAGCTTGGATGTTGTTGATAGTAGCGCTCTGTCTTCTCAGTCTATACTTTCCTGTGTTCGTTTTTTCGCCTCGCGCTACATAAGTTTCTTTCAAAGGCAGTATAACGTACTTTTGCATATTCAACCCTATTTGCTGCGGCTTGTCCTGCAACAGAGCTACCTCATACGGTTGATATCAGGGGTATCGGACATACTCTGTGAATTGTTCGGGGATGAGAACTTTGTCCACAGCAGAAGCAGCCTCGGTCGCTACTCTTGCGTATGTTATACCCGTGCTTTTGTGGGAAAAGAATTACCACACCCTTCAAATGCGGCCCTTTAAGAACGCAGAACCACAATGACAGCTCTCCCTGCGGTTACGTACCTGGAGCGAGAGCAAACGTTATTATCCACAGGAGAACTCTCACGTTCCGCCATAATGAAGGTAGAATTTCTAGACGGCCAGCGACGTCACAGTGGCATACATGCCAGCGTCAAAATGCTTACACTTATTGGGGCCCCAATTAGATTACGCTACATGGGTAGCATTCTTTTTGCACTAGCTCGCCTTTTTTTACGCGTTTACTTGCCCTAGGCGTAAGAGTTAGACAAACCCGATTACTCTTGTTTGTCTGTCTATTTTTTGTTTAGCCATGCCAAAACCCTTGTGTAATTAGAGCAAAAAGAGAAGTCCTCCTACGTGTGCCTTAGCACGCCAAATGAAACTTCTCGCTTGATTGAGGCTACCTGTGTTGCCGACTCTAAGCATTTCTACTTCCCTTTCCTGCAAAACCATTCAACTGTATTTGTTACATATATAATTATACTGATAAACGTAGAATTGTAATATCTCTAAAAGAGCAGTCGAGTAAACCAGAGGTGACCATTTCACACTACAACAACTTCGAAAACAACGAACATAGGCGTTTCTTAGTAGCTTCCGTTTACACTTGTAGACACGTCATCCATATGATGCCATTATACGAATATCACCTACGCCAGTACTCAGCACTGTACGTTCAGTTAGAAGGTACAGTAAATGTACCCATTACAAGAACGGCAGTAGATGATATAAAGAGAGGTTGATTGATTGATTGATTGATTGATTGATTGATTGATTGATTGATTGATATGTGGGGTTGAACGTCCCAAAACCACCATATGATTATGTGAGACGCCGTAGTAGAGGGCTCCGAAACTTTCGACCACCTGGGGTCCTTTAACGTGCACCAAAATCTGAGCACACGTGCATACAACAATTCCGCCGCCATCAGAAATGCAGCCGCTGCAGCCGAGATTCGAACCCGTGACCTGCAGGACAGCAGCCGAGTACCATAGCCACTAGACCACCGCGGCGGGGCGATATAAAGAGAGGTCACATTGAGAAGGCTATCGAGAAGAACGCCACATCTCTATACATTACCCGTATAATATAGGTACAAATTAAATGACGAACACGAAGACGACTTGGAGAATTAATAATTAACAGATTGATGTTGTGTATCATATGTAGTCTGCTTCGGTGTGTCAGTGGCTAGCGTGCTCGACTGTTGACCTGTGCCTCGCGCGTTCAGCCGAAGCTGCAGCGGTCACATTTGGATGAAGGTGTAATGGTAAATGGCCGTGTACTGTTCAACGTCTGTGCACATTAACGAACACCAGGTACTCACAATTTCTGGAGCCCATTCATGGGCGTCTTCATAAACATATCTTTGTTTTGGGGCGTGAAACCCTACTTCTGAATAAGTTTGTTATTTTTATTTGTTATCTATGGTTGGCAACATTGTTCTATGAATATTTAAATAGCTTAATCAGTTCACAGTTTCCACAATGAAGCTAGCCAATCATTCCACATTATAATGCATCTTTTATATAGTGCTAGGTGCTTGCGGCAAGAAAGGCGGTGGTAGTTGTGCATGCGCTACGAAGGCCTATGTAAAGGACTAAGGGGAAGAAATCGCTTGCGCGTTCTAATGAAAAAAGAGACCGACCTGCTTGTTGTATCTCTACCTCTGCGGCAAGACCTCTGTTTTGACATCGTGGCACTGGTGGAGGTGCGGGAGCCTACAACCTGATACAGACTCGGACCCACTCACCAAGTCGAGAGACTCAACTCCTCGTAACCACTCCGGTGCACTGATTCTGTCGGCACCTACTGGCCTAAGTCCGGAGCCCACACACCTGTTCCGTCTCTTACCGGCATGATAGCTCCTACCATATTCACGGGTGTCCTTCCATCACAGACAGCTCTTCCCTCTCAGTTCTTCAACATCCTCGCGTTCCTGAAAATGTCCGTGAAGAAGAGTATGAGGATGTCGAGGACTGGCTTGAACAGTTCAAACTTGTCGCCGTATCCACATACCACGTGGCCTAGAGGCGTTCAACTTTCAAAACTGGCGCAATAACGTATGCCGCGCGGCAGTCAAAGTGGCCAAACATAAAAAAAGCAGTTTGATATTGACTGTCGCAACCAGGAGCGAGCCGTGATCGCTAATAAATGCAAGTCGTATGGTCAGTTGCTTGCTTGATTGTGAATCAAGTGTTTTTTAATGAATTACTCATTTCCGCATTTCCGCCTCTACCGTAAATACAGCCGCTGCAGCTGGGATTTGATCCCACGACCTGCGGGTCAGCAGCCGAGTACCTTAACCAATAGGCCACCGCAGCGATGGTCCTGCAAATGAATCAGCCGTGTTGGACCTGTAGATTGGCCCGCTAGGTCTCCAGATGTGACTGTGTTAGGCTTTTTTTATGGAGATACATTGAAGACCGTGTCTACACCAAAGCGACGCCAACGCCAGACACACTGAAGTCAAAAATAGCAGATGTGTGACACTTAATTACTCCAGTAATGCTGTGACACGTGACAGAAAATGTGCTGACTCAGTGTAGGTTGTGAAAAGGAGCTGATGGAGGACTGTTCACGCACGCTATATGACTGCCTATGACTTCTCAATAGAGGCACTTTCGAATCCAATTAGGCTGATTTATTTTTAATACCTTGTTTTACTGTTAATCAATAATTAGAGATTAGAGCACTGCACACTTTTTCATTCGTTGTGCTTATTTGTAGCCCCACCGCAGTGGTCTAGTGGCTAAGGTACTCAGCCGCTGACCCGCAGGTTGCGAAATCGAATCACGGCTGCGGCGGCTGCGTTTTAGATGGAGGCAAAAATGCTGTAGGCCCGTGTGCTCAGATTAAAGCGCACGTTAAAAGAACTTCAGGCGGTCGAAATTTCAGAAGCCTTCAACGACGGCGTCTCTCATAATCATATGGTGGTTTTGGGACGTTAAACGTCACATATCAATCAATCTGCTTATTTGTATGCATTTTGCTCTTCCATCCAACTACTAAACATGATATTTTAAACGAAGACGAAGTACGAGCGATTAACTTTCGAACGCACAGCAAATCGTGCCTTATTGCTTGCAAGTATCGAGAATAGCCAACGCAAGCAATACGATAAAAATATGACGAAATAATTCCTTGAAGTTGTACCATTGTGCTTTCTACAGTAGCATTTCTTCGTCGTAATGTCACCCTTTATCCCTCCGTCATGTTTATTGTTAGCCTGAAAAGAAAAGAAAAAAAAGACGGTGCTGCGTTCAATACTGCCTACAGTCTCGTATCGTATTCGCACAAGGCGTCCGCATTTTCGTCGAAGCCTTCTTTTTGTATCTCATTTTTTCTCTCTTATTATTTTAACGGTACCGTCATACCGTCGCATAACGTCCATCGTAGTCACCGATAGCCTGTTCAAGCGACCTTCGTGCATGACCACTCTTTGACAGTTCTACGAACTTACATTTGAGGGCACTAACAATGCCCCGCTTAGACGGTAATCACGTGGTATTTTCTAAATGTTTGTGCACTCTGAATAAAGGTGGGAAAAAATTAACCAGCGCAGCTATCTCACTGCAGATGAAAAATTTTGTTATTTCTGGATGAGCGCTACAAGTTTTGTATTGAATATTTTTCTAAAGAGTCATTATTGAAAAGCTCATTAAGTAATTTTTATCAATTGCCGAACTTGGCGAATTGCAAAAAAAGTGTTCTGACCTACTCTATATGGTTTAGTACAATACTGAGTTAATTGGTTACTTGTAGCGCTTATGTTTATTTGGTTATCACTCTGTGCTTTTTAGCTGAAACACGCCGTATAATGAGCTCACTAAGCACTCCTACCTGTCCAGAACAATTTTCCCTCCACCTCCCAAAAATCTCACTCGGCACCAAGCATTAGGGCTATTGCAAATCCAGACGTACCTTACTTTGAAAATGTGAAAGATCATTTAGCCTGTCGTACAATAAAGTAATGTGTGCCCACATTGTGCGGAAATAGCTTCACTAGAAGATATGCTTCCAGATGGGAGGCGGCCATCTACAGCTCGTCCTTGGCAGGTGAGCTCTGGGCTGTCCACTAAGCTCGCGAGGCAGCTGAGGAGCTCTACATCTGAGTCCCCACGTAGAAGTGGCCCACGACGCAGTGATCTGCGATTTATGGGACCCATTAAAATTTTATCAAATCCAATCCAATGCGTCTGAATCACCTTGAGCAGCCAGGGCGTCGGTCACCGGAACGCAAGTGTAGCAGCTGAAACGTCACGACACGTGTTGTGCCGTTGAGTGGCGTAAAAAGGTGCGCTCAGTCAGGACCTCGCCTTTGCGGTGTGATGGGACCAGACGCAGGTTTAAAGTGCCCCTGAAATATCTAGTTCTCAGACTTATAATGTGGCATGGTATAGTTGTTCGAGAGTCCCACAGTGAACGCTTGTGGTGCAATACCCCTGTCAGACGGGCACATGTGAACGCCATTTAACTCCCTCGTACTCACGGCAAAGGAGATGAGGTCCGTCTTACGCGGCCATCATTACGCAAACGAAGGTAAGCAGAGCATTTCGCAAAAAGCGTTAGACGATCTCACTTTGCAGCGGAACGAGGTACTGGCGTCCCCAGTATCTGCAGGTAAGAAAAAATTTCGAGCCGTAAATTGCCACAGTGAGTACAATGTTACATTTTGGCAATAATAAACGTTCTTTTGTTGGAAGACTCATTCCTAACGTGTTTGTGCACATATATACGCGCTCGCCAGAGTGCAGCTACTCTGCCTACAGTGCCTAGCAAGTCGGGCCGGGCGCCACCATTTAAAAATATTTCGTCCGTGCGTGTGGTTGTTGCCGTCTCTGTGTTTGCGTTTACCCATGAGAGGAATGACTGACAGCGCTGCGTAATCGTCACCTGCTTCGACGGCTGCAAGAATGAGTAATGGCACCGGACCTAAATAAAGAACAACTTAGAGTGCACTCACGGGGACATAAAACGCAAGCGCTTTCGTGCACGGGCTACAAAAGCAACTAGCCGTCGAGCATGGCCCAATTGTAAACAAACATAGCGTTGGGTAATCAAAGTGGACGATTGGGCCATTTGGCGATACATGATGTAAGTGCAATACACGGTAGAAAACATGGACGGGAAAAAGACAAGGACAAGTGCAGAAAAGGACAAGCACTTGTCCTTGTCTTTTTCCCGTCCGTGTTTTCAACCGCGTAGTACACTTAGATAGCGTTGGGCACAAAAGGGACAGCGTCGCTGCCGGCATTGCTACATTAGGTAATTTGTTTTCATTTGAAATAGCTTCAATGCTTTGTTCGCTTCAGACCAACTCAATACTGTGTTTTTTTTGTAAAAACCGCGTGACGAAGATTCAGAAAAAATAACTACTAGAGATATTAGCCTACTTCTGCGAAAATTTAACCACGCCAACTCAGCCCCCTCGTGGCAACTATCACAATCTTGTCATTGGCGTGTGACACTCCCACAACTCCATCTCGGTTGAACTCCCTACGGGAGATTAACGTTGACAGGGTTTAACAGAGTTCGGTGGTGGCTGTGTGACAGGAATAGTACCCGCATTGGATGAACGAAACGTGGCTCTTGATAATTCTGCTTCTTCCTTCGCAATGCTGTGCTCGTCTGCTTTTCTGTCTACACGTGGCCCTTCCCGCTATGCAAGTAGAAAGAGCAAGGAGCGCCAGTACCTATCGCTCGTGATAACTAGGTTTGCAAGAGGTAAATGTCTGCCAGTGTGCTTGCTTATAGTGTACCTTAATTACATTAGAATGATCTGAGGCACAGGGTTTGGCAAGCACAAAAATCTTCGGTCGGCCATATCAACAATACCTCCGTAGAATAATAGAGAGAGCATAAGAAGAAAGACAGGACGGTTAACCAGGGCTCAGCCCTCCATTTATATAGCGATGGGCACATGGCGCAAACATGCACAGAACCTCGTTTGCACCCTGAAGGTTGGCGCCTTTCGATAGGCTCTGCTAGCACATATAATCTAAGTGAAAAATATTGCGTTAGACTCAGTAAATACAGAAATATTGGTGGGATTAGCAGCAGCATGCCCCTTTTCGGCTGGTAACAAACCCCAGCGCGAGAACAAGGTTTCGAGAACTATCGATGTATAGGGCTGTCGTTCTTAGGAGCGTGCTGACAAATGGTCTCATCAGATTCGGACTTGTGTCTTGAAGGGCGGAACGAAGGAGAGCGGCAACAAATCTACCAGAATAAAGCTCGCAGCGCCCTTCCGTACTCAGTTAGCGAGAAGGGCGTTCCAGAAAGCCAGCCCACGGATGTTGTAATGATCGTGGGCGAGCAAGAAGTGCCGGATGTTGAACATGCTTGTGCGTTGAGGAAGCATTTGTCATTCCTCTCAACATTAAAGCTAGGGGTTATATTTGACGCTGTCATTATGAAAGTTGGTTTGTTTAAGGTTTCTGACCAGGCAGACAAAAGAGTATAGAAGCCAGGCACCACGTTTCTAAGGAATTATCCGATGCCCTTAGTGTCAAGACTTATTTGCTCACGAATAGGCTGCTGTGGAAATTGCTCTGATCAGTGAAGGAACTGTGGTGTAAGAAGTGCACTTTAGGCGCTTTCTCACACCTTTTGTCTCGACAAGCGTGACAGAAGCTGGCTAGGAGGGATGGCACGGAGCAATGAAGTTACGAAAGCACGTGTCAAGACTTTGTCATGACCATGATGATACAACATTTCTCATTCCCACTAAAACTTCGAAATTTGTGGGTTAACCTCATTGTGTGATTTAGTGGGATGCAAAGCGCAGCGCCGGCACATGACTGCTCCCGTGGCGAGAAGCGTTAAATGGGTTTAATGACTCTCGCTGTTCGTAGAGGCTAACTGTGAATAGCAGGCCGCCTGCTTTTCGCAGTCCAACAGGTAGCACCGGCAGCTACGATGCGAATGTGGACGGGCTTTTTATCATTATAAGGCACCTAATAAAATACTAACTTTTCCCTCCGCTGATAAGGTCTGGTGGCCGCGGACGACTGCGAGATTTAAGCGAGATGTTGATACCAGTATCTGCTATGAGCAGGTTGTGTTCTCTTGCCAATCACGAGCGGTGGTTTCCGACGCATTTAAGCTAACATGTTTGTAGAGGTGACATAACGCGGCAATCACATGATGCGTAATATTGAATATGATTAAACTACTTGAAAATGGCTTCTGTACTCGGTACAAAAGCACTGGAATACTGAGCGAGAATTAATACTGAAATATAGTTGCTCTTTCGGGAGCTGAAGGTCGGAATAAACCAAATACAGCACTCTAACTTCGCTGGAAACTCATGAATGGTTGTCTCTCAGTAGGAACCTCTCGAGAAAGCCAATGTAGAGTACCAAAAAAGCTGTCTGTTGAATGGCGTGGATTGCCTCTCGCGTACACTGAAAAATATGAACAATGCGTATGACAGAAAAGAACCAACTTCCATTGTCGGCTGCTATTTCAGACGCCATAACCACCGATTGCTGCAGCAAGACAAGAGAGAAAGTCTGCTGTTACACTCTCTGAGATGTTCCACGAGAACGGAACTGAAAATGCTTAAAAGAACTTCGAACCAGTGTTAGTGAACTCGTCAAGGGCGAAGCCGAAGCCTGTAGCCATCAGCAGGCGGGTCGAATTACAATAACTGGGTGTACCCTTGTGAACAGAAGCAAGGTGGACTGCTTGAACATTCTTCGCGTTCAAGAGAAACAAGCAGAATATTCCTTTTCGTTCGATCATGAGTGAATGGCGAACATGGAAAAATGAAGTGAGTAGGTTTTTGCAGAAATGTTAAGTTCCCCTTGATGTCAACGACTTGTTTGAAAGGAAGGATTCTCTAGATATCAATAGGGTGTTGCAGTCAAGTTGACAATGTCTTTTCAATATTTATAGATGATTTGTGCTATTCTATTTCTTTTAATCATTGTACGAGTCTGTTCCTAGTTACATAAAGACCAATGGCAAAGTAGCATTTAAGAACACAGCTGTTTGTAGTTACATCAAAGCCAATGACAACGCGGCATTCCAGAACACAGCCGGTGTGGTGGTAGATATTTCTTTAGTAATGTTAGGCTGATATCTTAACTCCACATTATAACAGTACGGAGTCAGTTACTACGAAGAGAAGCAGGGTATATCTATTGCGTCCTGCGTTGCCTGTTTGTTACAGGTTTCGACAAAGCATTCAACAAAGGGCTCGGCCACGGCCAAGTTTTATTTGTGTACCGTAAATATTTATTTATTTATTTATTTATTTGGCAATAGTGTGAACACCCATATAGGGTCATAACAGAGAAGACATACATAAAGAATATACAATGTTCATAAAGTTTCTTGATACCTTCAAAACTCATAATGAAAACTGGTATTCTAATAACTAACAACTCAACACTCAACTAACAATTCAAGAACAATTCAAATTTCAGTCATTTTTTAAATATGTGCTGCGAACATGAAGTCGCTTACATCACATGGCACTGAAAATATTTATTTGGCAATCACGTAAATGAGCTTCTAGAGCATTTTTCGAAGTCAGAGACATCTTTTACAGATAAAGGTACTTGAACTGGGCCATATTTACCTACAAGTTCTCAACAATGCTGTACAAAAAGGAATGAATTGTTTTCTTTTTTCTGTGTTGGTAAATGTAAGTTTAGAATAATTTATTGCTATTTTGAATTTCCTTCACGAGTTTTTTTTTTTCAATTTTGCAGAGAGTCCTGAATTTCGATTTGGTCGTCTAGCTTGGTATTTGCGGCATAGATTAAGCAGCCATCTGTGAAAAGTTTAACATGAACATCCTCTTCTGCTACACTACTGGTATCATTGATCTAAGGGAGAAACAATAGTGGTCCCAAAACAGTGCCTTGGGGCACTACCGAAAGTACCTCCAAGGGTGGTGATAAGTGACCCTCCAGTTTTACTACCTGCGTACGATGTGTTAAATAAGCTTCAATTCATTTTAATATGAGCTCATTTATTCCCGCATGACGTAATTTGCCGAATCATTGGACATGGGATACATTATCAAATCCTTTCGCGAAATCCACAGATATCACATCAACCTGTTGTCTTCTACCTATAGCACTCGTGAAAATCATGACTTGTTTCTATTAACTGGGTCAGAGTTGATAATCTAGTCCTGAAGCTATGTTGGTAAGGGTAGAGCAAAGCGTTCTGATCCCGAAATGCGAGTATGTTTTTTGCAATTTAGTGTTCAAACACTTTGCAAGCAATGGAAGTGAGTGATACTGAGGGGAATTTGTCCCCAGCTTGCAATTGCCGTTTTTGAAATACAGGAATGAAGAATGCAGTGCGCCAAACTCGTGGCAGTGAGCGCATTGTATAAAATTTCTTAAAGATAATAGTTAGATATTGTGACATCCATTCTGCGTATGGCTTGAGGAATAAAGTGCGTATATAATCGGGACCACTCAATTTTTTCGTATTTATTGCGTGTGAGTAGCTGCTAAAATACCTCCTCCCTAGCTATAATAAGTGTTTTCATTGAAACAGTAGAACTAATTATTAAGGCTTCTTACGTATTTGCTTTAGTTTCTGGCAGGTTAAATACAGACTGAAAAATTTGACGAAAATGGTTTGCTATCGCATCCTTTTTTGTTATATTATAACTACCGACAACAATTACGTCAACTACTTCTTTCATATTGCTAAAATTCCTCAAGAACTCTTCGGGCGAAGATCTATGAAAGTCACTGAAATTTTTTCAAAGAATGTTTTTTTTAGCCAAAGCATGCTTAAGATCAATTTTTAGATTTTTCAGAGCCACTGGCGACTTGCTCTTTTAACGGAGTGCCTTAATTTTTCTTTTTCTTTTCAGATGAATTATATCTCGGGTGATCCAATGACTTCTTGTTTTGTTTTCTTTAAGACGTGATGGAACATAATTACCTATGCAGTAACTTATAACTCATTTAAATTCTCGCCATAGCTCGCAGCGCTTCAAGGTGCAGTAAAATACATTCTTCGGCAGCAACCTAACCAAAAGGGCCATCTTTTGCGACTAGAGGTCAGCCTTACAGACACTACGGTTTGTAATGCAGCACGGGTTACACAAAAAATCACTCTATCGGATAAGGCACGACTACCACAAAGCGCTCAAGGAAGGTCACAATATTGTATTTCAGTGGTTGCCGAGCCATTGCGAAATTGACGACAATGAGCGTGCAGATGAAGCTGCTCAATCGGCTCATGACCAGGACCTGCGTACGCCCATACCACTCTTGAGAACGGACGCTGCATCGCGACTACAATCACTTGCTCGCCGTATAACTCTCCTACAATCGAATACGGCGAGTTTCTCCAACACGCACCTGTATTCAATCGACCACAACTTGCAACTTCGTTTGCCATCCGGGCTCCCACGATGTGCTGAAACTTTACTGTGTCGCATGAGGTTGCGCGCGGCATTTACGAATGCATACTCACGTCTCTTTGGAATGGCGAGCAGTTCGGCATGCAACGTCTGCGCCTGCAAGGAAACACTTGAGCACATTCTATGGCATTGCCCAGCATACCAGTCTGAACGACATATTATAGAAGCCAAGCTCTACCAGCTGGATTCATAGCCGCTTACAGCGGAGAAGATCCTGGGACCTTGGCCGATGGTTTTCCATAGACGCAAAGCCACGAAAGCACTCTTGTACTTCTTAAGGACCATCAGACTTTACGACCGAATGTGAAAGAACAGTGTGAGACCGTGCTGTGAAGTGTCGAGCTGACTATTCATCCTCCTTTTTCTTACTCCTCTTCTTTTCTATCTCTTTCCCTTCTATTATCATCCCTTTCTCCCTCCGCAAGTCCAGGGTAGTCAACCGAGCCAAGCTTGGTTAACCTTCCTGCCTTTCTTCTCTATTAATATATATCTCTGTCTTTCTCTCTTTCTCTCAAACAAGAGGTGGTCTCAAAGCTTTCTAATTGGACCTTCAAATAGTGAAGACTTGAAGTATTGTCGGCCCTAGCATAGTTTTTAACCTTTACTTGTGTACAGCTCTTCACAGATTGCGTTGATCGAACAGGCAGCTCAAGGCAGGTGTAATGGTTAAGGACGTTCGTCACTATGCTTGTCGATAGCGGACGAGAAAGGATTAACATCAACAATTGATGCGCACAAAAGAAGCTTTACATTGCACACTAGAGAAGGAAGTGACACTTTCTTGTTGATGAGCTGCGCGAACCAATGGCTCTGCGCCTCCTGCGCGGGGAACACGCCCCCAAGCAGCTGCAGCAGCCCGATGAAGGCCAGCGTCGGGTGCGGCAGGTGCGGCGGAAACACCTACTTGCACAGGCACACCTTGTTCTTCTCGGTTTTGTGCACTTCCTGGTCCAGGAATGGGAATGTCGCAGTTTGGGTCCCCGTCGTCCCGACATGATGCGGTCGTCGACGTGCGCGAGGGCAAAGGTGTCACCGCTAGAACGGCTGACCGCACACGGATGCGCTACCGTGTGCAGCGCCGTTGACTCGGACGTCGCGACCAACCCAGCAGCCTAGGTCGCAACTCCCGAGGTCCAGGATCAGGCCACGGCTCACGAGCACCACACCCGTTAGGCCTCGCTCACAAACCTGCTCGCGGCCACTGCAACAAGGCAGGAGCCATTCAGCAGGCCCACCTTGGACCTTGTACAGGCCGACGGACTCGACCTCGAACCGACACACCGGAGCTCGACCTGGCCGACACGTACGGGTCCCACGTCCGGCTCAGGAACGCTGCCAGGAACTCGTCCTCTCGAGCGGCGTACCGCTTCCTCTGCCCTAAGTGGCCTCCACCCTCGAGCTCTTTTTCGCACGTTTCTCGGTACGGCTCGGCACCGCTGGCGATCCTCGATTCAGCCAGCAATTCCCCTGGATCCTCGGCCACCCTGGACCTCGCCCGGCTCCGTGGTCCTCCGTGCACACGCCCGCGTCTCGCCCGGCCGAACTTCTCGCTCGTCTCTTGCCGATGTGCGACACTCTGGTGACACCGGCGCTTGATGGCATGGGTGCGACTACTGAGCAGTCAACCCGCATCGGAGACGCGATGCTCCATGCGGGGAATGGCCAGCCCGTCCAGCGAAGAGCGTGCGCCGAGACGCGATGCTCGACGCAACCGTGACCATTAGCCAGGCCACGTTCATCGCTGTGTCGAACGGCTGACCGTGGAGACGCCTCGCCGAGATCCGCGATGCCCTCGGCAAGGAAGAGAACAGCAGGCCAGGCCGCCCCCCGAGATGCAGTACTCGTGCCGGCAACGCCGCCCCAGCTGGTGGTTGGACGGCAGCAGCGTGGACGGCCGCGTTCCCTGGCCGGAACCTGCATCGCCTGCGTCCGACGCTTCGGCCCACTGTCTTCCGTCTGCCGCTGCTCCGGCTCGTCCCCAGCCACCCAGCTTACCGCCACGTAATGATCACACGTGGCCCAATCGTGGCCCAATCGTAGTCTTGTTCACTACTTAGAAGTGTGGCAGCTTGAGCTAGTTGGTATGGCATGACGATAGTTATAGCGCGAGAACAAAAGCGCCACGCAGAGACAAGAAGGACACGAAAGACACGAGCACTAACTTCCAACGGAGTTTATTGCGCAGAGCACGAAAATATATAGAGGAGACAGTAACCATGTAATAAAAACCATATGGAACAACGAGCAGAACATGCGTAAGGGAAACAAAGGCAAAAAACAAAAGCACAGAAAAGCGGCAAAGAAAAATTTACAAGAAAACGAAACAGCAAAAGTAAAAATAAACTCAGTTGCAATAAACTCACTTGGAAGTTAGCGCTCGTGTCTTTCGTTTCCTTCTTGTCTCTGTGTCGTCGTTTTGTTCTCTCGCTATAACTATCGTGTTCATTACACTGCGAGCATTGAATTGAAGCAATCTTAGCTATTTTCTTGGTGTCTCAAAAAAGCTGCCTGGGCTATCAGATTTGTTTGACTTAGTTGATACGACGCGCTCACTTCGTTCCGTTTTTTCAGTGTCACGTTTGCCCGAGAGCAAACAGCGCTTGCCTCTGACGTCATCCCATGCGTATAAGTCACCGCTTATCTTGAGTTTATTATGCACGAGAACTACTTTCACACCAACTTCCCTATCCATGGCAGCGCTTTGCCATAAATTCTTTCGTATTTGAACTGTTTCCTTCACAGGGCCGTGGCTTATTCTAAAGGAATATACATTTAGTTTTTTGCAGCTTTTAAAGATGGTATCTTTTTCTTTGCCGTCTTAAATTTCAAGATCAGTGGTCTTGGTTTATCCGGGTTTATTTTACCAAGCCCATGAATTCTTTTCACCATAGTGAGTTCTACGCCAAGAATTGAAAAAAAATGTCAATCACAACGCGTCTTTTTCATAATTGCGCAGACTCGTTCACGCTCTCAGTGAGGCCAAACACTAAGAGATCATTTCGTCTGCTTCTATTTTCACAATAGATTAACTTGTCATTTTCCTCTGACACAGTTGACTCCAATTTATCCATTCTACCTTTCATTTCATCAAAAATCGATAGCGCACTCTTCATTTTTTTCTGTTTTAGCATTGACTTCAGCCATTTCTTTCTTGATATCGTCAATTTTGCTAACCAAAGCATTTTGTTTTTCAAGAATTTTCTGCAAAAGTTCCCCAGTCTTTGAACCGGGGTTCTCCTTAACGTCACCAGCCATCGCCAGCAACAGCAGAGACCAACAACCATTCAAAATAGCACGACATCTGCGAGGGCACGGCAGAACTAACAAGCATCTATTATCAATACGATACGTAGAGCTGTAACCAACGTGCAAAAGCAGCAACGGCGTTTTAGACACCTTGCTCGTCAGCCAAGTGCCGCGCCCTCTGAATCCGATGTTCTCGCCCTGTCTCTTTTGTAGACTGGATTCTGTTGACGTCTTGCCTAAGGAAGCAAGTAAAAAAACGCGCACTCCAAGCTTGCATTCCAGCAGCGTTTCACATCGATGGCGAAAGAGCAGCCTTCATCGTCTTCCACAGGCATTCCGACGGAAAACTAAGGCAGCATCTGCAATAGCAGCAACAGCGTTTTATCCATCTTGCTCGTCAGCCAACTGCAGTGCCCAATGTCGATTATTTCATATGTTGATCATTTCACTGTTCTTTCAAGAAAGCGTGACACTTCCAATTATGACGACGTCATTGCGTATAAACCTCATCTATTTCAGCAAATCTTATCATTCTGTCACGAACAAACAAAAGATGACAAAATTCAATTTTTATACGTAGCTCCAACCTTCTTTTGCGATCATGCTTCCTGAAAATATAAACCGTGGTCCCAAAAGAGTTTCTTACTCCATGATTCCAGCCAATAAAAAACCATGAAGCAGGCAATAGCTTCCCAGTGTGTTATATCGGCACTGAAGAAGTCTTGCACACACTCCGTGCAGCCAAGCGCTGCTGCACAGATGGTTAAATGGAAACAGGTCGTTTTCCCACATTATGAGCTAACTGCAATAACGGAGGCAATACCGAAGAAAATAAAGGCTTAAAACTGAAACGTTCCTTCGCAAATGAAGGTGGAGAAGAGATGTGTATTGTATGCTGTGTTCACAAATTGTCACACTACCTCATAAAAATTGGAAAGGGGCATGGAGTTGAAGTCGTGTTTTTGGCTCCTAAGAAGCTTGCAGGGCTGCGTGCACGCATACGGAACCGCCCAAACAGGGTACAAGGATACGGAAAAAAGGCATACGAATTAACCTACACAGTGCAATGTTGGCGTGGTCTATGAAATTCTCTTGTCTTGTGAAAATACTTATCTAGGCCAGACCGAAATATATATTAGCGTGTGCACGCGTGAGCGTGAATTGTCAGTAAATAAACAACACAAGTGGACACGTACCTATACTTTGCTCAGAGTGCAAGTGTGAAAAGAAGCTGTAGGATGTTAAGGTAATGAGCCGCCCCCACGACAATGTAGCCAGAAAGATTTGAGAAGCATACTAAATTAGAAAGAAGGAAAGTGACTGTGTGGGTAAGTCACCGGGGTTTTTGCATAACTCAGAGATGAGACTTATCGATTAGCAGTGTTAAGGTGACATCCTATGATTGCTTAGCTTTTTGTGAAGATACCTTACAGAAAAGCATATGTGTGGGGATGGTTTCTGCGAAATGTACTTATCGGTGTACTATGATCTAAGTATACTACGCGGTATAAAACACCGACGGCAAAAGGACAATTACAAGCATAGACTATTGACCGAATGTGTATTTATTCCGTGCTGCATATATATATGACACCTGAAACAAAGAAAATGAAAGAAAGGAAAGTTAGCAGTTGAACAAGCGACAAACTTCATACACCTGAAAAACGAGGCACAATATCTGAATCATTACGCACATGCGCCGATTGCCAGATATTGAGGCTCTTTATTTAGGAGGTCCACCAATGGTTTTCTCAAGCAGTTGTCAAGTTCCCGAGCCAGTCTATCTGCTTCAATAGTCATTCCAGTCTGATTATCTTCCTGCCTATGCAAAACAACTGCATTTCTTACCTACTAGTTTGAAATATTCCGTATATGCAGACGATTTGTGCATTTGGGCTTCAGACACGAGCATTCAAGCAGTTCAACAAAAACTTCAAGATGGTCTGAGACTTATCAATGACTTCTTTGAGAGCAGAGGCATGATTCTTTCAAATTAGAAAACATCTGTACTTCCATTCACAAGGCAATGTCTTGAGAAATTCAAACTTCAGATAGACTCTTAGCACTTACAACTTGTGCGACAGCAAAAATTTTTTAGGGTTATTTTAGACAGACGTCTGTCTTGAGCACCACAAATAAAATCATTAGAGGACAAAGTCATCTCCCTAATCAATCTATTACGTCAACTGACCGGAGAGAGATGGGGTAGTTCACGTTCTTCTTTATTGCGTGTACATTCAGCAATAATTCTACAGAGAATAGCTTACTCTGCCTGGTTTTACATGGGATATCACGTACCTTAGAGGAGAGAATTCAAAGATTGTTGGCCAGAAGCTTTTGTATACGTCTTGGTGTACCGCGAGCGTTTGCCAGTGCTTTTGTAATTACGGAGTCTCGTCAACCGACTTTACGTGCTATGAGATTTACGGAAACTTGCCGGCATTACCTTTGGTTGGCAACTCAACACGCTAATCATCCACTATACTGAGCTATTCAGGAGAAATTAGCTGCAAGAATGTATAAAACTATAGCAGAATTCAAGAGTTTACTGCCTACGCACGAATACTGGCCTCTATGTGCATCCCACACACCATGGCAACTCTCTATTCCAGATGTTACAGCTTTGATTCCAGGATTAAATTGTAGGAATGATATTTCTATAAGTGTAATAAAGCAATCAACTTTAACACACCTTTATACCAATTATGAAGACTATATTCACGTGTACACTCACGGATCATATCTGAATCAAAGCTGTACGTCGGCGTTCTTTGTACCTACATACCAAGCTTTTAAACTCAGCTATTTCACAACATTCTCAACGGCGGAACTCTATGCAATAATCTGTGCTTTACGCTTTATATGTTTACAGCCAGGTCTACTTCGATGGGTAGTTATCAGCGACTCACAGTCCTCTTTATTTTCTTTAAAAGGAATCAGCTAGGGCAACAAAGCTAGTGAGCTCGCATATGAAATACAAAGGTTGTGCGCTATACCAAATAATTTCAACCACACCATAATGTTCCAGTGGGTACCAAGCCACTGCGGAATCACAGGAAATGACATAGCTGGACACATTTCACATGCAGCACATCAAGAAAATAATATTGATTGATTGATATGTGGGGTTTAACGTCCCAAAACCACTATATGATTATGAGAGACGCCGTAGTGGAGGGCTCCGGAAATTTCGACCACCTGGGGTTCTTTAACGTGCACCCAAATCTGAGCACACGGGCCTACAACATTTCCGCCTCAATCGGAAATGCAGCCGCCGCCGCCGGGATACAAACCCGCGACCTGCGGGTCAGCAGCCGAGTACCTAAGCCACTAGACCACCGCTGCGGGGCAACAAAATAATATATCACTGCTACCTCTATCGATGAGCGATGCATGCTGTCTAATAAGTGAGCTGAGCTGTCAACTGTCTAAGGACACCTGGTACGAAAATGGTGCGCAAAACTCTCTGTTGCACAACATTGATCCCGGTATAGAATTTAATACTCCGTCAAAGGTTAGCTGATCGGTAAAAACAGTCATTCATAGGCTTCAACTTGGTATAGCCTACACGAAGGCTTTCCTGTATAGAATAAGGAAAGCTGGCAGTCCAACCTGCTCATGTGGAGAAGCTCAAGAAGACGTGGAGCACATTGTTCTGCATTGTAAAAATTATGAAGTACCTCGAAAGAACCTTTTTTCGAAAACTCAAATAATTGGATAAGCGACCTCCATCAATTGCAAAGATCTTGGGTCCATGGCCAAAAGAAAAGCTACGAGCCACTGCAGCGTGGGCAGTCGTTAACTTTCTGGAGGAATCAGAAATAGCTCAAAAAACTAAACAAAGAACAAATGTACTTCACTGTTAACCGCAATATGTTTCAAAACAGTATTTTCGTGTTTCACTACGATATCTTTGAGAAAACCTTTCTGAAAACAGTTCAGTATTTAGGCGACAAGATCGCCTTGGACATTTATTGACCTTTCACGTTTTGTGTGAACACCTAAATTGGCGTGATTACTTGTTTTTTTACAAACTCAGTGTGGTGCGGACACATTTCTGTGCAGTGTGGACTCATTTCTGTGTGGTGGGTACACTCAGTGTTGAAAAACGTGAACTCATTGTGTAAGAGTTGTGCTATGTACATGTGTATAGCCTTGTGTTTGCTACAAAATGTGCGATGTTGACTTTTGTGCAAGAGAAGAGGAGTAGCCGGAGCCACGCATTGGCACCAACCTCTTCATCGTCTTCTTACGTACATTTAATTAAAAAAACTGCATTTTCAAACACCGCATTACAACCACACCTGCAGAGATGCTGAGCCAAGAAGTAGCTGACGACGACGAAGAATTTTGGAATCCCCACAGTATCCCATAATGGGTATGCGCCACAGTTAGTAGGTGACAAACATGAAGCTTTTGTAAAAGGTTGGAGCATTCGATGACCCATTCTTTGCGCAATTCGTGTAATCTGACACCTTGTTGTTCCTTTGCTGTTTTGTAAAGCTTTACTATATTACCGCGATTCCTTACCCGACATCAAGCCTGCCTAGGGCCAATTTTCCACAAAGTTGCAAGGCCTGGCGATGCTCAGTGGTATAATACTGGGCGAGCATGCCGGGGACCCGAGTTTTAATCCCATTGCATCCTTGACGTTTTTAATTACTGAATTATTTTCTTAGTTTGTACGATAGTGGTTACGGACACCGACAGTGGCAGCGCCAGACAGCTACGGTACGCACGTGAGCCGTGTTGTGACCTAATAGCAGCTTTCGTTGTAAAACGAGCTTGCCTCGCGATAACGCACGGAGCTCACACATTTTTTTTACTTGCATTCATAATAGAAAGGAACTCCATAAGCGTGTCAAACTTTTGCCTATGCAGAGCTGTTCCTTCACGAAAAAGCCGTGTGCACCTACGATCCTTACAGTGCACGTGTGGCGAAATAAGTACCGTAACTTGAATTCGCATTATTTTTGTGTTCTCTAAGACCCTAGTTCAGGCAACTGGCCTTCTGTCCGGTGTATACCATCCGACACGTCACGGAGGTTTCAAACACACTATTTAACCCACTCACTGCCAGGATTGTGAGTGCTCACTCTTTTTTATAAGACGATAGTTCGGTTTAGGTTCGGCGATTACAAGGCCCACGAGACAGACAGACAGACAGACAGACAGACAGACAGACAGACAGACAGACTAGCGGACAGAAAGACAGACAGACAGACAGACAGACAGATGATTGATTGATATGTGGGGTTTAACGTCCCAAAACCACCATATGACTATGAGAGACGCCGTAGTGGAGGGCTGCGGAAATTTCGACCACCTGGGGTTCTTTAACGTGCACCCAAATCTGAGCACACGGGCCTACAACATTTCCGCCTCCATCGGAAATGCAGCCGCCGCATCCGAGATTCGATCCCACGACCTGCGGGTCAGCAGCCGAGTGCCTTAGCCACTGGACCACCACGGCGGGACAGACAGACAGACAGACAGACAGACAGACAGGCAGGCAGACACATAGATAGATAGATAGATAGATAGATAGATAGATAGATAGATAGATAGATAGATAGATAGATAGATAGATAGATAGATAGATAGATAGATAGATAGATAGATAGAACCCTATAATTCAAACACTATTATTTTTAGTGTTATGGGCTAAAAATGATACTTTTATTTACCATAACCTTTCGGTGGAGCTCTTCTTTTTTTTGCTAGTGTTTAGATAATCTTACGCGCCTCGCAAATGTTAGAGAACTCACTGCGACAATGCTGATACTGTAACGTAGTAGCAATGTTGACGAACCCTGTGGTCGATATGTCCAAGATGAAACTGTTTATTTGGCCCAACTTGTGGCCGCTAGACAGAAAATGGTATTACAATACACACTGGCACGGAAGACAGTGAACTCAGCGTTCACCGTCAATCAATTGACGGGAGCTGAAACACGTCCGCATTTATACATGTACCGTCATACATTCCAGTGTTATCGCTAGCGGCCACGTAAGCTTTCAAAGGAACTGTAATATTCGCGTTGTGTACGTAATGGCATGAGGAGGTTCTAAGATTTTCTTCATGGTCCTTGATCAGTCGGCGTGGTTTGCGCAAGGCAGCAGTAACAGTGTACAAGGGTGATAACAAAATTTTAGGAAGAAATGTGGCTATGCTGTGTACAGTAGCATTATTTTTTATTTCGCATGTCTAGGCATAGCGCCGTAGAAACACGCCATCAATACTTCCAGCTAAATTGTCATCCTACGCCTGTCAGAGTGATTGCTTTGACAGAGTCGTGTGCCAGTGCGTCTTTTCAGATATATAGTTAGGATGGCGAACGTCGTAGATAGGAGCAACAGCAAATAATGCGAGTGCTTGTTAGGAGCCAGGAAACGCAACTACTTGCTTTCTGAGGTTAGTACGTGAACAAATGTGCACAACAGTGCCCTATCAGACAGAAAAAACACAGGAAACGGCGTTGTTTGCGGATATAACGAATCCCGTTCTCTGATGCTGAGCCTGAGGCCCCCCTGCCTCAGGCATTTTTTCGGAATTGCATGTGAAAGAAAATCGGAACACTTGCAGGTGAAAGCAAATCATATCTCCATATCTTTTTATTGTGTGCAAAGAATATGCTTTGTCGGCAAACTTTTTCTTTCCATTCGTTATCCGCTGCTTTTGGAGTGACGTGGTGACAGGCATTAGTCTGGATTGCTTTGTTTCACCAGACAATGTTACATCTCTGACATGGTAGCATCTCTTTTGAATGAATGATGAAAAATATTCTAAGCTTCATTTTTTTTTGTTTTACACAGCGTTAATGAAAGCAGTAGATAATAAGGCTAAGAAACGTACTGGGAAAATTTATTGTATTGTTTGAGCTTGCCTAAACAATTGTGAAACTAATGTGAAGACTTTAGGGTGTGCAAAAAGGCAACTTGCCGCCGGTTCGGAGCTAATCTGCGAACTTCTCATTGCGCACTCGATGGAGTTACGATCTGCGCAGTGGTGGTCACCTCGTCTAGCTAAAAAGTATTTATGCGCATGCAAGCCCTGGGAAGGTTTGTCAGCGTCATGTGTAGTCATGAGGGCGAGTGGGGAGCAGTTCACTTTTTTTTATTAAGCTGATGCGGTGTCTAATTCGTTTGGTTGTGTTTAATAAAGAAGAGACGCTCTCGACCAAAAAATATCTTTCTTCATTGTCATTACATTACGTTGTACACGGCTTTGTGAAGCAATGGCCTTTAATATGTTTAAGTAATGGTACTATATTTAATGTCCTTACATGTATGTGGTTTTTACAGAAAAGCCGGAGAACTTTTCTTCAGAACAAGAACACGCTAGAGCAAGGAAGGAAGGGTGATAACAGCAATATAAACATTTGATGTATATGCTTGCAGAAAGGCGTGATCTTCGTGAAATCAACACTAAGGAAACAACCACTAAAGTTGAGGGGACGCATCGGCTAGAAGCGCGTACTTTTCATCACGTCGGCATGAATATTTTGCAACGCTGCTGCCCTGTACATTCTCTCCGAAAAAATAACTGCGCTGTTGTTCACTGTACGTAAAGCCTTAAACACCAGACAAAAATAAACATATAGTACATTATTTTTTTATTTCTCCTTTTGACACGTGCTGCTATATAGTTCAAATATGTTAGGCCGCAATAGTTTTAGATTAAGTAATGACATTACCGTTTTTGGGAAACCTCATGAAATGAAAGTACTTTTATTCCTCCAAACAATACAAATATGAACATAAAGAAACTTGAAACGTGTCCCAGGAAAAACCAATCGACCAGCAGAACTTACTGAGTGCCTATCGCCCGATAGTAAATCAATGAGCCCTGCTTCCTGACCCTCCCCACCAACTGCCGATCCCGTTGACGGGAGGGGAAGTGGGAGCAGGCGTCAAACGGGAGGTCCTCACACTCACGCATCAAGCCTAGGCGCACAGGCGTGAAACGATACAGTGGTCCCACTGCAGCACTTCCACTGGGGAAAAAAAAGAAGTTTACGACGTAGGCACCACCGGTAAAATTGCCGAATCCCGACAAAGTGCACCTGCTCATGGACGTGGGCGTTACCTATGGTGCTAGTTAAACCGAACGCCCGACTCACCGCTTCGAGAGAGACCAAAGTTGTTTGTAGTTATCGGCAGGAAAGCTTGAGTTTTTGTGCAGGTCACAGATGGCTCAGTTCATGACCTCGTTGATCAGCTTGAAATGGAAGAAACCGAGACATGTGAGCGGATTACGACGAGAAGTTTCAACCCAGTTGGTCTTTGGCATATTCATGTAGCAATTAGATCTCGCTCACAAACCTTCTCTTCATTTTCACTAAATGGCAGGAAACTACATTTACCTGCTTGGCGTTGTTCTTCGCCCATATGCATTTAGCTGAATAACCAGGGGTCTGATGTGCAGACTAGGTTTGAGAAATGTTTACGAGATACGTATTTACAACAATATCTATCCTAACAAATATGTATAATATCGGATAACCTTGCATTTATAGCAATGAGCAGTACCGTTAAGAAAGGGAAAGAAGACAACCAACCGCTTGTACCATGAAGCCACAAGGAAATCTATACGGTTTTCTCAGAAATAAAAGCCTCTTGGTTGCCGGCGCTACCACAATGGTCTAGTGGCTAAGGTACTCGGCTGCTAACCCACAGGTCAAGGTACCAAACCCCGGCTGCGTTGGCTGCATTTTTGTTGGGTGCGAAAATGCTGTAGGCACGTCCGCTCATATTTGGGTGCACGTTAAGGAACCGCAGGTGGTCAAAATTTTCGCAGTTATCCACTACGGCGTTTCTCATACTCATACGGTGGTTTTCGGGTGTTGAACTCTACATATCAATCAATCTTAGTTGCCGAAAATTTTGTTCTGGTCCGGGGTTTGATCCCGGAACCAACGCCTTTACGGGGCTGTTTCTCTGCCAACTTAGCTAACCAGAAAGCCAGAAATAGACAGCGCGAGGGCGAATTCATCGACAACTTGGAACACATGGACACAGGTGCTGCAAGTCAGTTGAGAATGAGATAATATAACTCATTTGCAACAGTACCGTTTATATCTAGAGACTGCAAGAAGGAAGTGCTAGAAGGAAGTTTATATCTAGGAGTTGCTAGTTCATTGCAGCTTTTTTTTACTTTTTTTACTGGCTCAGCACAGCACTACTATCATTCTCTATCAATACTATCATGCATCAATATCATTATATTGTGGTTGTGGAAATCGTTATCCGTGAGTGTCTTTATGTTCAAGTATAGCAGTGCTATTCCATACGCTTGAAGCTGGAAAGATATTCTATCGAAACAGACGCTGAAACTATGAAACATCACCTAAATGCTGAATACCTACTGAACTCGACTGCGCTGGTGTACATACGTATATTTTAGCCACAAGTCATACAGCATTTATTATCCTTCACCTTCCCAGTTTTCAATGACAGCCAAAACTACGCGTGAAATCGTGAAGAGCACCTCTTGTACTCCAGACGTAATATCAAACATCGTTTTGATGGAATCACGTTGGCAGTATATGCCGTGGAAGCATTTTGGAGAAATTGCATGAAGGCAATGCATGGCGCCACGAATGCGTGGTGAAAAAGCAAAACGAACTAATGAAGCCCAAATGCCACAAAACACCCAGAAAGAGACAAGACTTATACTTTTACACAGTAGCTTTTTGTGCCTCTCTTGCAGCTATTTGTTTGCGCTGGTTATGTAATGATGAAGCAAGCTGCTAATAAAGATCTATTCTTAAGAGCACCCTTTTCACGTGGATCATTAAAAGAATGGGTTCGTCTCAAAAGTAGGTTGCCGATGACACCTCTTGCAATATTTTTATAGATAACGGCTTAGTATTGCTTGCTGACTACAGCTCTTCCGTCATTCTGCGGTGATCTGTGTTCACGTGTTCCTCGTAATTCTTGTCTCCCACGCCCTCCAGACAGTTTGAAAATCACTAGTAATAGTTAGGTTTTCACGTTACAAAAATCAAAGTTCTACAGATATGCCAGACCAAAGAATCTGATAAGCTTCAATTTCGAGTTGGGTGGCAATGCAAATGGACTTACCCCACAATAGCGACTGTGTCCGAACGTTTCAGCAAAGCGAGGGGTAATGGAGCAACCTTTTGTGTAGAGATTGCAACATACCCGTGCGTGTTCCATGGGGGAAAAGTGGCGCATAAGATGGTCATTAGCACCCAGAAGACAAAACTCACAAAAACATTCAGTACAGTAAACGAAGTAAATTTGTATTACACTAAGCTTACGTTGTGGAATCGTTCCTAACGGAATCTCAAGGCTACCGGCAAAAGAAGTTTTTAATCAGTTTCACGTGCAGCGTCAAAACATTTGAGCTGTGTCATACGTAGCTGTGTCATACGGATGAATTCTGGTGACAACTGTTTAGAGTCGTAGTTCTACTACAGCCATTCTGAACATCATATGTGCGTGATCATAGCTAATAATTGTCTATTTAATCAGTTGTCATTGGTTGACTGCAATGTAGCAGTGAAGCAGTGTGTTTGCGCACAATTTTAAAATAAAATAAGCCGCGACATACCATTTAAAATTAATTTGACAGGAAGAAAGAGCTCGTCAAAAAAAATAATTCGGCAGACCGCGGTGTCTTGTTTGCCAGGCGTGGATATATCCACTTACGGACATATAACAAGAAGCAGAAAACGTGCTTATCAGACAACATAAGGGAAAAAAAAGAAGCCTGGACGAGAATGTAAGAGTGACGGCCACTAGCTAGCACCATAGGCCAAGTTTTTACATGAAATCAGCTGCACCAGACTTCCCAGGCTATGCAAGCATTGTTGTCAGTCGCGGTGAAAACATTTCCCAGTGCTAATGAGAGCTGACACACATACATATTTATCAACACTTTCACATGTTGAAACAAATGCAATCTGTACAAAAAAATGAGTTAGTGAAATGGCCGCTGGCACACTATGAGCGTAACATGCAGTCGTCGTGTAAATGACACGCATATCATGATTATCATTCCTAAACCTCATTTATCTTCGTCGTCCATTCACGTCACATGATACCAAATATAGTATAAGTGGACCTATTGAAACGGTCATGAGCGTGCCCTAAGCGAAGCATGGAGTCATGTTTCGCATGATACACATTCCATGATTATCCTGTTTTGACGTGTAATTTACCTTTGTAGTACACTCACGTCACGCAATAGCAAATTAGGTGTATTCGGAGCTAGCGAAGCAGCCGCGAGCACATAATGAGCGTGGTATGCTGTCCTGTTCTTACATGGCATGCATGTCATGACTATTTTAATTCCACCAGTCACATCTGCGTCATCCATTCACGCCACCTCACACCAAATTTAATATAGGTCAAGCAGAAAAAATCGTGGCGAGCACACCATGACTGTAGCATGTAGTCATGACTTGTAATACATGAATGTCATCATATCTACGTTAGGATCTGTCACTTATATTCGCCATGCAGTCATGTCATATCATACCACTTTCGCATTATGTCATGTGCACGAAGCCACCAGAAGAGCAGCGAGAACATGAAGTGTGAATCAGGACATTCAAGATGCACGTGTCATGATCTTCAGTACCACTTTTGGTGAACATCACTTTACTGAAACGGCCAGGAAAGCTAAAAGTAGTAAGCGGCTAGATAGATAGATAGATAGATAGATAGATAGATAGATAGATAGATAGATAGATAGATAGATAGATAGATAGATAGATAGATAGATAGATAGATAGATAGATAGATAGATAGATAGATAGATAGATAGATAGATAGATACGATATAAGTCGCTGAAGTTTGCCAAGAAATGATTGGCATTTAAAACTCTTTACTAGCCTGTGGCTGCCCCGCCGCGGTGGTCTAGTGGCTAAGGTACTCGACTGCTGACCCGCAGGTCGCAGGTTTGAATCCGGGCAGCGGCGGCTGCATTTCCGGTGGAGGCGGAAATGTTGTAGGCCCGTGTGCTCTGATTTTGATGCACGTTAAATAAACCCAGGTGGTCGAAATTTCCGGAACTCTTCAATACGACGTCTCTCATAATCATATGGTGCTTTTGGGACGTTGAACCCCACATATCTACCTACTAGCCTGTGACTGCAAGAAAAGTTGAAAAATACGCTGAAGTTATGGTGAGTGGGACAAGATTGGGAATAAATGTGAACCTCAAAGGCAGCAACACTGGCAAGCCACGGGCCCTGCGAGCGTTCGATAACTTTTTTATATACACGGGAGCTAACTGAAGTCGAAATTATCTTCTTTCGAGCCTCTCACCCCACGGATTTTTCCTAGCTTCAGGGCACTGGTACGGCTTTCACTGAATAGCCGCCGTTAGTAATGCATCGCTCTCTTTCTCTTTACTACTGGGCTCTATTTAGGAGCTCTTCACCACTCACCGGTTTTCCTGCCTCGTAAACCTCCACCTCGACACTATGCTGTCGGGCCGTGCTCTCTGTTGCGTGTCTCGCAGTTGCCCCAAGGTGTGGAACCTTACAGCCAGAAGAGCCGTCGTTAGGCGCTCGGCACCACACAATTCAGGCTAATCGATACGCCCTCATGAGCTCTGCCAGTCGATTGTTCGTTCCTTCGAGTGCAATGCGCCAATTCTTCAAGTCTTAGCGATGTGTTTTATTTGTTGTTTTTCGTTGTTGCCAAAGAAGATATAACCATATATGGGTTGGCACTTCCAAAAAAGGGGATACTACTGTGAATGACGTGGCTACAAAGAGTAAGAAAAGGATAAGGACGATGGAAAGATAGGGAGGATACTTAGAGGTCATTGCCAGTTCACTTCACTATTTTAGGTCAGGCAATGAAAAGTGTGTAAGTGGGAAGAAGGCTCTAATTTTAGACACACAGCCCCCCAACTTACTCGAGTGACTTCCATAAAAAAACACTACCCTTTATTGTTCCGTCACGTCAACTGAACTACTAATGCGAGAGAGTTTTCTGCGAAGACAAGGTAATACCAATTTCTTATGCGCCAAAAGCTTTCATTGCGTTTCGGTGCAGAAATTGTAATAATAAATAATGACCATAGTGTTCGTCTTCTATCATAAGCCTAATGAAGTGATTGGGTGAAGTTCTGACTTCCTGCACCTTTTATAACCCGTGTTCTTGGTGAAAGCGCACGTCGATAAGATGCGCTTGAAACATGCTTTGAAGCTGAACTTGTTCATATGGCTTTGTGGCAAAAAAGAGCGTGAACAAAGGGATCAGGAAATGCAGACTAATGTGGCGTTGCATTGCAATGCGTATTTTTCGCTCTGTCTGTTCGAACTTTGGGGACCTCGAATTCGCTTTTGAAACGACTGGGAATCCGGCTACATGTGCTCGCAGTAAGCTTCTTTGTTTGCTTCATCGAAGCGTCTTGTCATTCAGCTTCTCTTTCTGGAACTCGGCCTTACTGTGTTCTTTTGTTCGCTGCCCCGCCGTTGTGGTCAAGTGGCTAAAGTACTCGGTAACTGACCTGCAGGTTGCGGGATCAAATCCCGGCTGTGGCGGCTGCATTTCCGAACGAGGTGGAAATGTTGTAGACCCGTGAGCTCAGATTTGGGTGTACGTTAAAAAACCCGAGGAGGTCAAAATTTCCGGAGCCCTCCACTACGGCGTCTCTCATTATCATATGGTGGTTTTGGGAGGTTAAACCCCACATATCAATCAAGCTTTTGTTCACCGACAATACATACTGGGTGCCTCAAAAATGTCTCAAAAGTCCTAAAAACTCACAAAAATGCAAGTTATGCGATGACTTCAAAGTTGCTTCTTCTGCAGCTCCAGCATTTTAAGTTGATACAAAAACACCAATTCAGCATAACTGAAGAAGTTTCAAGTGGTTACATTTTAGTCTTAGGAGTAAAGTGGTTGTGCCAAGCGAGAGAATTCAAGTCCATCATTCCAATAACCTATTACACTTTCGAGATTTCAAGAATACGACTTCTGTTGAAATTGACAAGCAATGACATTCACCCAAATGCAGCGACTAAACCAAAAGAGAAACGCTGACGACCGTAAAGGTCATATAGTGAAATGTCCAGAATGAATGAGCGACTTTCCATAGACCATCAACCGAATTGGTTCGGGTGTTCGCCAGTTGCGCTTGCGCTTGTGCCCCTGATGGAACATCTGCCTAAAGAAGACGGAAGAACCTCACTTGTGTAATCTTTGCCTTGAAAAGTGGGGTCGTTTATGCCGTTGGCTTGCGTGCTCATCGGTTCTGGGGTGCCAGTTTCACTATTCAGTTTGGTTGAATTTTATTCAGCTACAAAATACTGGAGGCCACTTAGTATTCATTTCAAAACTGCATAGGGTTCTTCGCGTTAAGAAAATCGATCCTCTTGAAAGAGTGTAAATGGGGGATAGTTGGTTCATGACAGGCCAAAAATCCAGCAAATACAGCCGGAACAAGCAACCACTGAAGAGAACCTTCACTGAAGAAAAGCATTCAGGCAGAAATTTGATATGGTTAGAGCCCCCACGTCACCTCGACACCCGTAACTACGTCACCTATTGAAAAATTGAGTACACAATAATATTTTTGCCAGCATTACAACACCTAATTTCTTCTCAAAAAGAGAGCCTTATTGTGTGTTCATATTCCTTTGATACACCTGTTACGTCAGGTTAACATCAATAGTAGCACGTGAACGTATTACGAACGGGCAGCTGACCAATAGTCTTTCGTATACAACCTAATGACACCAAGTCTGCCAGTACGAGACTCTCGTTAATGAATAAGGGAAAGAAGTGTATACCTAAGGGCTCGTTTTTCTGTGTTATGACACAATAATAATGAGATCTAACAGACAGTAATGCGATGGAGTGTATAGGGGAAGTTATTAGAACAAATCTAAAGTAAATAAGAAGAAAGAAAAGTGGGGGAAAAAACAACCAGCCGGGAGCAGGAATCGAACCTACGACCTTCGAATAACGTGTTTGATGCTCTAACCACTGAGCTATCACAACGGCCTTCCCTCACCACACTTTTTGGGGTCTTTATTGTGAATTTAGGAGCAGGAGTGTCGGTCAGTGCCATCTATAAGCCAAGCAGTGAGTGTGAAACACCCTTTTATACGGATGTGTGGCGTCACATAGCACGTAAACTTATTACGAGCGGGCGGCTGACCAATAGTCACTCGTATACAACCTAATGACACCAAGTCTGCCAGTACGAGACCCTCATTAATGAATAAGAGAAAAAAGTGTGTACCTAAGGGCTCGTTTTTCTGTGTTTTGACACAATATTAATGAGATCTAACAGACAATAATGCCAAGGAATGTATAGGGAAAGTATAGGAGAGTTAGGAATGTATATGGGAAGTTAGGCATGTATAGGGGAAGTTATAACAAATGAAAAGTCAATAAGAAGAAAGAAAAGTGGGTGAAATATATATATATATATATATATATATATATATATATATATATATATATATATGTGTGTGTGTGTGTGTGTGTGTGTGTGTGTGTGTGTGTGTGTGTGTGTGTGTAAGTGTGTGATGCTACAATGACTGCTGGGTGACGTGGCCCGGCTCATACTCCATGTTTATTCTACTCTGACTTTTTCTTCCTCAGCCTCTACCTTCAGTCAATACCTACTTACGTTACACGATTCCCCCTCCCCCCAAAAGAAGGCATGAATTATGAACAAGAAAAAGTAAACAAGGAGGGGTTAAAAAGTCACAAATGTCAAAAGTCACAATAGGTTCTATGCTTCAGAGGAGTTCCGTAAACTTTCGAAGACTTCAGTGGAGAGTGCAGCAGTCCGGTTAACGCAGGAGTTCTGGTGGGCGAGGCTGAGTGTTGCGTTCTGGATGGCATAACCACACCCTGGAGATCTGCACTGGTAGTGACATGGGTTGAGTTCTTGCGAGGAGTGGACAAGAGTGGGAGTCCCTGTAGGATTTGAAGTTCGGATGTTGAAGGTGTCGAGTTGCGTCTCGTGATGGGAACAGACGGTGTGCTTCTAGTTTGCATGTGCGGTGGTCGCAGCTGATGAAATTGGAATGATGTCTTGGTCTCTGCGTTGTACAGATGATGCCTTCTTGTCTCTTTCGTCATTTTCTGCTGTTTCGGAGCTGTAATCGTAGGCGCAGTCTTGATCTTTTGCGCCAAATGCGTTTCTGGTGCCGATCCCTTATGCGAAGATGCCTGACGTCTTGAATTTGTTTCAAGAGGCTTACTTCTCGTCGTCGTCCTTGTCGGTGTATCTGTTGGAGTGTCTGAGATTCTTGGACTTGCTGGTGTTGCTGATGTTGCTATGGAACGCAATGCGGCGAGATCCCTCCTTGAACATCGCGCTGGTTTTCTTCACAATTTGATGTGGTGCCTAGTCGGCAGCTGGTACTTTGTGGGCTGTTGTCATGCACTTCGTGCAATGAAGATAATGCTTCAGAGTGGGTAGAAAGTTCTTCCGAGGCTTCTTCTACCCTGTTCACTACGAGAGGCTCTTGCACATTGCAGCGTGCGACGTTCGATGCGTCGGAGCCTTCGGTGTTGCTTCAACTGTCGAGTGTGTATGCACTGGATGGCGATGCATGAATTCGTGCGGAAGGAGCATGGCTCGACAGGGTATTTTCCCGATGCTCTAGGTCGTCTACGATAAATACGGCGTCCTTATAAGGCAAATGGTGAGCGTTAGGAGCACTTGAAGAACCTCATGTTGAAAACCCAGGTGGTGGACCGCGTATGCCAGACGAAGAGTGAACGGCATCAGGTGGCTGGGCAACGTCTCGGGTCATATGCTGAAGCGATGACTTCGCAAATGCCGACTTTCGTGCAAGGAAGGCGCGCTCGATGGCTGTGTTTTGCCCAAAATACGCGTTGTCGTCTGCCACTGAACTCGTGTGCCACTTCGTCTTTTGTCAGAGGTCGAATCTTGTTGTGCGTTCGAATGGTTGAAGACTGTCTGTAAAATTGACGACTGAGTGCAGTTGTCTGTGGATGGTGGGTTACAAGCAGGTCTTCGTCGTAGTCGTCATCGTATTTTTCAAACCAAATGATCATTTCTTGTTTTATCTTTTGCCAAGACTCATCGTTGTCGAATATGTGGGTGAGGTAAAATTTAAATGCCTCACCGGTGACGTAGTCGCTGGAGTTCGTAACCATTTTCCGTTCCGACCATGATGCAGCGGTTGCGTGGTGTTCGAACAGATCGAACCAGTCCTGTACGGGTCCGTCGTCCGCTGATCCGGTGTATTTGGGGATGTCGAGGTCAGCCGATGGTTCTGTCATGGTGCTGGTCGTTGTCCTCCTAGGCGATGATTCGGTAGTCAATGTACGGTCATGGCGTCTTCTGGGGAACTGCGTGGATGATGAGTGACTCATGAAGGGGCAGGCAGGTCTCCATCCTGTCGACTCGTGTGACGCTATGATGAATGGGCGACGTGGCCTGGCTCATACGCCATGTTTATTCCATACTGCACTTCTTCCTTCTCGACCTCTACTAACCATCACTTGATACGTCACACACACACACACACACACACACACACATATATATATATATATATATATATATATATATATATATATTTATATATATATATATATATATATATATATATATATATATATATATATATATATATAGAACTTGAAGGGAAGGCACGACAGGTCCGGGTATTATCTATATTGAATTAACTTGAAGATAGCACATAAGAAAAGGATCGTATTTACTAACGTTTCGGCCGTGGCACGGCCTTCGTCAGAGGCCGTGCCACGGCCTCTGACGTGCTATCTTCAAGTTAATTGGTTCTATCTTCGTGCTATCTTCAAGTCAATGACGTGCTATCTTCAAGTTAATTCAATATATATATATATATATATATATATATATATATTTATATATATATGTGTGTAGAGCGCATATATATATGTATATATACATGCGCATATATTGTGGGCATTTAGTATACCAATCCTCTTCAACTGTACATTATCATCATTATCATGTGTTGCTCATGCATCCTCATCGTTGTCACGTAGCATCATCATCTTGGTCCGTTCATCTCAGCTGTCGGCTGCCGGTTCTTCGGGCCTAATAAAGGTGTTCCAAACCAAGACTTCATACGTGGTGGAGCGTGCTGTTGGATCCCCGTCATCCTCTCGACCACTCTATTCCCTGGAGCTACGTTCAGGTCGCCGCTTGGGCCAGGTGTCCGGAAATATGTCGCACCAAAAAGAGGTCGGTGCTGCAGCCGTTCCCACTCCGCCACCGCGTGCCGCGCCTTTTCACGTCATTAACAGCCTCCAGCGTGAGCCCCATCCCTTCGCTGGTATGCGCGGGGAAGATGTGGAGGAATGGCTGGACGATTTCGAACGTGTCGGCGCTGCTAACCGGTGGGATAACACCTACAAACTCGCTTACGTGTCATTCTACCTCACGGGTGTCGCGAAGACGTAGTTCCTCAACCACTACATCGACATCCCCGACTGGTCAGCCTTCAAAGATCAGCTTCGCCATGTCTTTGGCACACCGGCTGTTCGTTCAGCTCTCGCAAAGAAAGCTCTTGCGACTCGGAAACAGCACATCGGGGAGTCGTATACATACTACATCGAGGATGTCCTTTCACTTTGCCGCCGGGTTGACACCCCAATGACAGAGTCAGACAAGGTACGCCAGCTTCTTAAGGGGATTGGACCCGTCGCATTCAATGCCCTTGCAATCCAGAATCCGGCTACCGTCGCTGACGTTGCGACAACCTGTCAGCGCCTCGAAGAACTTGAGTCGATGCGCCTACAACCGGACAGTGACGCGGCCCGTATTACGACTGATCCAAACCTACGAGAAACGATAAGGGTGATAATACGCGAAGAATTAGAATCAATGGGATTCACACTACCTTCAGTATGTACCATTCAGCCTTCTTCAACGTCATTGCGGGATGTCATCAGGGAGGAGCTTACGTCCATGACCCATATGGCCCACCTGCAGCCCACTGTCGATCGTACTCTCCCATCGTTCTCGCATGCCGTCGCCGCACCATCAGGCACCGTCAGCTCGACGTCGCCACCACGAACGTACGCGTCGGTTGCTGCCGCACCTCCCAGAAGGTTTCCCACGAGCTTTGCATCACCACCGCCTAAGCCATCATCTGTCCCTCTCACTGCTCTCTCTCCCGGTGCATCTAACACAAGCTACCACCCTCCTTATCGATCGACTCGCCCTACGGGCTATTATTGCGGCTATCGTGGTCACATTTCACGCTTTTGCCGCAAGCGCCAGCAAGATGAGCGCCGAGGGTACGACACACGCGAACGAGACTATATCGCAGGAGCCTTGTACCAGGGCCGTCGTTATTCGTCACCGCCGCGTCGGTCTCCATCTCCGCCAGCATCCGGTGAACTGCGCAGTAGTCTTCGATCAACCAGACGCCGTTCACCATCGCCCTACCGTCGCTCCTCTTCTCCTCTTCAGCCTGCTTCCCTCGCTTCTGATCGGCGTCCGGAAAACTGAGCAATGCAGTTTTTGGAGGACAAACTGCATTCCTACACAGTACTCCAATTCCTCCAGCGCGCCCTTACAATATGATTGCAGTCTCAGTTGAGGGCGTGGACGTTGATGCTTTGGTGGACACTGGGGCTGGATTTTCTATTATTTGTGCTGATTTGTGTACCCGTCTTCGAAAAGTCACGACGCCTTATGATGGACCAACACTGGTTACAGCCCAGGGAACGATGATTCGCCCTTCCGCTCTCTGTACTGCCCGTGTGCTAATCGACGACATTCTTCATCACATACAATTCGCTGTGCTATCCCCGTGCTCCCACGAACTCATTTTAGGCTGGGACTTTCTTTCGTCTGCTTCCGCGGCTATTTGTTGTGCACAACGTGTCGTCCATCTTACTGACACAGACCACTTGCTTAGTGACGAAACCTACAGGCCACTTCGACTCATCGCTGCTGTAGACATCGAGTTACCCCCGAACGAACATCAATTAGTCACAGTTTTGTCCAACGACGTCGACTCTGGTGACATTTTGGTCACTCCATCGCCCCGTTGCCTTAATAAAGGCATAGCTCTCGCATCAGGTGTAGCTCGCTTCAACAATAGATCAGCTGTCCTCGCTGCTACGAACACCACACCAGATAAAATTTTACTGCCGCGGGGCACTACTGTCGCCTGCGTTGCTGATCTGGAGCCTGTGTGCGTCGTGCCTCTTACCCCTGCCTCCTCTAAAGGCCATCCTGGAGATCATGCTGCTTCCTCGGCCTTTACAGCAGCCATCAACAAGGACTTGACAGACTCGCAGAAGCAGCAGCTGCTTGATTTGTTGCAAAAGCATGCAAACTGTTTTGACGTTCATTCATCCAGCCTGGGTCAGACAACTGCTGCAGCACATCGTACTCAGACCGACGGAGCATCCATTGTGCATCGTCGTCCGTACCGCGTCTCCCTAGCCGAACGATAAATCATTGAGGAAAACGTAGACGATATGCTGCAACGGGAGATAATCTGACCCTCAACCAGTCCTTGGTCGTCTCCAGTGGTTCTGGTGCGTAAAAAAGACGGTTCCGTACGATTTTGCGTCGATTACCGAGCACTCAATAAGATCACTAGGAAGGACGTATACCCCATGCCACGTATCGACGACGCCCTCGATTCTTTACAAGGTGCTGAATTCTTTTCAAGCCCCGACTTGCGTTCCGGCTATTGGCAAATCCCCAAGCACGAAGAGGACAAAGAAAAAACTGCGTTTGCAACCCCGGACGGCCTATACGAACTCAATGTTATGCCGTTTGGTCTATGCAATGCGCCCGCAACTTTTGAGCGCTTGATTGACACCGTACTGCGTGGCCTGAAATGGAAGACTTGCCTATGTTACCTCGATGACATTGTTGTATTTTCATCGACGTTTCTTCAACATCTGCAACGCTTGGACGAGGTCCTGACTTGCCTTGCGGGCGCTGGTCTTCAAATTAACACCAAGAAGTGCCATTTCGCCAGCAGATCTATCAAGGTCCTCGGTCATGTTGTGAGCAAGGACGGAATTCGTCCAGACCCTGAGAAAACTGCTGCGGTGCTTCGCTTCCCTCGCCCTGACAAGCCGAAAGATTTGCGAAGTTTCCTTGGTCTCGCCTCTTACTTTCAGCGATTCATACAAAACTTTGCCTCCATTGCCGCACCACTACATAAGCTACTTGCTTCTGGTACGCCCTTTCAGTGGTCTCAGGAATGTGAATCGGCTTTCGACAAATTGAAGAGTGCCCTCACGACCGATCCTGTACTTTCTCACTTTCACGATGGTGCACCGACCTTCCTCCATACAGACGCTAGCGGCCACGGTTTAGGAGCCGTGCTCCTCCAGCGCGACAACTCTTCGCGAGAGCGAGTCGTTGCGTACGCCAGCCGCGTCCTCTCCGCAGCCGAGAGGAACTACACGATCACCGAGAAGGAGTGCCTCGCCATCGTTTGGTCAGTGCAGAAATTTCGTCCCTATCTTCATGGCCGCCATTTCACCATCGTGACCGACCACCATGCTTTATGTTGGCTTTCGACACTCAAGAACTTGTCGGGACGCCTCGGCCGCTGGATTCTACGCCTAAAAGAGTATGATTTTGACATCGTATACAAGTGTGGCAGAAAGCATAGCGATGCCGATGCTCTCTCCCGCTGCCCACTACCAGCGGCTCCCCTCAGCGTTTCCGCAATCACTTTGCACAACACGCCCTCGGAGACCACGTCTACGGCTGTTTCCTCTCTCGCCTCTATAGACCAGCTGCCTTCGGACGACCCGCACGATTTTTCTTCTCGACAGCTGGCTGACCCCTACTGTCGACGTATTATAGGCTACCTCCCTGGCAGTTCCCGTCCACCTAATGCGAGGCTCCGTCGCCAACTCTCGCAGTTTAAGCTGGACAACTCGGTGCTGTACCGCAAAATTTACCATCCTGACGGTCAGCGCTGGGTTCCCGTTCTACCCCGATCGCTTCGGTCCGAAGTCCTCAGAGCACTTCATGACCATCCGACGGCAGGTCACCTTGGTTACCACAAAACCTACGATCGCCTTCGAAGTCGGTTTTATTGGCCAGGTATTACCACTAGTGTAGCTCGGTACGTTGGGTCCTGCACTACCTGTCAATCTAGAAAACTACCCACATCTGCTCCAGCCGGTACACTACAGCCACTTCCGTGCCCAGCCACTCCATTCGAAGTTGTAGGCATCGATCTTTATGGCCCCCTTCCAGTCAGTGCTGCTGGAAACCGATGGATAGTAACAGCCGTTGACCATTTGACGCACTACGCCGAGACGGCATCCGTCACTACCGGTTCAGCTTCTGAAATTGCCGATTTCATCCTCCGAGCCATTATACTGCGTCATGGTGCTCCACGTGTATTGCTCAGTGACCGTGGAAGGGCCTTCCTTTCACAACTAGTGAACGAACTTCTTCGCGCATCTGGCACAACTCCCAAGACTGCCTCTAGTTATCATCCCCAAACTAACGGCCTCACCGAGCGATTCCACCGCACTCTTTCTGACATGATCGCCGCCTACATTCAACCGGACCACAAGAACTGGGATGTAGTACTACCATTCGTCACTTTCGCCTACAATACGGCTATTCAGCGGACAACCGGCTACTCACCATTTTACCTAGTTTATGGACGCTCCCCTACTTCTCTCCTGGACGTCTCTTTCTTTACTTGACATGTGGATTCATCTCCATCCTCTTCAGAGGAATACGTTTTACGGCTCGCAGAGAGCCGCCAACGTGCTCGTATAAACACTGAAGCCCGACAGCAAGACAGAAAGCTGGTTTATGATGAACCCCATCGTGCTGTATCCTTTCAACCTGGAGACGAAGTGCTTCTTTTGACGCCTATTCGCACACCTGGTTTGTGCGACCAATTCCAGCCACGGTTTATTAAGCCGTACACAGTTCTTGTAGAAAATTCACCAGTGAATTATCGTGTGACGCCACTTGTAGCCCCAGCTGATCGCCGTTATCGAACTACTGAGGTCGTCCATGTCTCCCGTATGAAGCCCTTCATGCGACGTTCTTTGTCCCCTTGACTTGCCGCGGCCAGGCTGGCCGTTTTCACGTGGGGGGAATTAGTGTGGGCATTTAGTATACCAATCCTCTTCATCTGTACATTATCATCATTATCATGTGTTGCTCATGCATCCTCATCGTTGCCACGTAGCATCATCATCTTGGTCCGTTCATCTCAGCTGTCGGCTGCCGGTTCTTCGGGCCTAATAAAGGTGTTCCAAACCAAGACTTCATAATATACGTGTATATATATATATATATATATATATATATATATATATATATATATATATATATATATATATATATATATATATATATATATATATATGCGCTATAGTCTCTCAGTACTGGTAACATAAACCATAACAATATGCACCATACTATGCACACCGTCATCTCATATTTTCACAGTATTGAAGTGGCTTGTAATATTTACTTTTATATATCTGGAGCCTTTTCAAACTTTCTGAGATAACATAATGCTCCTCAATGGATACACGTATTCATCCGAACACCTGAAACTATATCAGAGTTTTAGCGTCAGAAGCTTACGAACGGGATGTCACAACATCGCGGATTCAGTAGAAGTACGAAAAAGCCGTGCAGACTGTTGCGAGCACTTCCGCTTGTGTACCTTTGTATGGTAAGCCGTACAATGTATCTGGACGGAAGATGAGCTGCTATTGTTCTCTTCCTGCGCCGATTCACCCCTGGCTTGCAATTTACTGTCGCGTAAAAAAATGTCGTGGTGTTCCTTTTTCATTACTATTGTGCCGCTGTGGCTAGATTCGATGGTGCCGTTTATTATCGAATGGCACTGAGCAATGATCCCAGGTGACGTTTCTGCTCAGCTGGAAAGAAAAGCGGTGGTAATTGCTTGCTCTTGCGGAAGCAGGAGCATTCCAACGTATGAAAAGAAGTACGTTTATCGAGTGGGTACATTGTCCTTTACCTCTCGCAACGTATTGTTTCACGATTTTTGCGGATGGCAGTGACAACAATATCCCTGAAAACGTCGGATTGACCGGAACAGACTCGGTGCCTGATTGCAATCAAGCGTGTTTCTGGGTGTCTATTTGGCTCTTGGTGTTGCTTTTCTCTTGTGCAGTCTCTGGTATTTTGTAGAATTGTGACTGATATTTCGACTTAGCAGTGTTAACAGAAAAGCTACTTGCGATGGCCCTTCATATCATGAAACAAATAACAAGTTTGGGTCCTGAATACAAAAAGTGAGCCGAAAAAACACGGCATATCCAAGAAGTTATTATTGACGAGTGAGTGAACTAGCGGGATTGTTCGGTGTTCCCGTCAATTCCCCGCGACATTGACAGTACACGTTGTTAAGATTGGAGTCGAAGGAAGTTGTAGGTGATGGCATCTCACTGCTGCCACCAGTTGTAAGAGATGGAAAAGAAGGTCGCTGAAGGATACGAGAACAAAACATGGGTTTATGACGTTATTTTACACATATTTACAGAAAAGAAGGGTTAGTGGTTTAACAAACCACGAGCGTGGTGGTTGCGTTACATAGTTCAGAGCGACGTCCAGCACTCTGCGGCGTCGTTTTATGCCCTGTCGGGCTCCTTCTCTCCGAGTCGAACACCAATCACGCACACACAGGTGAGGGGGCGAGCATGCACGGTCCACGTGAACACTGCACTGTGGTGGCGCCAGCAGGGCTCTTCTTCGTCGTGTGTGTGCCGTTAGCCGAGAGTTCCCACGATCCTGGCCGCATACTTCAAAAGGTCCACCGCACATCTCGCCCAATTAGCGGGGCGATCTGCGGTGGCCGTCACGGTCTCTTTCAGGAAAACGCCGTCCCTGTTGCCCTCTTTCGTCGTGGCGTCGCGGCGACACGACGTCTCCTCCTCCGGCCAGCAGGGACAATGCCTGGCGGGCATAGGCAGTCGGCTGGTCGGCTACTTGACTGAGGATTAAAGAAGCGCCGCTCCGCCGTCAGCTCTGGCGCCGCTCACGCCAGCTTTCCTGTCGCCCGATGAGTCGCCGAGGCCATCAGTCACGCTGCTGCTTGAAGGGACGACAAAGGGGTCCGCATTTGAAGGACGGGGACTCGCTTTTGCTTGCGGCTTTGTCTGGATAATAGCTCAAATCTTCGACAGCGTCTGTCAGACTGGGTGCCGAAGGGATTTAGAGACGAATCTCCAGGCCAAACCTAACAGCTCCTCCGCCGCCCGGAAAATCTCGGCTGGCCAGCGCTCCCAACCTCTGGGCACGAAGAGAATGGTTGGTGACGACGACGATGGCCTGGCTTTTCTCTCTCCAGCTGCGAACTTGAAACCAACTCCCAAACCAGCTCACAATGATAAACAACAGCAAGGCGAACCACACAACACAATACCATGCTGAAGTCAAGCACATTGGACCCGCTTAAAACCCTCCAGGCTTCTCAACACAAAAAGAAAAACCTGTATGCTAAAATTTTGAGACAATTTGGTGCCGCCAAAGTTTCAACAATCATGGACGTGGAGATGCTTACCAAAAAATGGAACAAATTGCCGTGCGAGAAAAGCACACAAAGGCAAATACAATTTGGCCCTATTTATTCGTAATCCCAATTTTACAAAACTAGCTTTTTCCTACCACCCGCACTACTCATTTGTAACTTTTATCTACTAATTTCATGAAACACACCCACCTAAATTCCGCACAAATGCAGCCTAAACCTACAAAAGGTAATTGTGCGAATTTTTTCTTCTCTAATTACATACTTGCAAGGCGTAGTCGAGAGTACCTAATTTTATGACACCCTGACACCAACTAAACTCTCTCACATCAAATGAAACTGCGTCTTATCAATCCTAGAAAGGTACCTAGCCTCAAATTTTGGTGAACGCCACGCTCTCAGCTCAAGTGATCATATGATCCTTATAAGCAATCACTGAAACAACAAAATGAAGTAAACCTGGTGTACTAACATGCTCATTTGCTTAATGTAGTTTCATGTCAGCCCATGTTTTAAAGAACACACTTGACTTTGCTCGATCACGCTCTTTTCTATTCCTTTCCTCCATTTCCTGTTTTTCAAAACTCTCTACTGCGTTTTTAATATCCTCCTCACTGGCTTTTTGTGAGATCAGCATCCAAATTGCTGTCCTGCCCATTCTTTCCTCTATTTCAATGCCTAGATGCTTACTCACACACAAAAGTTCATCTCTTAGCATTGCCTTCCACGACATGATTGCCGTTGTACTTTGGCCCTGCATCTCACACATAATTAGCTGATCCTTACAACTCACAAAAGGTAATCTCCCTAATCCACATACAATCCAGCTTCTAATGAACTCACACAATTGAAGCCTGGAAAGTCAAAGCAAAGACCAAGCACTCACCACAGCACAGCACCATGTCGCGAAGTCCATCTCACTGCTGCCAACCAGTTGTTAGAGGTCGGAAGGCCGAAGTTGCAGGTGATGGCATCCCACTGCTGCCACCAGTTGTAAGAGATGGGAAGGAAGGTCGCTGAAGGATACGAGAACAAAACATGGGTTTATGACATTATTTTACACATATTAACAGAAAAGAAGGGTTAGTGGTTTAACAAACCACAAGCGTGGTGGTTGAACGTTACATAGTTCAGAGTGACGTCCAGCACTCTGCGGCGTCGTTTTATGCCCTGTCGGGCTCCTCCTCTCCGAGTCGAGCACCAATCACGCACACACAGTTGAGGGGGGCGAGCATGCACGGTCCACGTGAACACTGCACTGTGGTGGCGCCAGCAGGGCTCTTCCTCGTCGTGTGTGTGCCGTTAGTCGAGAGTTCCCACGATCCTGGTCGCATACGTCAAAGGGTCCACCGCACAGCTCGCCCAATTAGCGGGGCGATCTGCGGTGGCCGTCACGGTCTCTTTCAGGAAGACGCCGTCCCTGTTGCCCTCTTTCGTCGTGGCGTCGCGGCGACACGACGTCTCCTCCTCCGGCCAGCAGGGACAATGCCTGGCTGGCATAGGCAGTCGGCCGGTCGGCTACTTGACTGAGGATTAAAGAAGCGCCGCTCCGCCGTCAGCTCTGGCGCCGCTCACGCCAGCTTTCCTGTCGCCCAATGAGTCGCCGAGGCCATCAGTCACGCTGCTGCTTGAAGGGACGACAAAGGGGTCCGCATTTGAAGGACGGGGACTCGCCTTTGCTTGCTGCTTGGTCTGGATAATAGCTCAAATCTTCGACAGCGTCTGTCAGACTGGGTGCCGAAGGGATTGAGAGACGAATCTCCAGGCCAAACTTAACAACGTATGCAAATGAGTGCTAAAGCGGTGTACGATCACATACAAGGTTGCTTGGTCATAAGCATAATGCTGTGTTGAGCAGTGAATTTCGTTTGGACGTCATTACAGCTGTTTTTACGAATTGAAACCAGGTTGATGTTATAAAAGACGAGGTCTGTGCACGTTACCTTGGTCGATGTTGCTTTCCAGTCATACGAAATGCACCGCAGAGCATATCGAGATGGCATCTACTGCACAAGCCAGCCGTTGTCCATGATGATCGTCGTGCTATCTTCGTCGTTATCAGCGTCATCATTGTCTTCACGGCTATTGCGCACGGCGACGGACGTCTCGACCTTAGGCAGCTTCACTCCTAAAAGAGCAGTTTTCAGCAGTAACGTTGGTTGATGGTGTTTGAGCGATGATAGCCATTGTGTAATGATCTGTAGGTAATCGTGTGCTTAAAAGAGAATCAAATCAGTGGGCAAGCTTATGCCACAATGACACTCACTAGGTCCCGATCATATTCAGTGGTGTTATGTAAATTCAATACATGTATAGCTATTATTCAGTAGAAATTGAAGGATTAGTGGTGACAATGTCTCAGAAAATTTTGTCTCACACACAACTTCGGTTCAATCGGTTGAAGTTCTCAATACATATGAGCTCACTTTAGAACAGGCTAGAAATCAAAATTCAGGGCTGTCTCTTAAAGATGCGAAAACATTAAATGATTTAGCATGTGCCATGGTTTCTTAACATATAACGCTCACGGAAAATTTACAAAAGCATGTTTCTCTGTTTTTTTCCCATTCATGCTTTAGTTGCATAGTTGGTGATCCCCTATTCCAGACGGTAGAGTGAATACTACGCATCGCAATAAATAAAATTGAGAAAGCATTGTATTGAGAAACTTCTCCTTTAAACTGCAGTCCTATTTCAGTCTCCAGTGTGTATCTGAGAACATGAAAGACCAGGACCCATGTCGGCTTCTCGCTCTCCGTCAATGTGCTTTTTTTTTCACAACAGAAAGGTCAGAAGGACCAGCTAATAAACAGACATTTTTTCGTGTTGTTTAAGTTTTTAGAAGCTTGACAGCAGTGTTTCACTATTGGCTGCGCTTAAATATAGTGCGGTGGTAATTAACTGAGTAAGCATAATGTGGAGAACCTTACATGAAGCTTCGGAATGCTATTTGTTTCAATATTTGCTGCTTATTATGTGGCACAATTTGCCACTGAAATGGCCCACAGTCCAATGTTGACGAGCATGTGTTTTTCTCCTACTTTGTGTGTCTTTTTAGCGTCTACTATGTCGTGTTGCAGACCAAATGTGCGTACTTTACTTGTTTTAGGTAAAGCCCTTGTGTGCCAAAGAGGGTAGTGAGAAAGCCACAGAAAACGACCGATTTAGAAACTAGATTTTTTCTCTTAATAAACAGAATTCATAGCAAAAGGTGAAGGCTCCGATTCGTGTGCTCACTTAATATGGGTACGTAAGCCTGCCAGTGGTTTCATCAATGAACTAAATGCAAGCACATCTTCTGTTACACACCATCATTGCGAATTGTTCCAGTCCATAGAGATGCCTTCGGGCATATTCATGAACTGGAACAATTCGCAGCTTAAGGTGACTGCTCGCCACATAGAAGCCACACTTTAAAACAGCGTCAACAGGTTGAACGGTACTAACCTTGAAAGGAGGTATGTTAACACGTAACGTGCGTTGAGATTCGGGCACATAGCTTCTTTATATTGTAATGCTGCATGCGCTAGTTCGAAAAGTAACAAAGCAATGCTTAAAGACTATGGCAGCGTGCAGCAATGCGTTGTGCCGCGGTCGAAAGATGGCAGCAGATCCTGCTGTTACTTCCCAAAGGGTGCAGGCGACGCACGACAGAGAATGGCGCAAATCATTAACTAACGCATTCTAAAAAAAGGCGACGGAACCTACGTTAGTTTGTTCTAGTCAATTCAATCACAGCACATTGTTTGTCTTCGGTGGGTACACTATTATTTAGCGTTCGCGGTTTATGGTCGGGTTTCTATGAATGCGGATATAACCAAGCGCTTTGAAAATTTTGTTGCACTACATCTGTGGCTGTATATAAGAGCGAAGCATTTCTTAGCGAACTTCGGTGACAGCGTATCTACCTATCTAACCGATACGTTTGGGTGTTCTTGTGTTCACTCCCTTAACTTGGCGTTAATCAAAATTAGCATAGAAGGGTGGGATGCTTTGATCAATATAACGCGCTGGTCAACACATGAATAATGTCAGAATCCCATCGCGTACGTCATCAAACTCTTTCCGCCAGACAGTGGCACACACACCCATGGACGGGTATATGCCACTTGTATGCGGGTATAGGCCACACAGGATTGACACTTAGTATCTACCCTGAAACGACGAGAACACACGGGGCAATGTTAACGCGCGAGCGCTAAGAAATACCCGAATATCGGTAGCGTCGACCTCACAAATACAAAGAATAAACGCCAGGGTCACAGTTAGAATCGAACCCAAGCATTCTGCGTGACAACGAAGCATTTTACAAAAAAACCACGCCAGATCTGGGAACTGTTTTTCAAATAGACGCTAATCCTATATGAAACGTCAATAGTGGTTGCAGTTCTGCCTACCCAGTTTTATAAACAATACATATGTACTGCTTTGATACAGCCGTCACGTTGGGTTAACGTGACATGATTGTAGTTAGTTGCCATTCACTGAAGTTGATTTATGTAGCAGTGTGCAGGACCAGCATCTTCGCGACCATCAGCGCTTCATATCAGCTTCTAGTGTTGCTAATACGAATGCTCCAGTTGGCATCATCGCACAAGTGCAAAGTGTTATTGAAACGACCAGGAGAGCGAAAAGTCGTAGGCGGCCAGATAGATAGATAGATAGATAGATAGATAGATAGATAGATAGATAGATAGATAGATAGATAGATAGATAGATAGATAGATAGATAGATAGATAGATAGATAGATAGATAGATAGATAGATAGATAGATAGATAGATAGACAGATAGATAGACAGATAGATAGATAGATAGATAGATAGATAGATAGATAGATAGATAGATAGATAGATAGATAGATAGATAGATAGATAGATAGATAGATAGATAGATAGATAGATAGATAGATAGATAGATAGATAGATAGATAGATAGATAGATAGATAGATACGGTCAAAGTCGCCGAAGTTCGCAAAGAAATGCTTCGCATTAAAAAAAATATGGCAGCCTATCCACGGAGTGAATGACGGATAGTGGGGCGAAGCATCCGTCCGTCCTTTCGTTCTTGCTTCCGTGCATCCATGCGTGCGTCAGTGTGGCTGCCCGTGCGTCAATCCGCCCGTCCATGCGTGCGTCTGTTCCTGCGTCCGCAAGTTCATCTGTGCGTCCGTCCCTGCTTTCGTCCATGCATCCGCTCCTGCGTCCGTCCATGCGTCCATCCGTCCATGCAGCCATCCGTGCGTCCCTCCATGCATCTGTCTGCGTGTCCGTTCGTTCACCTATTCAACTCTCCAAAGTACCACCATCTCGCAACTTTTCGTCATATATTCCTCACATAGAAGCACCGCTATCCAGCGGACATTCCAAGGACTGAACGAGAGGAGGTACATGCATACTTTCTTATGGCTTGCGTTTCGTGTTTACTTCACTCATTTAACCGCCTCGAGTTCACGGTATATACTCGTTCACTGTATTCATGGCACTGCGGCCCAACGCTCATTAAACCTTTCTAAAACCTAGGAGGTTACTCCCAGCGAGTATAACGTAGCAACCCTTTCTTGTCTTCTGTGCGTTGTTGAACAATAAAATATTCGCTGCGTGTGCGTTAGCTAAAAACCGAATTCTCCTGTCTCTCATTCCCCCTTAGCAGACATTGGAATGTACATTGAGCACTATTTTTTATTGTTCAACAACGCACAGAAGAAATCTCTTACCGGCACCACCTTGCAGGTCAAAATGTTATATTTGTTACACACTACTACAACGACTACGAGGGACGAACGGGTGCCCCTACAAGAAGAATCGCCCCTAGAAACGGTATGCCGACAAACTGCGTCGCGGTTGGATGTGAGTCGCGTCTCAAAACTGTGTTTTGTTTCCTGGCGCACGTTGCAGCTCGCAGCCCCTATAGCTTTCACATCGCTTATAGCGTCTCACAACATCGTTTTGCTGGCGCCCATCGCAGCCCTCAGAGCTTATGGCGGAATTTACGTGCGGACGCCGCTATGATTCAATTCATAATGTCGACATCGGCCTACTTGTGCTTACAACCATGGAATTTGTCTATATGCTTGTTTTGCGCACAAGTCGTGGTGCTTCCCATCCTCAAATTAAGGTGCTGTACTTTTTCCCCCAATCATTTTGATTTCGCTTAAGTGGTTATGCAAGGGAGCTTGCATGTGCACGTGTCTCTGTTAGATCATGGTTGCTTACAACAAGCTAGAATGTTCGTCATACATGACAGGGCGCCTTATTGGTTCGTAGCGGTCGCTCACTTACACTGAAGGTAGTGTGGGTTTCAACAAGAAGGGGAAGTTTTTTTACTATTTAGCAAGTACTGAAAGCTGGAGAGTTCTTTTCTGAAGTTAGCCGCCGGTTTGTAGAACAGGAAAAAAATCACAGCACGAAGTGATAGATTATGAGTAGGGTGAAGCGTCCGTCAGTCCGGCCGTGCTTTCGTTGGCCGTGTTTTCGTCCATCCGTTAGTTGTTGTTTCCATTCGTTCATGCGTCCATCCGAGCGTCTATCTCTGCGACCGTCCATGCGTCCATCCGTGAATCCGTCCGTCCGTCCTTGCGGGCATTTGTCTGTCTGTTCATCCATTGGTCCGTCCGTACTTCCGCCAGTCAGTCAGTCCATCCATAGGTGCGTCCGTGCTTTCGCTTCTGCGTCTGTTCGTCTGTCTGCCTGTTTGTCCAGACAGCGTTTTCATCGGCTAAAGCAAGTCGGGAGCCAGAATAGTCTCCAGATGGTTTTCATTGCGTCTCGCAGCACCCTGGCGTTTACACTCGAAAGCTCTTTTGGGTGCACTTAGCGCAAGGATGGTGTCTTAGTCGTAGCCAAACGCAGCTTATAGCGCAGCTTGCACACCTGTGTCAACATGCAGCTGGTGAGGTGCGGTGGAGCAGGAATGCTTGGCTGTGAGAAGAAACATGCCGCTTGTTGTCATGAAAATAGTGACTGGCGCCAATGTGTTTTAGCGGTCGGTGACAAGTGGTGGGTCGAAGGCTGACAACACCCTGAAAAATGGAGACGAGCGCACATGCAGTCACCCTTGTCTATATACGCACAAAATTGCATGCGCGATGGGCGTCTGCAGTCACGCTTGAAAGGCGAGTGTTTACAAGCACACGACTTTATTACGGGCGCAGCTCCTCTTAGTCTAAAGTTGTCCTGCATCAGGCTTAACCGACGGTATCAGAGAAACAGACAGACAGACGGACACAGATGGACAGACGGCAGCACGGACGCACGCACGGGTGGACGGACGGACTTATGAACGGACGGATGCACAGACGAACGCAAGGACAGACATACAGACAGACGGACGCATCGACAGGCAGACAGACAGACAGACAGACAGACCGACAGACAGACAGACAGACAGACAGACAGACAGACAGACAGACAGACAGAGAAGCAGACAGAAATGCGGACGGACAAACGGAGGGACGAATGGACAGACAGAAAGACAGATGGACTCTTCGCCCCATTCATCATCATTCACTCTGTCGATATCCTGTGACTTTTTGATCTAGCCCTTTACTTTAGGGTCGCGATTTGGGGACATGCAAAAAACGTCGATCAAGCGTGTTACGAATGGTGTTCTGCCTTTTAGCAGCCAAGTGCTGACGGGTAGAGATGAGTAAAGTACCTTTCAAGAGTGAAAAATCTTGCGCCGCCTCGTGTAAAGTATTCTACGCTAGAACATATTGTTTTGCAAGCTGATGGCGAAAAGCTAGAAGCACGTGCAAAAGCTCTCACATGTTCACACCTTCTCACCAGAGTGGCATAAGTTCAATCTTCACAATTTTTGTTTATTCACTCTGTATGCACTGACGTTGTAAAAGTCTACATGTTACGTAGTTCTGAAGTGCGTTTTTCTTTTTTTGTTGTTGTTGCGTCCTCGCTTTTGCGGTATATATATTTTGCACTGCCGTATCAGCAGAAAGGCGCAGAAGAAGCAGAAGGTGTTTAATGAGAAGGAGGAGTAGGCCTGGAAAAAAAAACGGGTTCACATCTTGATACTCCTCACGGGACAAGGGGGAAAGTGAAAAAAAGTGGAGGGTATGATGATGGGTGATTGTGATATAGCATAATGAGTCACTGCACACAATGTTTTGTTCGGTGTATATATAGGACACGCACAAAAGTTTCTATATTAGCAGATGCTCTAAAGACGGGAGTCAAAACCTGTCTTGCTGAGAAATGCGAACAAGCCCTTTAAGCTGCGTGAGGCGTGGTCCACACGTTCTCAAGCACCCAAACGTTTCTCTTCTTAAAAGAGTCAGGCAGTCTAGGTCATCTGTGAGGCGCTTAAGAGATTGTCTTTCAACTGCGTATGAAGGGCACACACACAGGATGTGATTAATAGTCTCTGGCGTGTTACACAAGTTGCAGTTAGGATTTTGCTCTTGTCCAATCTTGCATAAGTACCGTCGCCCGTATGCAACACCCAGTCGCAGTCCATGCAGTAGCGTTTCCTCGTCTCTCCTCAGTAGGTACAGAAGGCGAAATGCACGACAAGAGCTAAGCCTATAGATGCGCTCGTGGTAATAATCCGAATCATTCCACACTCATTGCATAGATGTTCTCATACCGTTAGACAGCAAGGTGTCGATATCATATCGGGAAAAGTGAATTGATATCACTTCGCTGCTAGTGCGCGCCATTTTCGCTCTGCATCAGCTTGTTCATTCCCAGCTATACCACAATGACTGGAAATCTATTGCAAAGCAACAGTATGTCTAGATTGAAATGCATAATTCAACCTTATGTCACACACCAGAGAACTGTATGCAGTGTCTTGTCTCATGTAGTTTATAATTAGCTGAAGTGCCGGTTCGGAGTCGCAAAATAATGTTCATTTCGCTGGACTCGGCTATAAAATGTAGCACGCAGCTTGTCGGACGCCGGTCAGCTCAGCGGCAGTAGATGTTGTCCGGTGTGCTATTTTGAAGCGTTGAATGATTTCCCTTTGACGCACAGTGAAAGCGGTTGCTGAGAAGGTCTGCGTGATAGAGGCATCTCCAAAAATGCGCACTGTATACCCGTACATATAGGCAATATGCGACAAAGTGAAATGCTTAAGACCAGCAGTTGGTATTTTTTACTTCTTTGTTATTATTCCTGGGATCAAAAGTCGCACGATCGGCTTACGCATCCAGAGTGTTATATCGGAGATCACATGTGGTCCATAATTTGAAGGCAGCAGACCTCGGTGCGACATAACAGCTTCTGGGTATGCAGCATTGGGTCGTGTGTTAGAAGTCTCTGCAAGTAGATGGTCTCGATGCCTTGTCAGTAGCCTCAGATGTACTAGTAGTGGTTCGTCTTGAAGATAAACACGAGCTGCACGAGAACGTGCTTTAGCAATAGTGCTCCATGTAGAAGTACATCGAGGCATTCCTAGGCAAACTCTTAGGGCACGCGCTTGAGCTCCCTCGAGTGTAAATACAGAGGATGTACAAGCACGTGATTATGTACAAGCTTTTTCCTTAGCGATGAGATGTGCTTCGACCATGACAAATCGCGATCGATGACAACTCCGAGGAACTTGTTATGAGTTACCAAAGGTGTTACGTTCCCATCGATCACTATAGCGTTGCAAGCCATGGACTTCTTGTCAATTGCAGGGTTGCACTTTTTGTCGGTGACAGTTGGAGTTCGCAGGAACTGAGGTATGCAGACGTTGTCGATACCGCACGTTGCAGTTTCTTTTGCACTTGCAAACGTGTTAGACTCGTGATCCAAATGCGAATGTCATCTGCGTACACAGAAACCGAGATTTTAACCCCTAGCCTAACGAGCTTTGTAACGAGGCTAACAAGTACTGTAATAAATAATGTTAGGCTCAGGACTCCACCTTGAGGCACGCCACGCCACAATACTTGGGTTGCTTATTTGTGTGACCGTCGGCAGTAGACATTCATATAGTTCGTTTTTGAAGATAGCTGGCTTTCCACAGGTGCATGCGGCCGTCAATGCCATAGTCGTTAAGAGCATCTAGAATGGCGTAATGCAGAACATTATGGAATGTACCTTTGATATCAAGAAATACAACAGTCATTAATCGGCGGCGCCGTTTCGGATGTTCAACGGTTGTTACCTAATCAAACACACTGTCAATTAATGATCTTCTCTTCCGAAAGCCAGTAATGGCGTTGGCATATACTCTTTGCTTCTCTAGGAACCATTTCAAGTGCATCATAACCATTTGTTCCTTGAGTTTTCCTACAGAACTTGCTAGCGCCACAGGTCTGTACGATAACATATCATGAGAGACTTGCCTGGTTTTAGCAATGCCCCGATGTTGCTAGTTTTCCATTGTGTTGGTACAGTTCCAGATGCCCAAGAAAGGTTTTATAAAGACAACGGTTCTTCGGTTGCCCGAGGACCAAGGTGGCGCAGGGCAGCATATGTGATTTCATCAGGCCCATCTGCACTAAAACTTTGCGAAGTGGACCACAGCCACACGAAACTCTTGGAGCGTGAAAGGATGTTTGAGGCGGACGTCTGCCGTAGGAGGTGCGCACGAAAGCGGTGAGGCATCCGTTGTTGCAGAGCCAGGGAGGTGCATGCAGAATTCTTCCACGATCTGTTTTTCGCTGCATGTCCTTATGATGGCCAATGCACGGAAAGGACGTAGTTGCTGAGGAGAAGGTAGAGCTCGTTGGACGTGCCATATCTTATACAAAGGCTTTCAAGGATCCAGGGTTGTGCAAAACGACTTACAGTTTTGGCGGCCAAGCTTTTCAAAGTAGCTCTTAATTTCTTTTTGCACGTTACGAGAGGTCCTCAGGTCTGTGATCAATTTCGTTCACATGCATTTGCGTTCAGCTCGACAAAGAACTGCCCGCAGTTCTTCGCATACCATATCAACCAGCTTCCTGGAATTAGATGTTGTGACAACTCGTGTAGTGGTCTGTACTGCTGAGACATTTCATTCTTCAATTTCTGTCGCGGAAACTGTAGAGCTACAAGACTTTTCTGGCTCTTCTTGAAAAGGCTCCCAATCTGTACCTTGCCTTCGAATGCTTTAAACGCTGGTATACCATCGTAGCTGTACGTAAGAAGAAGGGTGACCACTACTATAGGTTTCAACGTCTGCCCACCAGGCGGGGGATGTTGAAAGGTACCGAAAATCAACAGATGCAGCTGCCATACGTTGAGCCACGAAGATATGTCGGTGATCCGTCGTCAAAATAAGAAGGTCATTATTGCTTTTGAAATCTAGAAGTTGTCACCCCGAGTACTTATGACGCTACTGCCCCAAAGATGATGTGCATTGAAGTCACCTACGATGACGCGAAGTACTTGACTCGAGTCGATGACCAGTTTCAGGTGTCCAGCGTCAAAAGCCCTCTCGGTGAAACGTAACCAGCAATGATTGATCTCGGACGTTTTTTAGCTTCAACGTGATGGAAGCGTACTCATTGCTGCTATGCGTACGTATTTGGTTATGGGAATACGCGAGGTCACAGCGCGTGAATAGCAACACTTTGCTAGGTTTTCCACTTATTTGGGAAGTGTATTGTTTATATCCTAACAGTCTGAATGGTAAAGTCTTATTCTTCTCGCATATCACAGCAACGAGGAAATCGACATTTAAACATTTTCTGTTTAAAATCTCCAAGGTGACCTCGTAGCCCTCGAGCGTTCCACTGAAATATAAAAGAACTATCAATCCTTTCACTCAGTGATGACGATGAGGCTGCCGATGCCGTGATTTTTGTTGGCTTTAGATAGCACCAAGCACTGGTTCTAGTCCTTCTAGAATTCGCACTGCAGCCTTAGCAACAGGCGTCTTGACACCGAAAAGCAGCATTCGCAAGGCACGGATCAACTACGCAAGCGTTGGTTTGATTCGCACATCCGAAGATGAAGTCTCTTGGTCATGCCATTTTTCTGGCCCTTGCACTTCAGCACTCCCAGGTGGTAGAGAAGGCTATAAGATATTGTCCGTCACGTCCTTCAAAGAAGTTGTGACTCGAGGTTCAGACACCGCTTCATATATAAGACGATCTCCTACTGAATCATCAGGCAATGTAGGCGTTTGTACACTTGTCGATGCTGATCTCCTCTTGCAGTTGAGAGAGCGCCTCTTCCTAAGCACAGCCATTTCAGTATTTATTTGAGGGCAATCTTTTGACCTCGACTCATGCGGGCAATCGCAGTTAGAGCACTTCAGGTTAGATACCCCGCATGACGCCTCTTCAATATCAGCGCTGCAGCGGAGACAAGTCAACCTGTTCACGCATACAGCGCTAATTTGCCGAAGTTTTTGACATTTGCGGCACTCTAATGGCTTAGGTACGTACGGGCAGACGGAATGCCTCACATAGCCCACTTTCACATGCGATGGCAATGTTTCCCCCTCAAAAAGTATCTTCACATATTTTGACCGTCCAAAACAGTGTATGTCTGTTATATTCATAGTCGAGGAGATCAGCGTTAATAGATCACTGTTATCGATATACTTATTCACATCAGATATCACACCAGCAATAATGCAGCCTCCATTTATAATAAAGAAGCGCACAGGTATGTTGCCCATCTGAGTCACAGCCTTCAGTGCATCGAGGTGCACTCTTGTAGAAACCTCAACAGGGACTATATTCCTTCTAGGATAAATGTGGACCCCTTTTATTTCTCCTGGAGCTACCCTTCCTAGAGACGCCGTGAGAGCTTCTCTATTCAGGAGATTCAGGTTGCTTGTAGCAGTGACAGGTACGTAAGCATTTGTGGACTTCTGCGGAGAAGACGATGCATTGTGGTTAAGGTCACTCACGCTTGAAGTCCTGCGAAGCTTCCTCTTTCATCGGTGGTTCGTGGCCTCAGCATATCCACCGTCACATTCCATGTCATCCCCGTAAGAGCAGCTCGATGACCTTGGCAGCAGCACCATCTTCGGATGATCAAGCTCACCAGTCCTATCTTACGCTTGCAGGTCACACCGCGGCCTTGGTGGAAGAAGGGGTGGAGCATCCGTCCTTGCTGTCGCCATCGCACCCGCCACGAAGACGACAGTATGAGAAATATTTAATAAAAAAACCACAGACGAACAGTAACAGCAACACAGCAGAGGCTAGTCTTCTTCGTCTTTCATGCGGGAACGGAAAGACGCATTTTAACATAAAACATAGGTCCTGTTTATTAACTTCGTTGTAGCAGCGGGAGGAGCACGCTGCTGTTGTGCTCGAAACATTAGAAAAACAATTCAATCTTTGCGGCGACTATAGGCGGTGCAGTGTCTCGAGTGCCTTCACGTCAGCGTCGCAGAGCGTGAAGGCGCATTGATGGGTTCATGACTACTGAGAGACCAAACTGCGTCACAGTTTTATAACCATGTGGCAGCTTCAGAGCACAGCTACATGGCGCTGCCTGCGTCACTGGAATGACCATATAGCATAACCAAGCTTGGCAGCTTGGATATTACAGTTGCTAGTGGTTGCGTCAGCCTCCAGTGAAACTGCGGTGGCGCTGTTCTTTATCGGAAGCGTGTTGCATCAAGTGGCCGTGTCGCACCTGACTCTCCAGTGAAGTGACGGAGGCTGTCCAGGTTTGTGTGCAGAGGTCGCCGCATGAGAATTGGCAATGCACCTATAAGTGTGAAATAAAGATGCATTTTAGATGCTTTTACCGCATAATAAATAGAAGCTGGCTATTTATACTTTGAAACGAAAGCAATTTTTATTGTGTTGTGTGGTTTCAAAATTCAGACTTCTTTAAGTGGTTAGGAGCTTAACCAAATAGATCAGATTTTCTTTGTCCCAAAGCACACTTGCCCAGACATAGGTTTTTTTTTGTAATCAAGTGAACGGCTTGTATATTGAGCTTTTGACGGGTCAACGCAACTGAATGGGATACACGCAAACGACAGCACTTGTCCCAGTTTAGCTAACTGATATCTTTCATCACAGGCGCTGCCTGTCAGTGCAGCAATGCCACGACCAAGTGCTAAAACCTTTCAAAGAGGCCCTTCTACACGTGAGCAGTTGCCATCTGCGACCTCGTACTCACTAGACACTCTTTTAATCTTACAGTAAATCTGATGTAGTTCGCCAAAGAAGCTCAATGTCGCACACACAGCACAACATTGCTGTGTGTGACAGTGAAATCCTTTATGCCAGTCGACAGTGAAATCTTAATCTTTAATCGACATTGAAATCTTTAATCGACAGTGAAATCCTTTATGCTGATGATGAGAATAAAGCGGTCTGCGGTCATCACCATTTCGCCTTCCACGAAGCAATGGACACACGATGCCAGCCACAATCTGGAAACTTCAGCACAGCTCCAAGCGAAAGTCGGTCGGTCGGTCGGTCGGTTGTTCGGTCGGTACGCAGAGGCCTGGCGCAATCCATCCCGGGGGACCAGCCATGAAACGAACGGTACCTCATTTGTGAGATCGAATTCTTTTCCCAGCCGGGTTATTTACTAGGGTTGTTTAAACAAAGAACAGACTGGTAAACCATTTATTAGAAATATAATAAATAGAGGTAATAAAAAACGAGCAAGCTACTATGGTTCAACATAAAGTGAATTTATGACTCAGCTTAACACTCTATTAGTTTTGTTGCCATTAGATAATCGCGTAAGGCCTCGCAACGTCCTTGACGCTAAATTCTTTTTCGGTTGCTTCAAAGGAAAGGACCACCGGAAAGGATAAATTCAGAGGAAACATATAGAGAGGTACTTCTAACAGTCTCTTCCTTTGATTTGTATATAACCTGCATGTTAAGAGGGATTGATGAAGGGATTCACTCTTGTTTCAGTGGAGGCATAGGAGAGACAATGCCAGACTAGACCAGTGTAGGTAAAACGTCAGGGGGGTGGGGGACTCGGGATTTTAGTCTCGTAATTGATATCTCCGCCAACCCAGAAGAGCACCATCGATTTTTACTTGGGTACTTAAGATGAAAAAAAGTCAGGTGTTGCCAACTGACCTTTTTCAGAATGACCTGATGACAATATTTGCAAAACGTGCCATGGCGATAAAGGCGAGCGTCGGTAATATAAAAATTGTGGGATAATTATGAAAGGCCACTGCGAGTGCGTCTGCATGTTCACTGAGGGTTAAACTTTTATGCACTGGTATCCACTTTTAAGCGAATGAGTCGTAAATGTTTTGGGAAAAGGCATAAAATACATTTAAAGCACTGCACAAATTAGGCGCAGTTAGGAAACTACACACTAAAAGGCAGTCTGAAAGGATGATAGCATCTGTTATTGATCGAGGCCACTTTTTATTGCTAAGAGAATTATAAGTAATTCCGCTTAACAAATAGGTGTAAAATCGGGTGAACGAATTAAAAAAGACCAATCTAACACTGACGATGCAATTATGACTTCTGCCTCTCTTCGAAAACTGAAGCATCAAATGCTAAGAATATCTTTGTTTCTAATCTTGTTCGGTGGTCTTTAAAAGTCTACTGGGACAATTTTTGTAATTATTAGGAATTGTGTTGTTAAATTCTATTTCCATTGTTTGAACAGGTGTTCTTCGTACCAGTACCTCACGAAGGTTAACTTGTAGTGTTTCTAAGAGCCTCTGTATGACGATGACTTGTGGGTGCCCTAATCTAGGCCACTGTTGGTTAAAGAAGGACGTCGGCTAAATAATGAAAACATATTGCGACATCATCTGTGGGGATACATAGATTTTTAGGAAGGTACGAATGGCTAGTATATAGAACCCAGCACGAAGAGAAGGCAGGTGCGCTTCCTTATATAAAATATTCATTGCGACAAATTTAGAAAGCCGGAGACATAGTCGTAACGCTTCGCGTACTAGTAGTAACAGTGGTCAGTTTTTTAGGCAGGTGCTCCAGAAAACAAAACACAGCCAAACTCCACTATTGGGTAAATTTACATACAATATAATATTACTAGCACATCACGACGTAAACCACAACATTATTGCTTATTGCTTATTGCTTATTGCTTATTGCTGAGTCTACGAAGCATCCCAAGCGCCTGTGCTCCTTTAGCTGCCATAAGTTCTATATGCAGACTCTAATTTATGTTTCCAGTATAAGTCACTCCTAAGTATTTATTCGATTTTACCTGCGGGATAAAGTCCTGTCTGTAAACTAAGGAAATCTGCACTGGAACACCTAGAGGAAAATCTACGACTGCACATTTCCTGATGTTTAATGATATGTCGTGTAACCATGTGTCCAGAGCGTTCATATAAAACTGTAGTTTATGATATATTATATGTATATACACCTGCACATCATTTTGTACTGGAACTGTCCCCAAAAACTATTAAATAATAATGGTAACAATACCAAACCTTGGAGGAGACCTCTATTTTTTATACTTTGAAGACCACAGGCCAGATTGAGAGCAATAGATTTCTCTATCGTTTAGAAAGGAGTAAACCCATGCCACGAAGTACTTGGTAAACCAGCGTACGTTAGCGAATTTATTAGTTTAATGTGCTTCACGGTGTCTAAAGTTTTTGCAATATCTAAAGTCACTAAGGCCGGAACTTGCATCTTAGAACTAGCTAGTTGTCTCCTGCTTTCAAAATCAACATGGGCACACCAAATGGAACAGCCACGCCTGAATCCAATTAGGCAGGGCTTAATATTGCGCTTTCGTGCAACCAGTTGTCTATCCTAATGTTTAAAATTATTTTGATTAGTTTTACCAGATTAGATGAGAATGAAACAGGCCTAACTATATCAAAAGTAAACTCGGCTTATTATTTCTTCAATAAAGAAAATGTTTTCGCGATTGTCTAATCAGGCGGAATTCACAAATGTGTAACAGAGTGGTTAACTATTGCAGGTAAATCCTGAGGTGATACTTTCTCGGTTATTTTTATTACTGATTCAGTTATTCCATCAAAACCTGGAGCAGAATTGGGCTATATTTTCACTACTTGTGCTACTTCCGACGCTTAGATGTCATCGCTTTTAACAGGACACAGCGAGTGGTAAAAGCGAGCAGCCATGAAGCCGCTTATCAGCTATTGAGCAATTTCTTCTAGAAAAGCAGGCAGCTTATTTGGCTTTGAGACTATCGATTCGAGGTCATTTGGTGGGAAGGGGAATTACTTTTTTTTTGACCAGGCTTTGAAATAAAACTCGCAACCTTGGCTATCATAGTTATCCTTCGCAGCGGCAACTGTTCGCTTAAAAACTGCAGTGACGCATTTATAATCGCTCCAGTTTCTTGGGCACTGATTATCGAGCAATTTTCACCACGTCGCTTTTCTTAACCTGTATTGACGTGAACAATCAGTGTTCTACCAATACTTCAAAAGCTGTTGTTTAGAGACTTGAACTGTGAAATTAAATTTATTTAAGGATTGTTTTATAGCACCGGTGAAGTTGATGACAATCCGCTCTTCGTTTTCTTGTGTTCGTTTTGGCAAAGCCACACGCAGTGTCTGTTCAAATGTATTGTTGCGCGACATGGTTAAAGGAGTAGACTAGAAAAAATTTCAGTCTCGTAGGGAAGACCGATGCCAAGAACACATATCCTATTTTCAAGAGGCCATCAAGAGCACTGTAAAAGAGACCATGTGTACGATCTCATGCCCTGTAAGAAACATGGACATCGACATAGAGCTGGAGCGGCTTCGATCCTTGCGACGACGAGCTGAAAGAAGGTACCGGCGCACGAAGGACCTACAAGATTTACGGACTGCTAGACGTTTGCAGAAGAAGATCAAACGTCGGTTGGAAAAGCTAGAATTCTAATGCTGGATTAATTTCTGCGAGTCACTCGACCCTCGTAAGCCTTTATCGCAGATATGGAGGACAGTTAGAGGTTTGCGGTCATCCCCCATTCAGAAGTCACCATTCAAGGTCTTAGCCCTTCACCAAAATTGACCAGATGTGGACGTTGCTGAAGAGTTCTGTGCCGGATTATCAGGGCAAACTACAGCACTTAGCAGCTCACCGCTTTCGAGCAGTTGTCCGCCACCACGTGATTCCTGTACGCACTTCCCGTTCACCATTCAGGAGTTCGAGGCAGCACTCGCTTCATGCAAACGTACCTCCGCACCAGGACCTGAAGGAATCTCAAACAGATCCCTGTGTCATCTGGGTGAGCGTGCGAGAATAGCTCTACTTCAGCTATATAATGATTGTTGGCTAGAGGGCACTGTTTCCTTAAGTTGGAAAACTAGTTGTCTAGTACCACTGCTAAAACCTGGCAAATCACCATTAAAACTCTCCTACTATCACCCATTCAATTTGGCTAGTTGCGTGATGGAGAGAATGACTCTCGGTCGACTCGAGTGGTACTTGGAGTATCATGAGATCTACCCAAATGCCATGGCTGGCTTTCGACGTCTTCGATCATCGATCGATAGCGTCATCGGCCTAATCACGTACGTTGAACACGAGAAAGGCCATAAGCGTCTTTGCACCTCTCTGTTCTTTGACGTCAAAGGAGCCTATGATAAGGTTACACATGAAGCCGTCCTTACCGCACTAGAAGAGATTGGAGTGGGCGGCCGAATGTTTAAGTGGATACGCACTTATCTCCAAATGCGGTCCTATTTTGTGAGTACAGAGACCGAGAACACGTCTGCACATTTCAGTTGTCGTGGCGTCCCTCAGGGTGCTGTACTGAGCCCCATGCTTTTTAATATAACACTAATCGCTCTCCATACGCACCTACCAAACAATATTTATCTATCAACATACGCTGATGACATCTGCATCTGGACATCTGCGGTAACTCGCCTGCAGTTACGAGCGAGAATACAAATAGGTGCTACTGCAAGTGCTTTGTATCTACGCGATCGAGGCTTGGAAATTTCCTCCGGGAAGTGCACTCTTCTGCCATTTACGCGCAAAGCCATGTCGAATTAGAGAGTGCCAATTAGCGCTCAAAATATACCATATCGTCGATCTCACAAATTTCTGGGTGTCATAGTCGACAGAGACAAATAATGGAGCCCTGATGTGTCGTATTTGAAAAAGCGATTGACAGGCATATGCCATCTTTCCAAGTTTATCGCTGGAAAGACTTGGGGAATGCACCCTCATGCTATGTTACGACTGTACATGGTGCTTCTCTTTGGCTTATTACGATACAGTCTGCCTGCATTATCGAACGCCAGCAAAACAAGTAGCGTTCAGGCACAGGCGCTTCGAATATGTCTAGGTCTGCCTCAGGGTGCCTCAACAATGGCGACTATAGCTATATCCAAAGACCACCTCGTCCAGACCCATATTGAAATTGAAGCATTGAGAACACACATAAGGCATGTGGGCCGGACTCCCCATCACCACCTAGCCTCTCTCCCAGTGGATAGGCCTCATACTTCCTTTTGTCGAACAATAACTACACACGGAGACTCCCTACCAACAGGTTTTACGCCCGCGGCGAGACCTTCAATTCCTCCGTGGTGCCTCAAACAGCCAATCATCAACCTGACAAAACCAGGCATCCAGAAAAAACGAGATTTCTCAATACCAGCCCTCAAGCGGCTCGCCTTACTTCTGCTGCACGAGAAGTACCAAGACTGCACCCACGTCTACACCGACGGCTCCGTCCTGCCAAACAGCTCAACGGCGGCGGTCGTTATTCCAACGCACGCCACAACCATCAAATTCAGGACAGCTCATGCAACCACAACAACGGCAGCAGAGCTTGCAGCGCTTCGCGCTGCGCTGCGTTTCCTTAACGACCAGAGCACGCAACGGTGGACGATTTTCTGCGACTGCAAGGCGGCACTGCAGTCACTTCTGTCAAATCTACGCCGTGGTCCACACGAGCAGTTGGTATTTAAAACAGCAGAAATGCTACAACATATAACAGAGAAAGGGTACCATGTTATATTTCAGTGGTTGCCAAGCCACTGTGGAATTATCAGTAACGAACGAGCTGATCAAGCTGCCCGTTCAGCCCATACAGAAGACAACAACCAGTCAATACCTCTCTCGAGGACGGACGCTGCTGGAGGCTCCGCATGCTTGCTCGCCAATGCTCCATGGCTCTTTGGAATGAGCCTCTCTTTACGCATGTAAGATTACGATCCCCTGATCCAACAAAAATTCGACGAGGCGACGCTACTGCTCTGTGCAGACTATGGTTGGGAGTCGCGTTTACCCGTGCGTGCGCGTTCCGCATAGGTATGGCCGACACCGCCGACTGTGCACACTGCGGAGATGAAGAAACCATTCGACATATTCTGCGTGACTGCCCGAAATACAACCTGGAGAGACAACACCTTTCCAATAAACTAAACAGGTTAGATGACCAGCCGCTGTCAGAAGAAAGTATACTGCGCCATCGTCATGACTCATTGTCACAGAAGAAAGCCGTGCAAGCGCTACTGGGCTTCTTGCAAACTACTGGTCGGTCAGAACGCCTCTGAGTGGACTGATTTTGTGTGTCCGTGTGTGTTGGTGTTTTTTTCTTATTTATTTTTAACTCTTCCTTTCTCTTTCAACCCCCTATTCCCCAACCCCAGTGAAGGGTAGCATACCGGATACTAGCATCTGGTTAACCTCCCTGCCTTCCTTTTTTTTAGTTTCTCTCTCTCTCTCTCTCAAATGTATCGAAATTGACGTGAGAAGTGGGCTGCCTCATTACTGAACTCACGGGACATACGATGCAAACAACAGAGGAAAATGGTCGCTATTTGTACCCGAGTTCAAAGTAGACCATATAGAAATACAGAGGCTAGGACTACAGCAAGTCAGATCAATCGCATAATGAGGCTTATTGCACACAAACGCGGGGGTTCGCTGGCATGTAAAAAAAATTCTAGCAATGAAATCCCACAAACTTTTTCCACTCATATTTGTTCTGAATCTCCACAAAGTGCGATGAGAATTGAAGTCTCCTACCATTAATATGTCTTTTCTGCATTTCAAAATTGCGGCATCTAAAGCACTAGAATTTTGAGCACCCGACGGAAAACAAGCGTTTACTAACGAAAAGGGAAGGTATTCCGTGAGAAAGATATCTAATGTTAAAACTTTACTTTCTTAATTCATTATTAGTGCCACGCTGACCCCGTTAAGCAAAGCAATCTTCGTTTTTTTCAACCAGGTCTTCAGCCCGGGACCATTTTATAGAGTTCCGACTAGCGTGGTTAGGAAGCCTGGCCATATATACTGACTTAATTTTGTGTCATACTAAACTCATTGATTTGGCTCTAAATATACCATTGAACCAATAAAATATATTCACACAAATTCTTAACCTTTATGTTAACACGTTAAAACTAGTTGTGACTAACTTATGGAAGCGGGTATGTACATAACATTTCTTGTTGTGTTCCACAAATTTATGAGAATTCTGGAACGTGGTACACAAGCCTAACTTGTGCTACTGTAAATTTCTCCAGTGTAGAGCACTCATCGGAACAGGCAAGCGCGTTTTTTTTTTACGCGCAACTGCATGCTATTTTGTACAGGTGCCTCAGGATACATCATTGCCCTGTTGTACGTCTTTCAAAGAGAATGGTTCTGTAATTCATTCAGTACGAAGAAGGCCGCCCCACCAGATAGGCTATTAGTAAGGCGTTCTTACAAAAACGTTTTTCTTACGTTTCCACTATGTTCCAGCACTCGCCTGACACCCAGTGGATTGTCTGGCCAATAGATTTTAGTAGCTATGTGTGGCTTACGAAAGAAGGAAAACGTCCGGTGGCTTGACCCTCCTGCATGACCTTACACTACTGATGAGATTGACCAAGGAAAGGATGGGGACATTATGTGTGATTTGTCACGGCAGGGTATACATAATGATGCTCGTTTGAATAGATAGGAAGTGAATGAAAGAGGGGATAACTCTTTTCGCCGGTGGGATCCAAATGCACCTTTCAGTGCGACGTGGCGCTTTACTTTGAAGATTACGAGAAATTTATATAGAAAATAATATTGTGGTAAACGCGTATTTTTGTTTCACTTACGCGCTGTTTTGTTTTTACTTAACAGCGCGTTATTTAGTGCAGAACATGCGCAGTAGTTGGGACATGCATGACTCAGCCTAATGTCAAGACCATTCAAGATTTGTACATCACAACTATTAGTGCAAAAGCCACCATTACTTCTTTTTCTCTACTAAATCATACGAAGCGCTTAGTATTAATCATAGTAATCTTAATGATTTGTAGTAATCATACGAAGCGCACATGTGAAGAGCGATAAACTGCACATTTCCATCTGCCGTACTATCTTTTATCTACAAAAACTTCTCTAACCATTAAAGCACGAAAGTCAACCTTTGCAGATGGTCTTCATAGAAAAAGCGGCCCATAAAACCGACAGGCATACAACATGTAACACACAGAACGACATAGCAGAAAAAACGTAAAAAACTAAGTGGTCATTAAAGACCCCCGAAAAAAACTGGGCTTATTGGCAAAAGCAAACCGTCGCGATTGATCTGAGGCTTTTTCCGGTGTCCTACTGGTGGCAAGGGCTATTGATCTATATATGATGACGGTCATCAGCTCCTCACAGGGTGCAAAAAATCACGCCGTTCCCATCGTAGCAAACGTTGGTGGGGGAGTGTTGAAGGTTGTCGTTACAAACATCTGGAGATTGTTGTTTGTGAGCAGAAAAAAACAGACAGTGGTCTGTGTTTTGGCGCTCTCTCTACGTGCGGTTCCCACCGAAGAAATAAACAAAACTGGAAGGCTATAACATCGACACGATATATCAATCGCGGTTTCGATTTCTAATGCTCCCCACACCTTTTAACACTAAACAACTCCAGGAGTGTACAAGTCACAGAAGCGGATTGTTTGCGTAAGCAATGAAGGTGGGGGGTATGAACATAACAGTTGAATGAAACATTTTTTTCGCCATGACCATAAATTGTTGGAGGTGGCTACTAAAAAAAACATCAACAACTAAGTAAGACCGCATCTACGAACAAATTCTCTTTTGAATTGCGCCTGATAGCATGAATGATTCTAATGCTCAGTCATATAGCGGGTAGTGTAAAGCAGAATGGCCAAAGCGTGGCAAAACATTCTCTTCAAATCACTCAAATAACAAAGCTGAGTGTCATATTGTTCTTAATGTAATTTTATTTACTGTTGTTTCATTGAATAAACGTTCTTGCATGCGGAATTTCTAAAACAGATGGTTAGACGAAAACAAAAAAAATCACAACATATTCACGATGTTAGTAATTATGAGTTGGACGAAGCGCTAGAGGGTTCCATTGCTAAACTCTGAACCTTCCGAGAATATTGTGTACTACACCATCAATGATGTCACAAACATTGTACACATTTATACAAGATATTTTCTTATGCGTAAGTGGCTTCCTTTCCCCATCCATTATAACGGCTTCATGTTCGGTGATGTGGTAAATGGGTGATGGGGTGTAGTGGGATGTTTACAAAGATTAAGTAGTGGGCAGTTCACAAAATTGGAACTGTAGGCGGTCACGTACAAACAAGGGATGGACACAGTGGGACAGTCAATGGGTCTTTAGCGCCCATTTGCATACAAGTACATGACTATCTTGCATTTAATATAGGCTACTTGTCATCAGTATTAGCTTTATGTTCGGTGAAGTGGTGCATCGAGAATGGGACGTAGTGGGATGTTTAGAAAGATGAAGTAGTAGGGCAGTTCGCAAAGGTAGCACTATAGGCGGCCACGTACGTACAAGGGACAGACAGACCCACGTCTTTAGGAGCTTCGCCCCTAAATCTCAGAAGCATTGGGAAGATGATTACTGCCTTCGCGATGGCCACCACTAGAGCTCGACGACTAATTAGTCACTCGCATACAGTAGTGAGGAACTCCGGCTGTCTATAGGCTGATTAACCTCCCTGCCGTTCTTTTCCTCCTATTTTCCTTTCTTCCTTCCGCTAAATTGGGCATCTTGCAGGACACGCTCTCAACTTTTACTAATGTTCTGGCCCTACGTGACATACATACGCATATCTAGTATTACTAACAAGAAAACAAGCCAGGTGACATTCAGTGTGGTGCAGCACTTTTATTCTCATCCCTTTGAGGACGAAGTAGATGAAAATTACTGATAACAAAAAAAAATAATGCTCGGGGAAGAGTTTCAATATCCGAATTTCTTTTCCGTTGGCTTTTTGTTGGTCAGGGGAGATTCGAATTATACCACTGTTGCAGTGAATGTGATGCCAGGCCGAACGAGCTAACAATCGAACGCATTGAACAGCCAGAGAAACTTTTTTGCGTGTCACTTCTGGTGAACCCGCACAACGGAGACGCTCCATCCACGTACACACAGTCTTTCAATAAGCAAAACTGCCACTCAGTGATATATCGACAATTCGAAACATCTGGATCTCCTCAAAATGTCCTCGAAGCTTGGTATTGTTTGAAGTGGTGGCCCTGATAATATATGGTAGCGCAGAGAAAGGACATGGAAAAAAGAAGGCACATTCAAGACATCATCTCATGCTAATTTACGAACAAGCCCAGATCGCCACCCACAAGGGCCTGCGATGCCGCCTGGTCACACGTGGGAGTGCTCACGTCTTAAAATATTGCTTAATTAAAAACTTTAGTAAAATCACTTTGTTTTCTGTCTTTGCAAATTTTATATTGTACACAAATTCTGAACTTGTATAGCATTCCACGAGTAACCATGTCGTTTCCGATAAAGTTAAGTCTGTTTTTATAACGCTTAGAAAGTGGCAGTTGGCGGGATTTTGCTGTTATGAATACTCTTGGAAGCTTTGATAGGACGACTGTGTTCACAGTGCCTTAGCATGCCGTTTCTTGTTGTCCTTTTCTAAGTTTTCTGCAGCCCCCGCTGGTCTAGCACTCTTCCATTTCCTTCTTTCTGCCGGCTATCTTCTCGCGTTTACTTTTAAACACACCAGCATACCGATATAGCTCACCTCCAGATATCTCATTTCTAATCCTTCTTTATCTCCTCTTTTTTTTGCATATGTCTTTTGAGAGGCCGCAGTCCTCGGAAACCGAATAAACTTCGAAGACCAAATAAACTTCAAACTTCAAAAACGCTGTCTAATTGTACAGAGTGAGCGTACAATTAGAAGACATGCACGTCGTGATGAGCTCGCGTGCGCTCGCGGCCGTTTCGATAGCTTCACATGCACCAAATTTAGCATTGTGTGATGCGAACGGACGACATACGTAAATGACATGTCCGAACATGATAATGATCACATGTCTGTCATGCAACATCACTACATGCCACACTCATGATGCGTTCGGAGCCGCATTGCTGGATTCACATGTGCCAAATTTGGTATTACGTCACGTGAATAGATGATAAAGCTATGTGACTGATGCAAACATAAATATTTTAAGATGCGTGTCATGTAAGAGCATGACTACCTGCCACACTCAAGGCGCCACTACACTTAAACGTCCCCGGCGTGCGTTTGCTCCAGCTTTCGTTTAGTCGCGTCATGCCGGTGATGCCACGCCGGGTGCCTATCTGCCTCTCATGTAGTCGCAGGCATGCGCCGCACTGCCTTGCTTTGACGCATGTGCGTTTGAGCACGCCCGGTATCCCAACGTCACGAAGCTAGGTAGACGTGGTGAATTTTCGGGTAATGTTGTCGGTGCGAAATGCAGCATGTCGCATTTTGCCCCGGTTGCCATCGCGCTGTGCCGACAGACACTGGTCACGTCTGGCGTCAGAGTATAGAATTTTCGCGTATTGCTAGCGTAGCGTCACTGCGTCCAGAGTGCGCGCGTGATCGTTACGTCGCTGTAAATTGCGCTCTTCATGATGGTCTCCCCACGGTTTCGCTAGCTTCACATATATGAAGTTTGGTATTACGGAACGTGAATGGACGACGAAGGTGTCTGACTGGTCAAACAAGATAATCATGAGATGCGTGCATGTAACAACACGACCACATGCCACGCTCATGATGCGCTCGCGGTCGTTTCTCTAGCCTCATATATGCCAAATTGTTATTGCATGATGTCAGTAGACGACGAAGGTAAATGACACATCCGAACATGATAATCATGTCATGCGCGTCATGTAAAACTGGACTACATGCGACACTCACAGCACGCTCGCGGCCGTTTCGCTAGCTCCACATATATCAAACTTGGTATCAGGTGGCGTGAATTGATGATGAAGGTAACTGACACGTCCAATTTTTATACCTTTGACATGGAAGCCACGTACGGCATAATTTACCTCCACCTCTTAACGCTGTGCTGATTTTTACCTGGCATATAAAGCTTCCTCATTCGTACTTCGCATATCATCAATACCTGCTGTGAGTGGGATCTGTCCTTTTTTTCCGACTCAACACGCGCCTCCCCCAGATGTTTCCATGGGCGTGTGTTCTCTTTTTCCATGGGCGTGTGTTCTGTTAGCAATTACTTTTGTAAATAGCTTGTATACTACAGAGAGCAAGCTGATCGGCCCGTAATTTTTCAAGTCCTTGTCATCTCCTTTCTTATGCATTAAGACGATGTTAGCGTTCTTCCAAGACTTTCGTAATCTTCCCGTCAGGAGACACCTCGTAAACAGGGTGGATAGTTCTTCTAACACAATCAGTCCTCCATCTTTCAGCAGATCTAATGTTACCTGATCCTCACCAGCAGATTTGCCTCTTTGCATGCTCTCCAAAGCTTTTCTGACTTCTTCTACCATTACTGGTGGGGTGTTATCTGGGTTACTCCTAGTTCTCATAGTATTAGGGTCGTGGTTGTCTCGGTTACTGTACAGATCTCTGTAAAACTCCTCCGCTATTTTAACTATCCTATCCATATTGGTAGTTATTTTGCTTTGTTTGTCCCTTAGTGCATACATCCGACTTTTGCTATTCCAAGTTTCCTCTTCACTGCTTTGATGCTTCCTCCGTTTTTCAGAGCGTGTTCAATTCTGTCCACGTTATACCTTCTTACATCGCATACCTTAAGCCTATTAATCAACTTCGAAAGTTCTGCCAGTTCTATTTTGTCTGTTGTACTTGAGACTTTCATGATTTGACGCTTCTTAATCAGATTCTTCGTTTCCTGGGAAAGCTTGCCAGTGTCCTGTCTAACTACCCTGCCTCCAACTTCCACGGCGCACTCCGTAATGATACTCGCCAGATTATCATTCATTGTATCTACGCTAAGGTTGTTTTCTTTACTAAGAACCGCTAAGGACACGCTATGGCCAAGTTATTTACACCGAGTCATGGTAAGCCCGAAGTAATTACCCCACAGCTTAAGAAGACCGTGCAGCTAAAGCCATGTTGTGCCAGAACCGTGCTAACTAAATCATTCTAATTATTGAGCTTGCTAAACACTAATTATTGTGACGTTAATTATGAACACACTTAGTAAAACTATGCCTATCAGCTTTTAATGGTATTAAACAGTTGCAGCTTGTTCGGGACATGACAATATCATAATTAGTATACCGCTAATCAGCTAATCAGCATTACGTTCAATAGCTCTATACAGATGATGGCCTTGCTAATTGTGGCCGATATCATTGCCTCTTCATTGAAGCTTTATCAATGAAGATAAGACAACTCCGTGTAATGGTCACTCAGCCTCAGTCAATTAGTTCAATCAAACGTTAAAGAACCCCAGGTGGTCAAAATTTCCGGAGCCCTCCACTACGGCGTCTCTCATAATCATATGGTGGTTTTGGGACGTTAAACCCCACATGAGCTGATGCGGTCTTCACTTCGAAGCCAATCACGCACATGAGTAGAACAATTTAAAAAGCTGCAAGAAGCTAGGTTATCAAAAGCTCTGCTATGGCTATAGCCTTGCAGAAGTGATGTAAGCTCACCAAAATAGCGTTTATAGCATCAAACACTTGACCATCACACCAGCACCATCACAGTCACGAGTTGAACTCGGGCCTTTTCAGAATCAACGAGTTTGTATTGCTGTATTAGAGTTTATGCGTCAAATCAGTTTGATTGACAGGCGCCCGCGGCGAAGATCGCGTACGCCCACCACGTTTACTCCTGCCAAGAACACGTGGACGAGAAGCAGCACTAACGTCGAGCGACACAATTATTCCATCAGCTTTATCACGCAGACTATGCATACACACACACACACACACACACACACACACACACACAGTGATATCGTCACGCGGCTCCGATTCTTCTATTGAATTTCACCGCACCCACGACGTTGCCAATCTGAGCCACGTTGCCGCCATGATTCAAGCTCCCCTGGTGGCCACCTGTTCTAATATCTATCTCCAATAATTGACAGAAGCAAAACAAGCAGCACGAAAGTGCTGCGAGTGAACCCTTGCTGCCTTGGAGAGGGAAAATTTCATGCTACGGGTGGTATGGAAAAATCTACTTGAAAAACTACAAACGCCAACGAACACGCTTGTGGGAGGCGCGTGTTGAATCGGCAAAAAGATAGCTCGACAATCACACTGATGCCACTGCACTGTTAAACTGTCTACTGAGTGGCGGCGCTGACCTTTCTGTACGCGGTGTTTCTTCGATAACCGCCGCAAATGTCCCACATACGTTTTCATGGTGGCGCGTGTTCCTGTAGTGATTTTTATCAACGCTGCTATCACGCGATCCGCACTGTCTACCTGCCATGGCCACCGTAGAGCGAGCTCGGAGCAAACTCGTCTGCCCGAGAAGCTTGGACCACCCTGCATAGCACCCCAGTCCAGTTCAAACTTATTTTTAGGTGTCATTGTGAGGCATTGTTGCGACAAAAATATGCAGTGGCCATAGTGGCCAGTGACCGAGCTTCTGAAAACGGCGGTTGTTGTGAGCTCATAAGAAGTTACGCTCCAAGAAAGTGGATGTTTATTTCTGTGGATGGGACCTTCACCGTTTGCGTTTCATGTCGTAGCTTAGGAATCTTTGACATCGTTTTTTGGCATCGCTTTTTTTAATTGTTTTCATATCTTACATTAAAGTAATATATTATTACATTATACGATTCATCATATAGGGCATGCGGAAGTAGTACAAGATTTGCGTGCTATGTGGACCTCATAATCGCTACGACTCTAAAAGTACCTTTTAACTTTCTTGCTACTTGTTTTTTTTAATTTTACATTGTGTGTAGAACAGGCGCAAGCCCCTCCAAATCAGGCGAAAATCAGCCGTATAGTAGACCACTTTGGTATAACAAGAAACAGACAAGGCTAGTGCTTAGCGTTAGCGTTAGCATTGTGTGCTTCAAATGGGCATGCGCAAAACGTAAGCGTAGCCCAAGCTCTTATGTACGCACGCCATTTCTGGAATAGAGCATGCAACGCTAACGCACACCAGATAATTCCGTACCTTGGGCAAAATGGCGATGCCTTCTCAAGCGAGAGCCATCTACCACAAATCTTTCCAGTAGTCTACATGCATCGTTAAGCTCATTCATTTGCATATCAAGCTCATCTTTCATTTAAAGTTAAGCAAACAGGCTTCACCAGCCCCATACTACCGATAAACAACGTCTGTTTTTTTTATACCCGGGCACCCCGCCGCGGTGCTGTAGTGCTTATGGCACTCGACTGCTAACCCAAAGGTCGTGGGATGGAATCCATACGACGGCCGCTGAATCTATGATGAAGGCAAAGTTGTTCGAGGCCCGTGCACTTTCGTGCATTTGGTTAAAGTTTTCGGAGCCCTTCACTATGAGGTCTCTGATAATGATATAGTAGTTTTGGAACGTTCAACGCCGGGTATTAGGAGTCTTGTTATTAGATACACTGGTCTAGTATCGCGTAGAAAGCTTAAGAAGCTTAGTTTACCATTTTCGCGCAAGTTTTTTTTCTTTCCGCACAGAGATTGCGACGTTGTAGCCATTCGCCTTGCTCGATGATAAGGCAAAGATGACCCCAAGTCAAGCCGAGATAGTTGAAAGGCTTTAAATATAATAAATTTAGGCACACGTAAAAAAAGCAATGTGTTTTAGGCTTTACGATGCAACACTCAACCCAACTAGGAACGGAGACGCAGCAGCATTAACCTGATCTTGCAGCTGAAGTTCGTGGGAATTTTGGGGATATTTTAACGGATATATAGGTTTCATGTCGAGTTAAGCGTTAGTGGTCATGCCTTTTGCTGTACTAAAGGACCATTATTTGTCATGCAGCACGTTCACTTTTTGCGCTAGCGTTGAAGCACACGTTAAGGCCTGTGGACGTAAGGACTGTGGACGCAGCCTGTCAGCCATTTGCGAAAGCACGCTGCGTTCGCCCAGCTGTTGCAGACATTCAAATAAGCTTATCCAACGCGCGAACATCAGTGGTTAAGATAGCAGTAATATTAACCGGACGCATGTCATGCTTTTTCATCAACACTTAACTTTAAACCTTCAAAAAATGATTCAGTACCAGTGATTCAACAGCGAAACAATTATCATATGTGATATCTATTAGTATGACTAGTATCGAACCTAATTAGAAAAAAGGTGCAAAATTCACCAATTATCAGCGCTGGCAGCACTGCCAAACGGTCACCTCCCGTGAGCACGCCTCATCTGATCACGTGGCCGCATGACATGGTGACCTTCACTTGACATTTTGTCTGCTCGGCGCGCACTTGAAGACATGTGTTGCTACTCTCATAGCCATCTCCGCCGTCTTCAGCGTAAATAAGGGACGACGAAAACACTGTAGAATATGTAATTGCCGTGATCAGTGCCGTGGCGAATTCTTTTCACTTCGATGTTTTTCAGAGCAGTTATTTTGAAGTCGACGCCGGACTGAGCAGCGGTGAAGCAGCTGTAGACGCAAGCTTGGGGCAGGCTGGCTGGTGATAAATTTGAACGCAGCGTGCGTGTTTCTTGTTCGTGATGATCGTAGAGTATTCTTGCCAATCTCAGGTATAAAATGCTTGAAAGCCTCAAAAACTATATCAATGAGTGTTGGCGAAGTGGTATCTTGCCGAAGGCCTGGGAAACGGCGTAGATTACGTTCATCCCTAAATCAGGCAAAGAAGTTGATATTATTAGGCTTCGCCTAATATTCCTGACGTCCTGCGTAAGAAAACTGATGGAGAAGGCAGCACACCAAGGGCCATCTATGTACCTCGAGGACCATAAGCACATCCCCGACACCGTATTCGGGTTCAGAGTACATCTGTCAATGCAAGATTTTCTACTGCAACTCGAGAAAAAAGGCATCGATACTAACAGCAAGTACAATCATAGAGCCATTCTTGCATTAGATTTTAAAGGGGCATCTGACCATGTCAAGCATTCACAGTTATTACATAATATACAAACCATGGGCTGGGGAAAACGAACATTCACCTACATCAAGAGCTTCTTAGCTGGCCCAAAAGAAACCATCTAAATCGGAGACATGAAGTTTGCAACAATCAGCATGGGAAGAAGGGGCACAGCCCAGGGGGCCGTACTCTCCCCGCTCCTTTTCGACATAGCACTCCTGCAGCTTCCCGGGAAGCTAAATACCATGCCGTATATTCGACATGCACTATACGCAGAGAAAGTTACTATCGGGACTACACATGGAATTCTAGGACCAATAGAGGAAGCTCATCAAATGCCAGCCAATGAGGTACAGCACTAAGCAGAAGCATGCAGTGCGCTCCGAAAAAGTATGAGCTGTTATTGTTTCGAAGAAGGTAAGACAAGGCCATCGTTCACGTTCGGGTGCATTATATATCAATTCTAGAGCAAAACAGTATTCGGATTCTTAGAGTCACATTTAGTAACACCGTGTCGAACGGGGTCGTACAGGATAAGTTGCAATGCACATCTGGGCTAATCACGCGCATACTCTCTAGAATCGCAAGTAGGAACCGAGGCTTAAAATAACATGGCATCCTAAGGCTAATACACGCTTTCATAATATGCAGAATAATTTACGGCATTCCGTACTTTCTCTCACGAAAAACTGACGCGCATAAACTGGATGTCCCAATTCATAACGTCTGCAAGAAGGCACTAAATTTGCAACATATTATATCCGCCTTGCGCTTCTCAAATTAAGCGTTCACAACAGAGCTGAAGAGCTAATCAAAGCTCAGCTTACGAACCAATTTGTGCACCTGGAAACTGCCAAAACAGCCATGAAGGTGCTGGATGGTCTCCACATTTTTGTTCCCCCTACAACGTCCGACAGGCAACACCTATCCCGTAAATGACAGGGCTGTTTCCTAACATTGCTCTGAAATATGAGGCCTATATGAAATATGAAGCCCTTGCCCTGAAATATGAGCCCAGATTACCACCCCAGAAAAAGAGCAGCTCCAGCTAAAGTATTGAATGAATGCTATGGCAACACAAAGGGAGACTACTCCGTAAATACTGCGGGACCCGTGGGAGGGATTTCTGCAATAGCAGATTTATCGGTATGTGGGGTTTAACGCCTCAAAACCACCATGTCATTATGAGAGACGCCGTAGCGAAGGGCTCGACAAATATTGACCACCTCGGTTTCTTTACCGTGCACACAAATCTGAGCACACGGGCCAGCAGCATTTTCGCCTCCATCGAAAATGCAGCCGCCGCAGCCTAGATACAATCCCGGGACCTGCAGGTCCACAGCCTAATACCTTACAATAACAGTCACTCACCAAAATAAGGTAGTTGACGTCCTATCACTAAGATAATCTGATGCAACTATCGTAGAGGAGACTGTAATAGCCCTAGCAGCAGCACACTCTACTGCGGAATACATACGGATTCAAAGGCAGCCTACCGGAACTGCATGAGAGCCTGTATTTCAGCTCAAGCTGACACTTCTTATGACAGGCACGAGCGCGAGCCTCGATCAAACAGCTCATCTTGGTGCCCGGTCACTAGGTGGTATACCGGGAAACAAGCTATCACACAACTCGACCAGAGCATTCCTTTCCCAGGCTCTGTCTACCGATCCCTCCAACCACGGCACTCAATCACCGATACCTGCTACAACATGTGCAGATATACTGCAGATATATTGCCAACGAACAGAAACGTTGCCTAATCCCACTAAGAGACTATAAAACCGAGGAGACCTTCGTGCGCAGGCTCTAAACCACGTCGTGCCGCAGCCCGGTTATAATGATGAAAATGGACCCAGGACCATTCAGTACATTGTGTGAATTCTGGAGCAACCACGCAGACCTGTTTCACATAGTTCGGGTTTGCCAGTCTAATAGAAGCATCACGCAAATTGCGCAGGCATTGTGGCAGGGTTGAGAGGAGGCTTTGCCGGGCCCTGCTCTCGAGGACCATGGGAGACTCCTGGAGCGGGCGGCACGAATTGCAGCGCAATCCAACGGAGTCCCGAAATTGGGACGCACCCATTCTCTTTTGATATACAATCTCTGCGATAAATGTTCTAATAATTCTTTCATGCATCTTCAAATAATCACAGTCGCAATGACAACTACACGACCAATTACCCGATGCGGCACAATGAAAACGCAGAAATAATATGAACAAACTGTACGAAGCAAGCAACAGAAAGCAGATGAAGCCGTTTCTACGTAGCCACGCGTCACACCCGGACGATACCACATGTAGGCACTTTGATGGCAACACTAATATTGTCGACGGCATCGCTGCTCTCATCGTCAATCAGCGCTTAGGCGTGGCCTAGCAACTCGCTAAACACGTCAAATTACTGCCGATCTCTCATGGCCGTGAACGAGCCGTTGAGACTTTGGATGCCATTTGCGCTTCAAATAGAATAACTTAAATGTAACGGGCACCATTCATACTTCACAAAAAAATCACAGCATATCCACGCAGTGAATGATGATCAGTGGGGCGGAGCGTCCGTCCGTTCACCCGCCCATCCATCAGTCCGTGCTTTCGTTTGTGCATCCATGCATGCTTCCGTCCGTCAGTCCGTGCGTCCGTGTTTCTGTCAGTTCATCCATGAGTCCGCCCGTGCATCCTTCTGTCTGTCTATCCATGCATGCTTCCGTCTGTCCATCTCTCCGTTCATTCAAACCTGCTTGCGTCCATACGCCCGTCCGTACTTCTGTCTGTCCATGCGTCTGCACTTCTGTCCGTCCTTGAGTGTGCCCGCCCGGCTGTCCATCCGTTTCTCTGTCCGTCCATGCTCCCGTTCGTTCATCTGTGCTTCTGTTCGTTCGTCTGTCGTTCCGCCCTTGTTTCCGTCTGTCCGACCGGGTGTCCGTTCGTTCTTCTGTCCGGTTGTGCGTGCGTCTGTCCGTCTGTCTGTCAGCCACCCCTTCTGAACTCATCCGCCAATATGGTTGATTGGGAGAGTTGGTGATACATGACCGTTTTGAAGTGAGAGTGTACTGCTTAGACGTGGACAGAAAGGCAGGGACAAGCGCTTAACAGGAAGAGAGGGATAAGCACTTGTCCCTGTCTTTCTGTACGCGCCTAAGCAGTGCGCTCTTATTTCAAACCTGTTCTAATCAACCACGCGTCCGTCCATGCTTACGTCTGTGCATTTGTCAGTCTATGCTGGCATCCGTCCGTCCATCTGTCGGTCGGTCGGTCTGTCTGTCTGTCTGTCAGTTTATCTGTCTGTACTTCGATCTGTCTGTCACTCAAACTAGCGCCAACTGCGGAGTGAGCCATACAACAAGCTGGTTGCGGACCGGCTACAAAGAGACATGCATAGACAGACTCACAGCTTTAGTAGCTTCACCCCTGAAACTCATGCATACCGAGCAATCGAACGAACACCACATCTCGAGTTTGAAGTTTGATATCACTGCTCATATAACAATGGGCAATACTTTTTAGGGGCGAAGCTGCTTACGGCATCGGTCTTTTGTCTAATATATGTAGTATACACTTCTCGTTTTAGTCATTGGAATGTGTGCAGGATTACGGTAGTTGTATATGAGGAATATACGATGAAAAGATGCGAGATGGCGGTACTTGGAGTGTTCACTAGACAGATGCACAGACGGACTAACAGACAGACAGACAAATAGACGACTAAAAGGATGGACGGAGAAACAGGCGGGTGGACGTATGGACATACATACATACATACATACATACATACATACATACATACATACATACATACATACATACATACATACATACATACATACATACATACATACATACATACATACATACATACATACATACATACATACATACATACATACATACTGTGAGCGTAGTCACCGACTCTTCTTTATCAATTTGACGTGTCATCATCATTTGTATAATTCCTCAACTGTAGATATCATCATCAGTGTGGGCCAGCTCGAGCTCGTCTCGAATAAAGCTCTCCTTCATAAGTGGTGGACGGTACTTCTCGATCCCCAAGTCCTCTCGCACGTTACCACTGGAGCTCCGCTCGGGTCGTCATCTACTACCACCTGCTATGGCAGTGCAAGACAATCCTTGTTCATCCAACACCACCGGCCCAGTGCAGCCTCCGCCGTGAACCCTGGCCTACCACAGCCACCAGCGTGATACGCCAGTGTTCTCGGGTCTTGAAGGGGATGGCGTTGAAGAATGGCTACACACCTATGACCTCGTAAGCGAGTTGCACACACGGGATAATCTACACAAATTACGCACAGTACCTTTCTAGCTGAGTGATGTTGCCAAAACCTGGTTTTGGAACCACCTCCAAGATCTTACCGACTGGGACACGTTCGCGCGGAAGATTCGTTAGATGTTTGGTTCCCCCAGTGTTCGCGCTGAAGCAGCAACGAAGAAGCTTGCTGAACGCATTCAACTGGCGGGTGAATCATACACCTCGCACATTGAGGATGTTCTTGCTTTGTACAAGCGAGTAAACTCATCTATGCTTCAAAGCGACCAAATACGCCACATTATCAAAGGCATAAGTACCGTCGCATTCAACGACTTTGCGTCGCAAAATACTACCACGACTCAATATGTCATCAACATTCGCCAGAGAATAGAAGAACTTCAGTCTCTTCGTGTCTGCCATGAGGCCTCGGACACTCGTCTTCCTGCGGCGCTCGACACCCGTGCCTTGGTCCGTGACGTCGTTGGTGAGGAGCTTCATGGGCGCTGCTCTTCCTGCGCTCCAACATCTACTTTATCCTCAACTCCAACCAACTTGCGGGACTTCATTAGGCAAGAGGTTGCGTCTACGCCACATTCAACGTGTTCTGCCGAATCCAGACCTCGTCAGGTACCAATATATGCAGAAGTTGCGGCGCTCTCAGCACCCACCACTTTCCCAGCGGCTACACCAGGTGGCCATGTACCTGTGGCGTCAGTGTCCCCACCGATGCCCCCACTGCCCTATTACACCGTGCCGCCCCCTCCTCGCCCAATCTGGTAATATTGCGGCTATAGGGGTCACATATCTCACTTATGCTGAAGGCGCCAACGGGATGAACAACGTGACTACGCTACAGAGGAACGTTGTCGCTTCAGTCCATTCGTGAACTACTAGCGCACGCCTTACCGGTCTTCTTTTCTGCGTTCGCCCTATTCACCTTACAGTAATGGTCTGCCTGTGAACGTTGTGTGTCTTGCCGGCACTCATCATCTCCCAATCGCCGTTCCGCGTCGCCACTGCGACCTGCCTCCAATATTCTGAATGCCTACTCGGAGAACTCCCCCATGCAGTTTTAGGAGGGGACACTGCATCCACCGGACAGCCAGCAATTACTACAGACAGACCATCAAAATTGTTAACAGTGTTAGTGGAAGGTGAACGCGTCGAAGTTCTAGTGAATACTGGCACTGCTATTTCGATTATTCGCTCGGGCCTTTGCTCCGGTCTCCGCAAAGTCACAACACCTTACGTGAGCCCGTCTCTCCGTGCTGCGACGAACGCCATTACACGCCCGCTCGCCTAGTGTACAGTTCGTGATTTCATAGACGGTATTCGTCATCATATTGATGTTGCGATTTTCTGTGAGTGCACCCACGAACTCATTTTGGGATGGGATTTCCTGTCGTCTGCATGCGCTTCTGTATCTTGTCGGCAGCGCCTCATCCACAATAGAATAAACAGAATATTGCGTTCGATTTTAAAAATTATATCTTTACACCTGAACATTAATTCTGAGAAAGACATTTTCAAAACGCTGTTTATGCCGAACTTCAATGATCTGTTAATTCAAACGGTTGTTATAAAACATTTCTGGTCCGAAGAATTCCTGGTTTCGTATGTTACGTCTCGTTCTTTAAGGCCCAAAGTACGTTACTGGAGGCCACGGTGTTCGACAAAGTATAGAACTAGAATACGAGTCCATTATGTACCAACCTATTTTAATGTACTTTCCCCAAGCATTTTTCGCACAAAAACAAAATAAAAATTGAAGAAACTGCTACGGCGTATCTGTCTACAATTGTAATGCATGTCGTTCGTTATTTCATATACACTCATTCGCAAGCATGCTGCACAATTATCCAATGTGTTACTTTGCTTAAGAAGCATTTGCTCTAATTATTCCTTTTTTCTTTTACACCTTTGCACTTTCAATTGCTGTAAATATTGTATAATTCTTGTAACTATTGCGTATACGCCCTGTTGTTTCTAATCTTATAGGCACGTTGTTTTTGTCCTATGATCCCTCTTAGGCCATAAGACACAATCTTGTAACGCTTCCGGTTTTTTCGCTGTCTGCCAGGCTCTGCCACTCAAGCCAACAATTGGCTTTGGCAGGCCTAGTCACATGTACTGTTTTATTTGTAGAAATAAAAGGTATTATTATTATTATTATTATTATTATTATTATTATTATTATTATTATTATTATTATTATTATTATTATTATCCACCTGAATCCAACCGACTCTTGTGTATCGGAACGCGAAAAGCGCATTTGTCTTGTCACCACTTCAGATTGTGTTCTTTGGTCATCCAAGAAGTAGTTAGCGTTAATTGCATCAACATTGTGGATGGTGACGTGCTTCTACTACGTTATGGCCACACGGTACATCGAGGCATTCTGATCATTTCAGGCCTTGTTCGTTTTTCAGAAGGGTCTGCTTTTATTACTGCGTTAAATCATACCCACGAACCCTTATTGTTACCCTGTGGATCAATAGTGGCATGCGCTATTGACCCACATCCCGTTGCGATTGTTACCCTTCCAAGTCAAGAAGACCTACCAGAGTAAAGCGCGCTGTAACTCAACTCTCCCACTCCTCTATCGGTGACAAGAAGCCCTGATCTGGCAGCAGCCCAGAGTCAAGAATTCCTTAATTTATTGAACAGACATCGCTCTTTGACGTTCATTCCACTGTCCTTGGTATGACAACTTCGGCGACTCACCGAATTCAGACTGCCGGCTCCCGAATTATTCACCGGCGACCATACCGCGTGTCTCTTACAGAAAAGAAGATAATTGCGGAAAACGTCTCAGACATGCTTCGACGGATTATCATACTTCCTTCCTCAAGTCCATGGTCTTCGCCAGCTGGTTTGGTGCAAAAGAAAGACGGAACAGTACGTTTCTACGTTGATTACTGGGCACTGAACAAAATAACGCGTAAAGATGTTTACCCTCTCCTACAAATCGACGATACACTAGATTCGTTGCGCGGCGGAGAGTATTTTTCCAGCCTAGACCTGCGATCGGGCTGATGGCAAAAATCAGTGTACGAATCTGACAAAGAGAAGACAGCTTTTGCCACCCCAGATGGGCTATATGAATTTAACGTAATGCCTTTCTGACTTTGTAATCCGCCTGCTACCTCCAATCGTATGATCATAGTCCCTCAATATTTTTTAATGGTCACGAAACTTTTCCGTCACTCTATGGGAGAGCTTTGTGTGTCGCTAACTTTGTCCGAAAGGCGGCGCCACCAGTGTTAAGAGGGCACCCACGGGACTGGTCGACGGTGACGGCGTCACGGCGTGATGTGGTTGTTTTAGTGAATCGTGTTGTATCGGCGTGTGTGCGGTGCTTTCTGTGCGTGTTGTCGTATTTAAACGTGACGAATAGTTGGTCGCAGCGTGACGAACGATACAGAAGACGTCCTGCGTGCCGCACGGTCGCTCCGGCGAACAAGGCGCTCGTCGAGGCTAGAGTGGTGACGGCGTGCTGTGTCCGCTTTGGTTGTGTCGTTTCATCGCGTGTGTGTGGTGCTGTGCGTGCCTGTGACCATTTTCGTATGCGACAAACAGCTAGTGGTAGCTACACGAACGATGCCAAAGACATGCTGTGTGCCACACTGTCCCTCTGGTTATAGAGGAACTGCTGAAAAAGTATCGCTGTTTGTGTTCCCCAACGACCCCGAAAGCCGTGAGCAGTAGAAGCGGGCGATACCGCGTAAAGAAACGGGCACATTCTCGTTCAGTTCACCGGACGTTTGAGTATGTGAAAAACATTTCTATTACAAGGACATTGTTCTCGAGGACGAAAGCGTTATAGAAGGCACGCTTGTTATGTTGCTGCGCGAACGCGCGAAACTGAGGGCCGGCACTATACCTCGATTTTTTTAAGGTCTCCCGGCTTACTTGTCCAAAAAGAAGCCGGCACCTCAGCACTTGCCACACAGGCAGCCGGTCAAGCGTCGTCGGGAGTCTTCGGAGGATTGTAGTGGCGAAAATGCTGCGCAGAGGATTCCCGTGGTTGTCTCCGACGAATCGTATACAGTAAATGACGGTAAATATTGCACTTTTGCGCACCTTGCTCTTCTGTGTTCTTCGGCACGCTGATTATTATGCAAGTTGAACAAACTTGATGGATTTCCTAAACCTTTTTGTTTTCCCTCTTGGTGTGCAGAAAGTGGGCCGACAGCAAACAAGGCTGAAGACAAAGCTTGTCAAACAGAAGAGGCTTTGTGCAGCGCTTCGGAACTGCAGAAAGTTAAGGCACAGTTCCGCCGTGTACAGCAACGACTTGAAGACTGCCAGATGAAGCTGGCAAAAGCAACGCTGCGCGAAAAAAAAGAGTAGTCACTTTGAGGAAATGTTTAAAAAACTCTTTGACCGCGAGAAGTTGATCTTTGCCTAATGTGTCATGAAGGCTAATGCAAGGACTTCGAAAGCTGTGCGGTGAAGTGTAAACAGGACAGTAGAGTGCGCGTTCTTGACAAAACAGCATGACTTAAGAATGTGAATTTGAGCAGTGCCTGATGTTATCTCTGCTTCAAGGCTAATTGCATGTTATGTATGCAGTTGTCCATACCAGTAATTGAAATATTTGCATTCCACTATCAGGTACAAAAAGGAATGGTTGTACGACTGCTTGCTGCTGAAAATCAAGTCAACGTGTGTTTACACATTTCTTCACGAGAATTGTTATCTACCCTTACCCACCCTCGCACACTGCACACTTACATGAGAAACTTGAAAGCGGAATTCGTTTTCGATGAGACTTTGTCTCGTATATTGAAACAAAAACTTCAAGGCATGCATGAGAGGGAACGTAAAGGTAAGGTTTGAAGCTATGACAGCACGATAAACTTTGATGCATATAATTTGTTGACCAGTTTCCGCCGTGAGCATACTCTAAAACAAGTTTTCAATTTTTTTCATTTTCTTATTCGCAGGAGGTTTGATGTGTGAGGAAATAAGTGTGAGAAAGAGTGTCCACATAAGTGAATCAGACATGGCCCTACTTGGCAAAGTCGACTTCGGCGAGCGTACAAGACCGTTAGATCAATTTAAAGACGGAGACCATGTATTGGTTTTCTTGTTTCAGCCTTTCCTTGTTGGATGGTCGCAAACTGTTGGCACTTTTTGTGCTTCGGGTGCTGCTACAGGGCAATTCGTTGCGAAGCTGTTACTGCAATGCATAGCGCACCTTTTCAATGCTTGTGCATTTGTAGAAGCTCTATCCAATAGATCAGCTTTGCACTCCTTGGGTAAATAATTTTAAGCACCACAGTCACATTAGCGTATGTTATGTATGACTTATGGTTTTCGACAATACTCATTGCAACATCGCAATTTTGTTCAGGCATCAGCGGAGACATCAGAAGCATCAGCACTTCATTTCCACACCCCTGTGATTCGTCAGTTTTCGGGGACAGGGTGTGCGAACTTTCGTATCGAACGGCCGATTTCCGCGTAGCCGCTTCTCCGCTCTGTTAATAGTTGCGGGGCTGTTCAGCCTTTGGAGAAACCGGTGTGAGGCCGTAGCTGCCAATTGCCACCGGCGTTCTTTGTGACTGATACTGGGGAGAATGAGACGAGAGATGCTCGTGTTCCTCTGATTTATCTCTCGCTTCTTGAGCATAGAACTGTTCGATTAAGCACCCTAGAAAGTTCCATTGATGGCCCGTGTTTCTTTTTGTATATACTGAAAACGAGAGTACATGCGTGGCATCTTTCTCGGTGTAAAATGGTAGGCGAAGCAGACGCCCCCGAGATAGCTCCGGTAACCGCAGAATGATTTGATTATAAGGGGGGTTTCACGTTCCGAGACCACCATATGAGAGACGCCGTAGTGCAGGGCTCAGGAAATTTCAACCACCGGGGGTTCTTTAACGTGCGCCCATATCTGAGCACATAGGCCTACAGCATTTCCACCTCCATCGAAAATGCAGCCGCCAGAGCCGGGCTTTGATCCCTCGACCTGCGGGTCAGCAGCTGAGTACCTTAGTCACTATACCACCACGGCGGGGATGCAACTACGCATACAAACAGCAAAAAAAAACTGGTTCTGGTCCCGACCAAAAATTCCTCCATATCCACGAAGTGAATGATGATGAGTGGGCGAAACTCCGGAGGTAAACCTGGTAAACCATGAATCCTCTGTACATTTTGCCCACTCGATTTTATTACATCGCTCCCCCTAGCGTACGTCGCCGCACTAAATCGAACGATTGCCTTCAACCAATGACCCGCGCCATATGTGACATCATTCCTATTTTATAAGATCTCGCGTCTTTCATCAACTACAAGTACCGCTTTCTAGTTTATAACATCTTGCATCTTTTCATCATCAGCTACAAGTACCATCATCTAGTAAACACTACAAGAACTAAACGAGAGGTGGCTACATACAGGGGACCGTACCACCATCTAGTGAACACTGCAAGAGCTAAACTAGAGGTGGCTACATACAGGCTACAGGGGACGCACAGCCCACGCCCTAAGGAGCTTCGCCCCTAAAATTTCGCCATTTACCTGCATGATAAACAAGCTAGAATTTGCTGGTTAAAGCCGGACCTTTGAGCCTCCGAATTGGATGTTTGCGACGTTGTGTGGTGACGAATGCTACAGATTACTGGTGGTGGCGGCGTGCTCGACGTCTGTCGTGGGCATAGTCATATCAGCTGGAGGGGGGGCAAGGGGGACTCAAGCCTTCACCACGGAAAAAACTTGGGGGGGCTGAGAGTGATCACTTTTTTTCAAAGTGGTTACTTTCAGCTGCACGGTGGGGAAAACCAATAGCTAAGGCGAAGTTTTTCCTTCATCATAGTAATCACTCAATTATATTGTTACGAAAAAATGAAAGTGTTACCAGAGAATGTTTTGTTATAGGGGTTTTCGTAAATTTCTGCTATGACGATTGTCTTTTAATGTTTCTTGCGGTGCGCGCTGCCTATGCAGTTCTCTCGCGCCATTTGCTTAAGCGTTGCAAAGCAGGCTACAGTAGAAGGTGTAAATGTTAAATAAAGAAAAAAGTAGAAGGTGTAAAAGCGTCTTCTCCTTTCTTTGTTATAGATTGAAACGAGTGATCCTTTTATGGGCCAGTCAGAGCATTCGCTGCTTCAGGAAAATTGTTTGCTTTAATTAAAAATGAATAACGTCATGGATCCTTTATCGAAGCTGCTGTGAGTCAATGATTGTGACGAATCTTTTTAAACGCTTCAGTTCTGCCGTACTAGAAGCGCCACAAAAGGGTTTCCCCTTAGACTCTGATAAATCTGATCAGCCTTGCTTACGGTAACTAGCAGCGATGGCAGAAGTTTGGGAAGTGGCAAAGAATAAAGCAGGGGACTCGTGTACAGTGGGAAGGCCAGCTTCTAAGCTTACCCCGCCGCTTGAACGCAATCGGACCAGGGAGAAGGAGTACGGGTGTGGTTCTTTGCGCGATGAAGGCCTAAATGTGAGTCTGGTTAGTTATTTTTATTCCGCTTGAATTGTCTTCTACAGCTCTAAATACAACTCTAACAGAAAAGAAGCACACACGCACAGCACTGCTTAGTTTTCTCTTAACAAGGATGAGCTCTTGAGATGTACACGCGCACGTGCACTCTAAAAATATTTCCAGAGTAACTGCGCAGTTACCGCGAAAAGGACTCTTTGCTCCTCCGAAAGACGAATTCTGTGCAAAGAATTGCACACGGCCCCTCAAGAAGGTGCGCTTTCGTCCTTGCGGAGTAAAGTACCCGTTCTTTGGGGTACCCGCAGGAATGTTTGCGCCGTGTGCAAACTCATCGGTGCCTACACAAGCCTGCTTCATTTCAGACGGTCCTGCAGCGTGGAGTGGTAGTGGCTAGTGTACGTGTATGCTGACTTAATGGTCATGAGTTATTTGATTGCTAAGTGTAGTTTACTGTCCCAAAACCAACATAATTCGACCATCTTGGGTTCTGTGGCGTGCACTCAAATTTGAGCACACGGATCTACAGCATGCATTCATCAAAAATCTCCACTCAAAAGATGGTAATATGTATATAAATATATATATATATTGTAGTGGGGAATTCGCAAGGCACTGACTAGTGGGACTATCTCTCTCTTAGTGCGAAGCGCGAGTGTGTGCACGAGCTGTTGACGCTAGACTGCTCGAGCATTTCTGTCCATATATATATATATATATATATATATATATATATATATATATATATATATATATGGACATATATATATATATATATATATATCCATATATATATATATATATATATATATATTTATATATATATATATATATATATATGGACACGGAAAAACGAGCCCTTAGGTATACACTTCTTTCCCTTATTTCATTGAACGAGGGTCTCGTACTGGCAGACTTGGTGTGTTTAGGTTGTATAAGAGGGACAATTAATCAGCTGCCCGCTCATAATAAGTTCACGTGCTACGTGACGCCAAACATGCGCATAAGAGTGTTTTCACACTCGTTGTTTGGCTTATAGATGGCGCTGACTGTCGCTCCTACTTCTAAATTCACAGATAAACCCAAAAAAGTGGATGGAGGGAGTGCCGCTGTAATAGCTCAGTGGTTAGAGCATCGAACGCGTAATTCGAAGGTCGTAGGTTCGATTCCTGCTTACAGTTGGTAATTTTTTCATCCACTTTTCTTTCTTCTTATTTACATTCCATTAATGTTAATAACTTCCCCTGTACATTCCTTGGCATTACTGTCTGTTATATCTCATTATTATTGTGTTAAAAACACGGAAAAACGAGCCCTTAGGTATACACTTCTTTCCCTTATTTCATTGAACGAGGGTCTCGTACTGGCAGACTTGGTGTGTTTAGGTTGTATAAGAGGGACAATTAATCAGCTGCCCGCTCATAATAAGTTCACGTGCTACGTGACGCCAAACATGCGCATAAGAGTGTTTTCACACTCGTTGTTTGGCTTATAGATGGCGCTGACTGTCGCTCCTACTTCTAAATTCACAGATAAACCCAAAAAAGTGGATGGAGGGAGTGCCGCTGTAATAGCTCAGTGGTTAGAGCATCGAACGCGTAATTCGAAGGTCGTAGGTTCGATTCCTGCTTACAGTTGGTAATTTTTTCATCCACTTTTCTTTCTTCTTATTTACATTCCATTAATGTTAATAACTTCCCCTGTACATTCCTTGGCATTACTGTCTGTTATATCTCATTATTATTGTGTTAAAAACACGGAAAAACGAGCCCTTAGGTATACACTTCTTTCCCTTATTTCATTGAACGAGGGTCTCGTACTGGCAGACTTGGTGTGTTTAGGTTGTATAAGAGGGACAATTAATCAGCTGCCCGCTCATAATAAGTTCACGTGCTACGTGACGCCAAACATGCGCATAAGAGTGTTTTCACACTCGTTGTTTGGCTTATAGATGGCGCTGACTGTCGCTCCTACTTCTAAATTCACAGATAAACCCAAAAAAGTGGATGGAGGGAGTGCCGCTGTAATAGCTCAGTGGTTAGAGCATCGAACGCGTAATTCGAAGGTCGTAGGTTCGATTCCTGCTTACAGTTGGTAATTTTTTCATCCACTTTTCTTTCTTCTTATTTACATTCCATTAATGTTAATAACTTCCCCTGTACATTCCTTGGCATTACTGTCTGTTATATCTCATTATTATTGTGTTAAAAACACGGAAAAACGAGCCCTTAGGTATACACTTCTTTCCTTATTTCATTGAACGAGGGTCTCGTACTGGCAGACTTGGTGTGTTTAGGTTGTATAAGAGGGACAATTAATCAGCTGCCCGCTCATAATAAGTTCACGTGATACGTGACGCCAAACATGCGCATAAGAGTGTTTTCACACTCGTTGTTTGGCTTATAGATGGCGCTGACTGTCGCTCCTACTTCTAAATTCACAGATAAACCCAAAAAAGTGGATGGAGGGAGTGCCGCTGTAATAGCTCAGTGGTTAGAGCATCGAACGCGTAATTCGAAGGTCGTAGGTTCGATTCCTGCTTACAGTTGGTAATTTTTTCATCCACTTTTCTTTCTTCTTATTTACATTCCATTAATGTTAATAACTTCCCCTGTACATTCCTTGGCATTACTGTCTGTTATATCTCATTATTATTGTGTTAAAAACACGGAAAAACGAGCCCTTAGGTATACACTTCTTTCCCTTATTTCATTGAACGAGGGTCTCGTACTGGCAGACTTGGTGTGTTTAGGTTGTATAAGAGGGACAATTAATCAGCTGCCCGCTCATAATAAGTTCACGTGCTACGTGACGCCAAACATGCGCATAAGAGTGTTTTCACACTCGTTGTTTGGCTTATAGATGGCGCTGACTGTCGCTCCTACTTCTAAATTCACAGATAAACCGAAAAAAGTGGATGGAGGGAGTGCCGCTGTAATAGCTCAGTGGTTAGAGCATCGAACGCGTAATTCGAAGGTCGTAGGTTCGATTCCTGCTTACAGTTGGTAATTTTTTCATCCACTTTTCTTTCTTCTTATTTACATTCCATTAATGTTAATAGCTTCCCCTGTACATTCCTTGGCATTACTGTCTGTTATATCTCATTATTATTGTGTTAAAAACACGGAAAAACGAGCCCTTAGGTATACACTTCTTTCCCTTATTTCATTGAACGAGGGTCTCGTACTGGCAGACTTGGTGTGTTTAGGTTGTATAAGAGGGACAATTAATCAGCTGCCCGCTCATAATAAGTTCACGTGCTACGTGACGCCAAACATGCGCATAAGAGTGTTTTCACACTCGTTGTTTGGCTTATAGATGGCGCTGACTGTCGCTCCTACTTCTAAATTCACAGATAAACCCAAAAAAGTGGATGGAGGGAGTGCCGCTGTAATAGCTCAGTGGTTAGAGCATCGAACGCGTAATTCGAAGGTCGTAGGTTCGATTCCTGCTTACAGTTGGTAATTTTTTCATCCACTTTTCTTTCTTCTTATTTACATTCCATTAATGTTAATAACTTCCCCTGTACATTCCTTGGCATTACTGTCTGTTATATCACATTATTATTGTGTTAAAAACACGGAAAAACGAGCCCTTAGGTATACACTTCTTTCCCTTATTTCATTGAACGAGGGTCTCGTACTGGCAGACTTGGTGTGTTTAGGTTGTATAAGAGGGACAATTAATCAGCTGCCCGCTCATAATAAGTTCACGTGCTACGTGACGCCAAACATGCGCATAAGAGTGTTTTCACACTCGTTGTTTGGCTTATAGATGGCGCTGACTGTCGCTCCTACTTCTAAATTCACAGATAAACCCAAAAAAGTGGATGGAGGGAGTGCCGCTGTAATAGCTCAGTGATTAGAGCATCGAACGCGTAATTCGAAGGTCGTAGGTTCGATTCCTGCTTACAGTTGGTAATCTTTTCATCCACTTTTCTTTCTTCTTATTTACATTCCATTAATGTTAATAACTTCCCTTGTACATTCCTTGGCATTACTGTCTGTTATATGTCATTATTATTGTGTTAAAAACACGGAAAACGAGCCCTTAGGTATACACTTCTTTCCCTTATTTCATTGAACGAGGGTCTCGTACTGGCAGACTTGGTGTGTTTAGGTTGTATAAGAGGGACGATTAATCAGCTGCCCGCTCATAATAAGTTCACGTGCTACGTGACGCCAAACATGCGCATAAGAGTGTTTTCACACTCGTTGTTTGGCTTATAGATGGCGCTGACTGTCGCTCCTACTTCTAAATTCACAGATAAACCCAAAAAAGTGGATGGAGGGAGTGCCGCTGTAATAGCTCAGTGGTTAGAGCATCGAACGCGTAATTCGAAGGTCGTAGGTTCGATTCCTGCTTACAGTTGGTAATTTTTTCATCCACTTTTCTTTCTTCTTATTTACATTCCATTAATGTTAATAACTTCCCCTGTACATTCCTTGGCATTACTGTCTGTTATATCTCATTATTATTGTGTTAAAAACACGGAAAAACGAGCCCTTAGGTATACACTTCTTTCCCTTATTTCATTGAACGAGGGTCTCGTACTGGCAGACTTGGTGTGTTTAGGTTGTATAAGAGGGACAATTAATCAGCTGCCCGCTCATAATAAGTTCACGTGCTACGTGACACCAAACATGCGCATAAGAGTGTTTTCACACTCGTTGTTTGGCTTATAGATGGCGCTGACTGTCGCTCCTACTTCTAAATTCACAGATAAACCCAAAAAAGTGGATGGAGGGAGTGCCGCTGTAATAGCTCAGTGGTTAGAGCATCGAACGCGTAATTCGAAGGTCGTAGGTTCGATTCCTGCTTACAGTTGGTAATTTTTTCATCCACTTTTCTTTCTTCTTATTTACATTCCATTAATGTTAATAACTTCCCCTGTACATTCCTTGGCATTACTGTCTGTTATATCTCATTATTATTGTGTTAAAAACACGGAAAAACGAGCCCTTAGGTATACACTTCTTTCCCTTATTTCATTGAACGAGGGTCTCGTACTGGCAGACTTGGTGTGTTTAGGTTGTATAAGAGGGACAATTAATCAGCTGCCCGCTCATAATAAGTTCACGTGCTACGTGACGCCAAACATGCGCATAAGAGTGTTTTCACACTCGTTGTTTGGCTTATAGATGGCGCTGACTGTCGCTCCTACTTCTAAATTCACAGATAAACCCAAAAAAGTGGATGGAGGGAGTGCCGCTGTAATAGCTCAGTGGTTAGAGCATCGAACGCGTAATTCGAAGGTCGTAGGTTCGATTCCTGCTTACAGTTGGTAATTTTTTCATCCACTTTTCTTTCTTCTTATTTACATTCCATTAATGTTAATAACTTCCCCTGTACATTCCTTGGCATTACTGTCTGTTATATCTCATTATTATTGTGTTAAAAACACGGAAAAACGAGCCCTTAGGTATACACTTCTTTCCCTTATTTCATTGAACGAGGGTCTCGTACTGGCAGACTTGGTGTGTTTAGGTTGTATAAGAGGGACAATTAATCAGCTGCCCGCTCATAATAAGTTCACGTGCTACGTGACGCCAAACATGCGCATAAGAGTGTTTTCACACTCGTTGTTTGGCTTATAGATGGCGCTGACTGTCGCTCCTACTTCTAAATTCACAGATAAACCCAAAAAAGTGGATAGAGGGAGTGCCGCTGTAATAGCTCAGTGGTTAGAGCATCGAACGCGTAATTCGAAGGTCGTAGGTTCGATTCCTGCTTACAGTTGGTAATTTTTTCATCCACTTTTCTTTCTTCTTATTTACATTCCATTAATGTTAATAACTTCCCCTGTACATTCCTTGGCATTACTGTCTGTTATATCTCATTATTATTGTGTTAAAAACACGGAAAAACGAGCCCTTAGGTATACACTTCTTTCCCTTATTTCATTGAACGAGGGTCTCGTACTGGCAGACTTGGTGTGTTTAGGTTGTATAAGAGGGACAATTAATCAGCTGCCCGCTCATAATAAGTTCACGTGCTACGTGACGCCAAACATGCGCATAAGAGTGTTTTCACACTCGTTGTTTGGCTTATAGATGGCGCTGACTGTCGCTCCTACTTCTAAATTCACAGATAAACCCAAAAAAGTGGATGGAGGGAGTGCCGCTGTAATAGCTCCGTGGTTAGAGCATCGAACGCGTAATTCGAAGGTCGTAGGTTCGATTCCTGCTTACAGTTGGTAATTTTTTCATCCACTTTTCTTTCTTCTTATTTACATTCCATTAATGTTAATAACTTCCCCTGTACATTCCTTGGCATTACTGTCTGTTATATCTCATTATTATTGTGTTAAAAACACGGAAAAACGAGCCCTTAGGTATACACTTCTTTCCCTTATTTCATTGAACGAGGGTCTCGTACTGGCAGACTTGGTGTGTTTAGGTTGTATAAGAGGGACAATTAATCAGCTGCCCGCTCATAATAAGTTCACGTGCTACGTGACGCCAAACATGCGCATAAGAGTGTTTTCACACTCGTTGTTTGGCTTATAGATGGCGCTGACTGTCGCTCCTACTTCTAAATTCACAGATAAACCCAAAAAAGTGGATGGAGGGAGTGCCGCTGTAATAGCTCAGTGGTTAGAGCATCGAACGCGTAATTCGAAGGTCGTAGGTTCGATTCCTGCTTACAGTTGGTAATTTTTTCATCCACTTTTCTTTCTTCTTATTTACATTCCATTAATGTTAATAACTTCCCCTGTACATTCCTTGGCATTACTGTCTGTTATATCTCATTATTATTGTGTTAAAAACACGGAAAAACGAGCCCTTAGGTATACACTTCTTTCCCTTATTTCATTGAACGAGGGTCTCGTACTGGCAGACTTGGTGTGTTTAGGTTGTATAAGAGGGACAATTAATCAGCTGCCCGCTCATAATAAGTTCACGTGCTACGTGACGCCAAACATGCGCATAAGAGTGTTTTCACACTCGTTGTTTGGCTTATAGATGGCGCTGACTGTCGCTCCTACTTCTAAATTCACAGATAAACCCAAAAAAGTGGATGGAGGGAGTGCCGCTGTAATAGCTCAGTGGTTAGAGCATCGAACGCGTAGTTCGAAGGTCGTAGGTTCGATTCCTGCTTACAGTTGGTAATTTTTTCATCCACTTTTCTTTCTTCTTATTTACATTCCATTAATGTTAATAACTTCCCCTGTACATTCCTTGGCATTACTGTCTGTTATATCTCATTATTATTGTGTTAAAAACACGGAAAAACGAGCCCTTAGGTATACACTTCTTTCCCTTATTTCATTGAACGAGGGTCTCGTACTGGCAGACTTGGTGTGTTTAGGTTGTATAAGAGGGACAATTAATCAGCTGCCCGCTCATAATAAGTTCACGTGCTACGTGACGCCAAACATGCGCATAAGAGTGTTTTCACACTCGTTGTTTGGCTTATAGATGGCGCTGACTGTCGCTCCTACTTCTAAATTCACAGATAAACCCAAAAAAGTGGATGGAGGGAGTGCCGCTGTAATAGCTCAGTGGTTAGAGCATCGAACGCGTAGTTCGAAGGTCGTAGGTTCGATTCCTGCTTACAGTTGGTAATTTTTTCATCCACTTTTCTTTCTTCTTATTTACATTCCATTAATGTTAATAACTTCCCCTGTACATTCCTTGGCATTACTGTCTGTTATATCTCATTATTATTGTGTTAAAAACACGGAAAAACGAGCCCTTAGGTATACACTTCTTTCCCTTATTTCATTGAACGAGGGTCTCGTACTGGCAGACTTGGTGTGTTTAGGTTGTATAAGAGGGACAATTAATCAGCTGCCCGCTCATAATAAGTTCACGTGCTACGTGACGCCAAACATGCGCATAAGAGTGTTTTCACACTCGTTGTTTGGCTTATAGATGGCGCTGACTGTCGCTCCTACTTCTAAATTCACAGATAAACCCAAAAAAGTGGATGGAGGGAGTGCCGCTGTAATAGCTCAGTGGTTAGAGCATCCAACGCGTAATTCGAAGGTCGTAGGTTCGATTCCTGCTTACAGTTGGTAATTTTTTCATCCACTTTTCTTTCTTCTTATTTACATTCCATTAATGTTAATAACTTCCCCTGTACATTCCTTGGCATTACTGTCTGTTATATCTCATTATTATTGTGTTAAAAACACGGAAAAACGAGCCCTTAGGTATACACTTCTTTCCCTTATTTCATTGAACGAGGGTCTCGTACTGGCAGACTTGGTGTGTTTAGGTTGTATAAGAGGGACAATTAATCAGCTGCCCGCTCATAATCAGTTCACGTGCTACGTGACGCCAAACATGCGCATAAGAGTGTTTTCACACTCGTTGTTTGGCTTATAGATGGCGCTGACTGTCGCTCCTACTTCTAAATTCACAGATAAACCCAAAAAAGTGGATGGAGGGAGTGCCGCTGTAATAGCTCAGTGGTTAGAGCATCGAACGCGTAATTCGAAGGTCGTAGGTTCGATTCCTGCTTACAGTTGGTAATTTTTTCATCCACTTTTCTTTCTTCTTATTTACATTCCATTAATGTTAATAACTTCCCCTGTACATTCCTTGGCATTACTGTCTGTTATATCTCATTATTATTGTGTTAAAAACACGGAAAAACGAGCCCTTAGGTATACACTTCTTTCCCTTATTTCATTGAACGAGGGTCTCGTACTGGCAGACTTGGTGTGTTTAGGTTGTATAAGAGGGACAATTAATCAGCTGCCCGCTCATAATAAGTTCACGTGCTACGTGACGCCAAACATGCGCATAAGAGTGTTTTCACACTCGTTGTTTGGCTTATAGATGGCGCTGACTGTCGCTCCTACTTCTAAATTCACAGATAAACCCAAAAAAGTGGATGGAGGGAGTGCCGCTGTAATAGCTCAGTGGTTAGAGCATCGAACGCGTAATTCGAAGGTCGTAGGTTCGATTCCTGCTTACAGTTGGTAATTTTTTCATCCACTTTTCTTTCTTCTTATTTACATTCCATTAATGTTAATAACTTCCCCTGTACATTCCTTGGCATTACTGTCTGTTATATCTCATTATTATTGTGTTAAAAACACGGAAAAACGAGCCCTTAGGTATACACTTCTTTCCCTTATTTCATTGAACGAGGGTCTCGTACTGGCAGACTTGGTGTGTTTAGGTTGTATAAGAGGGACAATTAATCAGCTGCCCGCTCATAATAAGTTCACGTGCTACGTGACGCCAAACATGCGCATAAGAGTGTTTTCACACTCGTTGTTTGGCTTATAGATGGCGCTGACTGTCGCTCCTACTTCTAAATTCACAGATAAACCCAAAAAAGTGGATGGAGGGAGTGCCGCTGTAATAGCTCAGTGGTTAGAGCATCGAACGCGTAATTCGAAGGTCGTAGGTTCGATTCCTGCTTACAGTTGGTAATTTTTTCATCCACTTTTCTTTCTTCTTATTTACATTCCATTAATGTTAATAACTTCCCCTGTACATTCCTTGGCATTACTGTCTGTTATATCTCATTATTATTGTGTTAAAAACACGGAAAAACGAGCCCTTAGGTATACACTTCTTTCCCTTATTTCATTGAACGAGGGTCTCGTACTGGCAGACTTGGTGTGTTTAGGTTGTATAAGAGGGACAATTAATCAGCTGCCCGCTCATAATAAGTTCACGTGCTACGTGACGCCAAACATGCGCATAAGAGTGTTTTCACACTCGTTGTTTGGCTTATAGATGGCGCTGACTGTCGCTCCTACTTCTAAATTCACAGATAAACCCAAAAAAGTGGATGGAGGGAGTGCCGCTGTAATAGCTCAGTGGTTAGAGCATCGAACGCGTAATTCGAAGGTCGTAGGTTCGATTCCTGCTTACAGTTGGTAATTTTTTCATCCACTTTTCTTTCTTCTTATTTACATTCCATTAATGTTAATAACTTCCCCTGTACATTCCTTGGCATTACTGTCTGTTATATCTCATTATTATTGTGTTAAAAACACGGAAAAACGAGCCCTTAGGTATACACTTCTTTCCCTTATTTCATTGAACGAGGGTCTCGTACTGGCAGACTTGGTGTGTTTAGGTTGTATAAGAGGGACAATTAATCAGCTGCCCGCTCATAATAAGTTCACGTGCTACGTGACGCCAAACATGCGCATAAGAGTGTTTTCACACTCGTTGTTTGGCTTATAGATGGCGCTGACTGTCGCTCCTACTTCTAAATTCACAGATAAACCCAAAAAAGTGGATGGAGGGAGTGCCGCTGTAATAGCTCAGTGGTTAGAGCATCGAACGCGTAATTCGAAGGTCGTAGGTTCGATTCCTGCTTACAGTTGGTAATTTTTTCATCCACTTTTCTTTCTTCTTATTTACATTCCATTAATGTTAATAACTTCCCCTGTACATTCCTTGGCATTACTGTCTGTTATATCTCATTATTATTGTGTTAAAAACACGGAAAAACGAGCCCTTAGGTATACACTTCTTTCCCTTATTTCATTGAACGAGGGTCTCGTACTGGCAGACTTGGTGTGTTTAGGTTGTATAAGAGGGACAATTAATCAGCTGCCCGCTCATAATAAGTTCACGTGCTACGTGACGCCAAACATGCGCATAAGAGTGTTTTCACACTCGTTGTTTGGCTTATAGATGGCGCTGACTGTCGCTCCTACTTCTAAATTCACAGATAAACCCAAAAAAGTGGATGGAGGGAGTGCCGCTGTAATAGCTCAGTGGTTAGAGCATCCAACGCGTAATTCGAAGGTCGTAGGTTCGATTCCTGCTTACAGTTGGTAATTTTTTCATCCACTTTTCTTTCTTCTTATTTACATTCCATTAATGTTAATAACTTCCCGTGTACATTCCTTGGCATTACTGTCTGTTATATCTCATTATTATTGTGTTAAAAACACGAAAAAACGAGCCCTTAGGTATACACTTCTTTCCCTTATTTCATTGAACGAGGGTCTCGTACTGGCAGACTTGGTGTGTTTAGGTTGTATAAGAGGGACAATTAATCAGCTGCCCGCTCATAATAAGTTCACGTGCTACGTGACGCCAAACATGCGCATAAGAGTATTTTCACACTCGTTGTTTGGCTTATAGATGGCGCTGACTGTCGCTCCTACTTCTAAATTCACAGATAAACCCAAAAAAGTGGATGGAGGGAGTGCCGCTGTAATAGCTCAGTGGTTAGAGCATCGAACGCGTAGTTCGAAGGTCGTAGGTTCGATTCCTGCTTACAGTTGGTAATTTTTTCATCCACTTTTCTTTCTTCTTATTTACATTCCATTAATGGTAATAATTTCCCCTGTACATTCCTTGGCATTACTGTCTGTTATATCTCATTATTATTGTGTTAAAAACACGGAAAAACGAGCCCTTAGGTATACACTTCTTTCCCTTATTTCATTGAACGAGGGTCTCGTACTGGCAGACTTGGTGTGTTTAGGTTGTATAAGAGGGACAATTAATCAGCTGCCCGCTCATAATAAGTTCACGTGCTACGTGACGCCAAACATGCGCATAAGAGTGTTTTCACACTCGTTGTTTGGCTTATAGATGGCGCTGACTGTCGCTCCTACTTCTAAATTCACAGATAAACCCAAAAAAGTGGATGGAGGGAGTGCCGCTGTAATAGCTCAGTGGTTAGAGCATCGAACGCGTAGTTCGAAGGTCGTAGGTTCGATTCCTGCTTACAGTTGGTAATTTTTTCATCCACTTTTCTTTCTTCTTATTTACATTCCATTAATGTTAATAATTTCCCCTGTACATTCCTTGGCATTACTGTCTGTTATATCTCATTATTATTGTGTTAAAAACACGGAAAAACGAGCCCTTAGGTATACACTTCTTTCCCTTATTTCATTGAACGAGGGTCTCGTACTGGCAGACTTGGTGTGTTTAGGTTGTATAAGAGGGACAATTAATCAGCTGCCCGCTCATAATAAGTTCACGTGCTACGTGACGCCAAACATGCGCATAAGAGTGTTTTCACACTCGTTGTTTGGCTTATAGATGGCGCTGACTGTCGCTCCTACTTCTAAATTCACAGATAAACCCAAAAAAGTGGATGGAGGGAGTGCCGCTGTAATAGCTCAGTGGTTAGAGCATCGAACGCGTAATTCGAAGGTTTTAGGTTCGATTCCTGCTTACAGTTGGTAATTTTTTCATCCACTTTTCTTTCTTCTTATTTACATTCCATCAATGTTAATAACTTCCCCTGTACATTCCTTGGCATTACTGTCTGTTATATCTCATTATTATTGTGTTAAAAACACGGAAAAACGAGCCCTTAGGTATACACTTCTTTCCCTTATTTCATTGAACGAGGGTCTCGTACTGGCAGACTTGGTGTGTTTAGGTTGTATAAGAGGGACAATTAATCAGCTGCCCGCTCATAATAAGTTCACGTGCTACGTGACGCCAAACATGCGCATAAGAGTGTTTTCACACTCGTTGTTTGGCTTATAGATGGCGCTGACTGTCGCTCCTACTTCTAAATTCACAGATAAACCCAAAAAAGTGGATGGAGGGAGTGCCGCTGTAATAGCTCAGTGGTTAGAGCATCCAACGCGTAATTCGAAGGTCGTAGGTTCGATTCCTGCTTACAGTTGGTAATTTTTTCATCCACTTTTCTTTCTTCTTATTTACATTCCATTAATGTTAATAACTTCCCCTGTACATTCCTTGGCATTACTGTCTGTTATATCTCATTATTATTGTGTTAAAAACACGGAAAAACGAGCCCTTAGGTATACACTTCTTTCCCTTATTTCATTGAACGAGGGTCTCGTACTGGCAGACTTGGTGTGTTTAGGTTGTATAAGAGGGACAATTAATCAGCTGCCCGCTCATAATAAGTTCACGTGCTACGTGACGCCAAACATGCGCATAAGAGTGTTTTCACACTCGTTGTTTGGCTTATAGATGGCGCTGACTGTCGCTCCTACTTCTAAATTCACAGATAAACCCAAAAAAGTGGATAGAGGGAGTGCCGCTGTAATAGCTCAGTGGTTAGAGCATCGAACGCGTAATTCGAAGGTCGTAGGTTCGATTCCTGCTTACAGTTGGTAATTTTTTCATCCACTTTTCTTTCTTCTTATTTACATTCCATTAATGTTAATAACTTCCCCTGTACATTCCTTGGCATTACTGTCTGTTATATCTCATTATTATTGTGTTAAAAACACGGAAAAACGAGCCCTTAGGTATACACTTCTTTCCCTTATTTCATTGAACGAGGGTCTCGTACTGGCAGACTTGGTGTGTTTAGGTTGTATAAGAGGGACAATTAATCAGCTGCCCGCTCATAATAAGTTCACGTGCTACGTGACGCCAAACATGCGCATAAGAGTGTTTTCACACTCGTTGTTTGGCTTATAGATGGCGCTGACTGTCGCTCCTACTTCTAAATTCACAGATAAACCCAAAAAAGTGGATGGAGGGAGTGCCGCTGTAATAGCTCAGTGGTTAGAGCATCGAACGCGTAATTCGAAGGTCGTAGGTTCGATTCCTGCTTACAGTTGGTAATTTTTTCATCCACTTTTCTTTCTTCTTATTTACATTCCATTAATGTTAATAACTTCCCCTGTACATTCCTTGGCATTACTGTCTGTTATATCTCATTATTATTGTGTTAAAAACACGGAAAAACGAGCCCTTAGGTATACACTTCTTTCCCTTATTTCATTGAACGAGGGTCTCGTACTGGCAGACTTGGTGTGTTTAGGTTGTATAAGAGGGACAATTAATCAGCTGCCCGCTCATAATAAGTTCACGTGCTACGTGACGCCAAACATGCGCATAAGAGTGTTTTCACACTCGTTGTTTGGCTTATAAATGGCGCTGACTGTCGCTCCTACTTCTAAATTCACAGATAAACCCAAAAAAGTGGATGGAGGGAGTGCCGCTGTAATAGCTCAGTGGTTAGAGCTTCGAACGCGTAATTCGAAGGTCGTAGGTTCGATTCCTGCTTACAGTTGGTAATTTTTTCATCCACTTTTCTTTCTTCTTATTTACATTCCATTAATGTTAATAACTTCCCCTGTACATTCCTTGGCATTACTGTCTGTTATATCTCATTATTATTGTGTTAAAAACACGGAAAAACGAGCCCTTAGGTATACACTTCTTTCCCTTATTTCATTGAACGAGGGTCTCGTACTGGCAGACTTGGTGTGTTTAGGTTGTATAAGAGGGACAATTAATCAGCTGCCCGCTCATAATAAGTTCACGTGCTACGTGACGCCAAACATGCGCATAAGAGTGTTTTCACACTCGTTGTTTGGCTTATAGATGGCGCTGACTGTCGCTCCTACTTCTAAATTCACAGATAAACCCAAAAAAGTGGATGGAGGGAGTGCCGCTGTAATAGCTCAGTGGTTAGAGCATCGAACGCGTAATTCGAAGGTCGTAGGTTCGATTCCTGCTTACAGTTGGTAATTTTTTCATCCACTTTTCTTTCTTCTTATTTACATTCCATTAATGTTAATAACTTCCCCTGTACATTCCTTGGCATTACTGTCTGTTATATCTCATTATTATTGTGTTAAAAACACGGAAAAACGAGCCCTTAGGTATACACTTCTTTCCCTTATTTCATTGAACGAGGGTCTCGTACTGGCAGACTTGGTGTGTTTAGGTTGTATAAGAGGGACAATTAATCAGCTGCCCGCTCATAATAAGTTCACGTGCTACGTGACGCCAAACATGCGCATAAGAGTGTTTTCACACTCGTTGTTTGGCTTATAGATGGCGCTGACTGTCGCTCCTACTTCTAAATTCACAGATAAACCCAAAAAAGTGGATGGAGGGAGTGCCGCTGTAATAGCTCAGTGGTTAGAGCATCGAACGCGTAATTCGAAGGTCGTAGGTTCGATTCCTGCTTACAGTTGGTAATTTTTTCATCCACTTTTCTTTCTTCTTATTTACATTCCATTAATGTTAATAACTTCCCCTGTACATTCCTTGGCATTACTGTCTGTTATATCTCATTATTATTGTGTTAAAAACACGGAAAAACGAGCCCTTAGGTATACACTTCTTTCCCTTATTTCATTGAACGAGGGTCTCGTACTGGCAGACTTGGTGTGTTTAGGTTGTATAAGAGGGACAATTAATCAGCTGCCCGCTCATAATAAGTTCACGTGCTACGTGACGCCAAACATGCGCATAAGAGTGTTTTCACACTCGTTGTTTGGCTTATAGATGGCGCTGACTGTCGCTCCTACTTCTAAATTCACAGATAAACCCAAAAAAGTGGATGGAGGGAGTGCCGCTGTAATAGCTCAGTGGTTAGAGCTTCGAACGCGTAATTCGAAGGTCGTAGGTTCGATTCCTGCTTACAGTTGGTAATTTTTTCATCCACTTTTCTTTCTTCTTATTTACAATCCATTAATGTTAATAACTTCCCCTGTACATTCCTTGGCATTACTGTCTGTTATATCTCATTATTATTGTGTTAAAAACACGGAAAAACGAGCCCTTAGGTATACACTTCTTTCCCTTATTTCATTGAACGAGGGTCTCGTACTGGCAGACTTGGTGTGTTTAGGTTGTATAAGAGGGACAATTAATCAGCTGCCCGCTCATAATAAGTTCACGTGCTACGTGACGCCAAACATGCGCATAAGAGTGTTTTCACACTCGTTGTTTGGCTTATAGATGGCGCTGACTGTCGCTCCTACTTCTAAATTCACAGATAAACCCAAAAAAGTGGATGGAGGGAGTGCCGCTGTAATAGCTCAGTGGTTAGAGCATCGAACGCGTAATTCGAAGGTCGTAGGTTCGATTCCTGCTTACAGTTGGTAATTTTTTCATCCACTTTTCTTTCTTCTTATTTACATTCCATTAATGTTAATAACTTCCCCTGTACATTCCTTGGCATTACTGTCTGTTATATCTCATTATTATTGTGTTAAAAACACGGAAAAACGAGCCCTTAGGTATACACTTCTTTCCCTTATTTCATTGAACGAGGGTCTCGTACTGGCAGACTTGGTGTGTTTAGGTTGTATAAGAGGGACAATTAATCAGCTGCCCGCTCATAATAAGTTCACGTGCTACGTGACGCCAAACATGCGCATAAGAGTGTTTTCACACTCGTTGTTTGGCTTATAGATGGCGCTGACTGTCGCTCCTACTTCTAAATTCACAGATAAACCCAAAAAAGTGGATGGAGGGAGTGCCGCTGTAATAGCTCAGTGGTTAGAGCATCGAACGCGTAATTCGAAGGTCGTAGGTTCGATTCCTGCTTACAGTTGGTAATTTTTTCATCCACTTTTCTTTCTTCTTATTTACATTCCATTAATGTTAATAACTTCCCCTGTACATTCCTTGGCATTACTGTCTGTTATATCTCATTATTATTGTGTTAAAAACACGGAAAAACGAGCCCTTAGGTATACACTTCTTTCCCTTATTTCATTGAACGAGGGTCTCGTACTGGCAGACTTGGTGTGTTTAGGTTGTATAAGAGGGACAATTAATCAGCTGCCCGCTCATAATAAGTTCACGTGCTACGTGACGCCAAACATGCGCATAAGAGTGTTTTCACACTCGTTGTTTGGCTTATAGATGGCGCTGACTGTCGCTCCTACTTCTAAATTCACAGATAAACCCAAAAAAGTGGATGGAGGGAGTGCCGCTGTAATGCCTCAGTGGTTAGAGCATCGAACGCGTAGTTCGAAGGTCGTAGGTTCGATTCCTGCTTACAGTTGGTAATTTTTTCATCCACTTTTCTTTCTTCTTATTTACATTCCATTAATGTTAATAACTTCCCCTGTACATTCCTTGGCATTACTGTCTGTTATATCTCATTATTATTGTGTTAAAAACACGGAAAAACGAGCCCTTAGGTATACACTTCTTTCCCTTATTTCATTGAACGAGGGTCTCGTACTGGCAGACTTGGTGTGTTTAGGTTGTATAAGAGGGACAATTAATCAGCTGCCCGCTCATAATAAGTTCACGTGCTACGTGACGCCAAACATGCGCATAAGAGTGTTTTCACACTCGTTGTTTGGCTTATAGATGGCGCTGACTGTCGCTCCTACTTCTAAATTCACAGATAAACCCAAAAAAGTGGATGGAGGGAGTGCCGCTGTAATAGCTCAGTGGTTAGAGCATCGAACGCGTAGTTCGAAGGTCGTAGGTTCGATTCCTGCTTACAGTTGGTAATTTTTTCATCCACTTTTCTTTCTTCTTATTTACATTCCATTAATGTTAATAACTTCCCCTGTACATTCCTTGGCATTACTGTCTGTTATATCTCATTATTATTGTGTTAAAAACACGGAAAAACGAGCCCTTAGGTATACACTTCTTTCCCTTATTTCATTGAACGAGGGTCTCGTACTGGCAGACTTGGTGTGTTTAGGTTGTATAAGAGGGACAATTAATCAGCTGCCCGCTCATAATAAGTTCACGTGCTACGTGACGCCAAACATGCGCATAAGAGTGTTTTCACACTCGTTGTTTGGCTTATAGATGGCGCTGACTGTCGCTCCTACTTCTAAATTCACAGATAAACCCAAAAAAGTGGATGGAGGGAGTGCCGCTGTAATAGCTCAGTGGTTAGAGCATCGAACGCGTAATTCGAAGGTCGTAGGTTCGATTCCTGCTTACAGTTGGTAATTTTTTCATCCACTTTTCTTTCTTCTTATTTACATTCCATTAATGTTAATAACTTCCCCTGTACATTCCTTGGCATTACTGTCTGTTATATCTCATTATTATTGTGTTAAAAACACGGAAAAACGAGCCCTTAGGTATACACTTCTTTCCCTTATTTCATTGAACGAGGGTCTCGTACTGGCAGACTTGGTGTGTTTAGGTTGTATAAGAGGGACAATTAATCAGCTGCCCGCTCATAATAAGTTCACGTGCTACGTGACGCCAAACATGCGCATAAGAGTGTTTTCACACTCGTTGTTTGGCTTATAGATGGCGCTGACTGTCGCTCCTACTTCTAAATTCACAGATAAACCCAAAAAAGTGGATGGAGGGAGTGCCGCTGTAATAGCTCAGTGGTTAGAGCATCGAACGCGTAGTTCGAAGGTCGTAGGTTCGATTCCTGCTTACAGTTGGTAATTTTTTCATCCACTTTTCTTTCTTCTTATTTACATTCCATTAATGTTAATAACTTCCCCTGTACATTCCTTGGCATTACTGTCTGTTATATCTCATTATATCTCATATATATATATATATATATATATATATATATATATATATATATATATATATATATATATTGAAACGGTGTGTTGAACCAGCAGGAGTTGACTCGGCGAACGAAAGCTTTATTGAGCGCAAGGGCTAACTGAAAGCAAGCCTGCGATCACAGCAAGTATTCTTCCTTTTCTATATTCGACCCCCATGCCCACTGCCCTCGTTACGATCACCCCCGGGCGATGAGGGAGCCATCCTGGCGACCTAAGGACAGATGTACACAGAAGGGTCATGGTATGGCTTGAGCCGAGAGTAGTGTACGATTTCTTGTTCCCGACGGCGCTTGTCCGGAGATGCATCCAGTGGCTCGACCAGGTAGTTGACAGGGATTGTTTGGCGTACAACTCGATAAGGGCCATGGTACTTGAATGAAAGCTTGTGGGAGAGTCCTGGAGGAGTAGAAGGAATCTATAACCACACCAGTGAGTTCGGAGCAAAGCTCATAGGCGTAATTGACACGTCGTGGTGATGTTTTTGGCGCGTCTGGTCATGTGACGTGAACGCACGAGCAAGCTTCCGACATTCTTCAGCGTGTGCTGCTGCTCGAGAAACGGTAGTCATCTCTGAAGGGTCCGGTCGATAAGGAAGAACAGTATTCATTGTTGGTGATGGCTCGCGTCCAAAAAAGAAAGGCGAAAATCCAGTGGTGCTTTGCGTTGCAGTGTTGTAAGCATATGTCACAAAAGGCAGTCCCAATTTGACTGGCCGGATGAAGCGTACTTGGACAGCATATCCCCAAGTGTACGATTCAAACGCTTGGTCATCCCATTAGTTTGCGGATGATAAGCTGTGATAGTGCGGTGTATGATGCGACACTCGCTCAACAACGCTTTGATGGCATCGGAGAGAAAAACGCGGCCGCGGTCGCTTAGTAGCTCTCGAGGTGCTCCATGCCTTACAACCAGGTTTTGCAGTATAAAACATGCAAGGTCTTTTGCAGTAGCAGACGGTAACGCAGCTGTTTCAGCGTACCGCGTTAGGGGGCCGATAGCGACAATGACCCAGCGGTTGCTACTCGAAGTATAGGGAAGCGGACCGTAAAGGTCGATTCCAACATGATCGAAAGCTCGTGCTGGACATGGCAACGGCTGCAAGGGAGCTGTGGCATGCTGAGTGGGCATTTTGCGTCGCTGGTACGTAAGGCAAGAGCTTACGTAACGGCGAACGAAACGGTACATACCACGCCAGTAGTACCGCAGCTGCAAGCGAGTGTATATTTTTAACACACCAGCGTGGCCACATTGCGAACCATCGTGGAACGTGGCACAGATGTCAGAGCGCAGATGTCGGGGAATGACGAGCAACCACTTACGACCCATCGAGCTGTAGTTTCAGCGGTAAAGCAGGTTATCCCGAATAGCGAAGTGTCCTGCTTGACGGCGAAGCGTCCTGGAAACTGGCGTCCGGTTTGAGAGCAAGTCCGAAAGAGAAGAAATCCAAGCATATTTGCGTTGCTCGGAAGGCATGTCCGAAATGCTGATGGCCAAGGCAGCACTGGCCGAGATAGGCGAGCCGACAGGCTCTGAAGCCAATGGCGAACGTGACAGGGCATCGGCGTCGGAATGCTTACAGCCAGAACAGTAGATAACACGGATATCGAACTCCTGTAACCGCAATGCCCAATGAGTGAGCCGATTATTAGGATCTTTTAGTGAAGATAACCAGCAAAGCGCATGGTGGTCTGTTACAATATCAAACGGACGTCCATATAAATAAGGCCGAAATTTTCCGATTGCCCAAATAATGGCAAGGAACTCCTTTTCACTTACACTGTAATTCTTCTCGGCTTTACTGGGGGTGCGGCTGGCATATGCAACGAAGTACTCGTCAAAGCCACCCTTGCGTTGGGCCAGTATGGCCCTTAGCTCGACACCACTAGCGTCTTTATGAAGCTCCGTTGGAGCAGACGGATCGAAATGTTGGAGTATGGGAGGCGTGGTGAGGAGCCGTCTGAGTTCCTGAAATGCATCATCACACGCCTGCGACCACGCTAACAAATCGGAACTTCCGGCAAGAAGATTGGTCAAGGGGGCGATAATGGAGGCGAAATTGCGGACGTAGCGCCGGAAGTAAGAACATAGGCCGATGAAGCTTCGAAGCTCTTTGATGGTGGTTGGCTTTGGGAACGCCGCGACTGGATTAAGTTTCGTAGGGTCCGAGAGAATGCCGTCCTTAGAAACTACATGGCCGAGAATTACAAGCTTGCGAGCGCCGAAGTGGCATTTCTTCAAGTTAAGATGAAGTACTGCCGTGAAAAGGCACGTAAGAACTTGCTTGAAGCGGCTGAGGTGGGTCGCAAAGTCGCTTAAAAATACCACAATGTCGTCCAAATAACAGACGCACGTTTTCCATTTCAGACCTCGCAAGATGGTATCCATCATCCTTTCATGATTGATTGATTGATATGTGGGGTTTAACGTCCCAAAACCACCATATGATTATGAGAGACGCCGTAGTGGAGGGCTCCGGAAATTTAGACCACCTGGGGTTCTTTAACGTGCACCCAAATCTGAGCACACGGGCCTCCTTCATTTCCGCCTCCATCCATCATCCTTTCGAAAGTGTCAGGCGCATTGCAGAGGCCAAAGGGCATAACGGTGAATTCATACAGTCCATCCGGTGTTACAAAGGCTGTCTTCGGGCAGTCACCATCTGCCATGGGCACCTGCTAGTAGCCGGAGCGTAAATCCAAGGAAGAAAAGAACTCTGCACCTTGTAGGCAGTCCAGAGCATCATCGATGCGCGGCAGAGGGTATACGTCTTTGCGCGTTATCTAGTTGAGTCGGCGGTAGTCAACGCAGAACCGGATGGATCCGTCTTTTTTCTTGACGAGAACAGCCGGTGAAGCACAGGGACTGTTGGAGGGCTCGATGATGCCACGTTTCTAAATGTCGTCCACTTGTTCGTTGATGACACGGCGTTCAGCAAATGACACACGGTACGGACGCTGTCTTAGCGGGGCTTGTTGACCGGTGTCAATACGGTGAACGACCACAGAGGTTTGGCCTAAGCCTGACTGGTCACAATCGAATGAAGAGCGAAAGCGGAGTAGAAGATTTTTAATCTCTTCGCACTGAGTTGGTGCGAGCTCAGAGTCGATGGCATCCGAGAATACGTCGAGAACATCATTAGGCGTGTTGGTAGGAGTGACAGCACAAATTGGGAGCGAAACCGTAGAATCGGGTATAGTAGCCGGAAGAATGCACTCGTAAGGTTCGTAGCTTCCCAGTCATTCTCCACGTAGTAGGAATGACGGGCTGTCCGAGGGATTGCACACATAAATGGCAGCGTGACCTCTGCGAAAAAAGACGACGGCAAATGGAAGCATATTATTTCGACGGCACGCAGATGGGACTGGTGGCATAAACAACGCAAGCAATTTCGGGGGGGGGGGGGGAGGGGGAGGCACACGACACCGAGATAACAACAGCTGAGAAAGGCGCAATGTCAACGTCAGAAGCAGCAAACACTCTACACGAAGCGCCATCGTCTGGGTCGTAGCACGGCACAGATAATGCGAGTTCGGAACGAGCACAATCAACCAAAGCAGAATTTGACGAAAGAAAGTCCCATCCAAGGATAACGTCATGCGAAGAACGGAATAAAACTACAAATGAGACGACGTACATCGCACCTTGAATGACGACTCGTGCAGTGCACAAAGCTGAAGGCTGAATATGATGGGACGTAGCTATCTGCAACGATAGGTCGGTAAGTTGCGTGGTCACTTTCTTCAAGTTTCGGCACAGTTTCTCGCTAATTACAGATACGGCGGCTCCAGTGTAAACAAGTCCGTGCACCTTAGTGCCATCAATATAGAGTTCGATTTCGTTTGGGCGACAGAAGTTAGGTCTTGAAATTTTCGCTGCCGACGCAGTTCTTGCCTCCGGAACTGCGCCTGTCAGTTTTCCCGTCGCGGCGGGCTGTTGCGACGTAACAATGGAGAAATAGATCTGCGACGAGGAGAAGGCGAAGAGCTTGAGCCGGATGGGCGGTGACCGGTACGTACGTCTAGAAGTAGATTGGCAGGAACGGGATATCGCGCCTGAGTGGGCATGTAGTATGAGGCCCCTGCAATGTCATGAGAAGGGAAGCTGTGACGGCGGCAGTGACGAGCTATGTAACCTGGGATGCCACATGAAAAACATATTGGCCGATTATCCGGAGTGCGCCATTGGCTGACGGTAGGGGCACTTGTCGCTGAATAAGGTACCGGAAACGGTCGTGCAGGCGGCGGCTTCATAAAAACGTTCCGAGTTGTTTCGTATACAGCCAGAGACGGGACAGTCAACGGGCGGGCAAGTGGCGTCGACGAATAAACGTGGCGAGTTGCTTCGTAGATAGCCGGAGACGATGGAGTGCGTGGCCGAGCAACAGCGGCTGCATATGTTAGTGGTGCGGTAACAGATGGTGGAGCCTGAGCTGGCGGCAATGCTTCGGCAACTTGCGATTCAATGACCTGGCGAAGCGAAGGCAATAAGGGTGCCATCGGCTCGGTAGGTCTGGTGATTGTAGATAGCTACCGGGTGACCTCCTCGCGTATGAATTGCTTTATGAGTGGCATCAAAGCAGAGTGGTCGGCAGTGTCATGGCGATAGTCGAGGGATGTCCGCAGTGTCTTGAGCAGCGCAACGTGTAGAAGCACGTTGCCTACGCAGCTCATCATAACTTTGGCAGAGCTTAATCACCTCAGCGACCGTCTGGGGACACTTCGCAGCAAGCATTTGGAATGCACCTTCGTCAAATCCTTTCATTATGTTTTTTTATTTCGCCTGCCTCATCCAGAGTCGGGTTGACGAGCTGGCAGAGGAAGAGCACATCTTCGATGTTGCTCCTGAAAGTCTCATCTGTTCTCTGTACTCTGCCACGCAAGCGCTATTCAGCACGATAGCGGCGGATAGCAGGACGTACAAAGACTTCCGAGAGGGTTTATGCCAATTCCGACCAGGTACTGAAATCTGATGATTCCTGTACCATAGTTTCGCCACGTCGGTCAGGTAAAAATTCACGTTTGTGAGCTTTTCGGCTGCGTTCCACTTATTGTACGCGCTCACCAGTTCATACTCGGCAATCCAGTTGTCCACATCTTGGTCCTCTGTGCCACCAAATATGGGGGGGGTCACGCTGCCGGAGAGCACCAGCGCAGAAGACACGTATGGGTGCGAGACCTGGAGTGGCGGCCTGAGACGGTCCTGGATCACTCATCGCAGAAGGTGGTTGGAGTGTGCGGCTACGAAGTTCCAGGGTGACGACCAGATGTATCTTAGCACTTCCACCACTTGAAACGGGGTGTTGAACCAGCAGGAGTTGACTCGGCGAACGAAAGCTTCATTGAGCGCAAGGGCTAACTGAAGGCAAGCCTGCGATCACAGCAAGTCTTCTTCCTTTTCTATATTCGAGCTCCATGCCCACCGCCCTCGTTGCAATATGTATATAATGTAATGAAGTAGTGGGTCATGCAAAGCTCGGCAAACACATCGTCAGTACTAAGGACGAGACACTCGGCCCTGACGTTGTCGCTGCTTTCGCTGGCTAGTCCTACGCTCCTACCTGGTCTTAAATAACAGTTTTGGCTCTCCCAGTTCTTTATTATATTTGGTGGAGTTTGCTGGGTCTCCTCGCCATCACGGAGGTGCGAAGCCGGACTCGACCTGCCGCCATGACCACTGCAATTGCCACAAGCCCTCCACATTTAGCGTCCCAGGCCATCATGCGCTACGGCGCGATCCATCAGCGGCACTCTCCCATGTTCAGCGGCACTAAAGATCACGACGTCGACGACTGGCTGGCTACTTATGAACTCGTGAGTGTCTTGAACAAATGGGACGAAACCACGAAACTGGCCACCGTGGGTATTTACCTCAGAGGCATCACCCACTTGTGGCTTCGGAACCATAAAACCGACGTCCCAACCTGGACAGCATTCAAGGCAAAGTTCAGCGAAGTCTTCAGTCGTCCTGCTGTCGTAAAACTTCGTGCGGAGCAGCGCCTTCAGTCAAGATCTCGACTGCCTGGTGAGAATTTCGCCACTTACATAGAAGACGCTAATGTCTTCTACAAATGCGTCGATGAGAACATGGCAGAGGCGGATTGCATCAAGCATATTCTTAAGGGTATCGACGACGACGCATTCCAGATGCTCATTTCAAAAAGCCCGGCTACTGTCGCCCAAGTTACCGAGCTTTGCCAAAGCTACGATGAGCTCCGCCGGCAACGTCCCGCCACCCACCGTGCTGTCCCACGTCAGGAATCGATGTCCGGCTTAACTTCCTCGAAAGATCGCACACTCCTCTCGGTGATGAAAGATTTTGTGCACGAAGAAGTTTCCCGTCAACCCTCGCTCATCTTCGGCGTACCGGAGCAGCAGTGTGCCGCTTAGCCCTACTCTACAAACTATTATACAAGACCAAGTGTCTGAAGTCCTTCCTGTGCAGCTGCTGCCAACAGTCAATGCACCATTGACGTACGCCGAAGCAGCAGCACGACCACGACCAGAGACATTCCGAGCACCGCTTACACTGCCCGCTCCTGTTTATGCCGCCTAGCCGCCATGACCTCTAGTCTATTGAGTCCCTAATCCATGGCGCACTGCCGACAACCATCCTATCTGCTTTCCATGTGGTCTACCCAGACACGTCGCACGTCTGTGCCGCCGCCGCCGCCCACTCCACTCACGTGAAAACCCAAGTTCATATGAGTACGACCACATGAACACTTCCTATACTCCAGACCCCGAATTGCTTTGTCCTCGACCAAGCCATTGACCAGCTTCTGATCGCCAATCTTCTTATCTACGTCGTCGTTCACCCTCCCCGATGCACTGACATCTCCCGATTCGACGCGGAAAAATAAATGACGCAATTCCCGAGGCAAGAACTTCGTTCTCGTCACAAATCACAAGCCCTCTTCGTTCGCCGCCGAACGTAATTAATGCCGTTCTTGAAGGTGTACCCGTGCTCGCCCTTCTTGATACTAGTGCGGCCATTTCTGTCATCACCAAAAAAGTTTGCCGTTAAATTCGAAAACAGACAACGAACTACTTGGCTTCGTGTCTTCATACTGCCACTGCACACAGCCTGTGCAGCCTGTGGCCGCGTGTACCACCAGACTTGTAATTCAAGGAGTGCCCTACACAAAGCAGTTTTAGTAATCCCGTGCTCTTGTCTTCGCACCTGTGTCATGTTCTGCCATCGTCGACGCTACCGCATTCTTCACACCTTAAGCTGCTTTCGTTCATCGCCACCCATCACCACTTCCAACCGTTCTTCTTACTTTTCAAGGTGGTGCGACCAACGTGCGTGGGGGGAATCTATTCCCATTCACAATTACGCTGCTTCGGGGCAAATGTATCAGCTCGATCGAATCATTCTAAACCATCGCTACACTCGACGTTCCTGATGAATCATCGGAAGTCAGCGTCCTCTCCTGTAGTTCCGAGAATGGCTCTTCCACTACCGACATTTTATTCCGTGTGATCGACGAAGGCCTAAACCCACAACAGAAGTGTGAGACTTTGAGCCTCCTTGACAAGTTCAGGTCATATTTTGACATCACAGCGCTACTTTAGGTTGGATATCTACTGTATTTCATCAGATCTGCACAGGTAATCACCCACCACTACGGCAGCGACCGCACCGTGTTTCGCCGACCTAACGTCGTGTCATCGATGAACAAGTAGGTGACATGCTAAAGCGCGGCGCCGTTCAACTAACAAAGAGTCCTTGGGCGTCGCTGGTTGTTTTAGTTAAAAAAAAGTGGCAAGATACGCTTTTGCGTATATTATCATCGTTTAAACAAAATAAAACGAAAGGATGTTTATCCTTTGCCTCGAATCGATGACACCCTCGACACTTTAAAAGGCGCCGAGTTCTTTTCCTCCCTTTATTTACGCTCTGGGTATTGGCAAGTGCTCATGAATCCGGATGATAGGCCAAAAACTGTCTTCGTTACACCAGACGGTCTATACGAATTTAACGCGATGCCATTCGGCCTGTGCAATGCGACGCCATGACATTTGAGAGCATGATGGACACTCTCCTACAAGGCCTTTAATAGAACACGTGTTTGTACTACTTAGATTATGTGGTGGTATTTTCGCCCAATTTTCCCACGCACGTTCGTTACTTGGAACAGGTTCTACGCTGCCTCTGTATCGGGCCTACAACTGAATTTGAAGAAGTGCCACTTTAGAGAACGCAAGCTCACCATGCTCGGACTCGTCCTGTCGAAGGATGGCGTTCGCTCTGACCCCTCTAAGCTACGTGCTGTTCGCGAGTTCCCGAGGCCCGCGTCTCTCAAGGAGCTGCGTAGTTTCATTGCGCTTTGCTCATACTTCCGCCGCTTCGTCCGGGATTTCACCTGAATCATGGCACCTCTGACAGACCCACTTCAGGGAGACCACAATCTATCTGCGTGGTCTCCGGCCTGCAACAGTGCCTTTGCCAAGCTCTGGGACCGCTTGCCACACCGCCAATACTGTGTCATTTCGATTCAAGCACTCCCACAGAAATCCCCACGTACGCTAGCGGTGCCGGTCTTGGCGCTGTATTCGCCCAACAAAAGCCTGGTTACCAAGAACATGTTGTTGCTTACGCGAGCCGCACTTTTACAAGAACAGAAGCAAATTATTCGGTAACTGAGAAAGAATGCCTAGCGATCATCTGGCCATTACAAAATTTCGGCCTTATTTTGTCACGATGAGTCACAAGTACTGGGGGGATTTATTGAACAACCGGGTGGCTAGCTCTAGGACGATGCGTCAGTCGGGGCTGGCTCTCGAGCAGAGAAGAACGCGATCTTCTTTTTTCCTCCAGATTTAGAGCCGCTCTTGCTGCCAACCCACTACGTGCTGGCGGCATTATCCCCCCTTCCGAAAAGAAAAAAAAACAACAAGTACCAAAAAGAGGAAAGGAAAGTACATAGCAGCACCGCGATGATACTACATAGGCACGTGAAAAAAAAATGGAAATTCGGATGAAGTGAAAGTAAAAATTGAAGAGCGTGCCTACATAAGAAACGTCAATGAACGAGAAAGTAAGTTCACAAAATAAAAAAACACAAAGAACGCTGTACGGTAAAGGAAAAGTTACGAACAACGCGCAATAAATGGCTTCATGCGCAACACATGAACGACGTCCGGCATCAGCCGTGTCCTGCTCCGTGCATGGGGTGTTGAGTCCGGAACCACTTCGTAGTTCACGTCACTGACGCGGCGTAACACTTTATATGGGCCAAAGTACCGGCTCAGCAACTTTTCACTAAGGCCACGGCGGCGGACGGGCGTTCACACCCAAACTTGATCTCCGGGGCTGTAAAACACTTCTCTGTGGCGGGTATTATAGCGTCGTGCGTCTGCCTGCTGTTGCTGGCTGATGTGCAGTCGCGCGAGCTGCCGGGCTTCCTCGGCACGCTCTGCGAATTCTTCGGCGTCTGTTGCCAACTCGTCTTCGTCCTGACACGGTAGCATTGAGTCTAGCATGGTCTGCACTTCGCGGCCGTAGAGAAGCCGAAATGGCGTGAATCCCGTGGTCTCTTGCACGGCGGTATTATACGCGAAGGTCACGTAAGGCAAGATCCGGTCCCACGTTTTGTGCTGTACGTCGATGTACATTGCGATCATGTCTGCGAGGGTCTTATTCAGTCGTTCAGTAAGTCCGTTGGTTTGCGGGTGGTACGCAGTTGTCCTTCGGTGTCTGGTGTTGCTCAGTTTGAAAACTTCGTCCGTAAGCTGCGCCGTGAATGCCGTCCCTCTGTCCGTTATTACACTGGAAGGAGCACCGTGTCGTAACACGATGTGGCGCATGAAAAATTGTGCTACCTCAGAAGCCGTGGCTCGTGGGATCGCCTGGGTTTCAGCGTAGCGTGTCAAATAGTCGGTCGCGACGATCACCCATTTGTTGCTGTCCGCAGACATAGGAAAAGGCCCGAGAATGTCCATGCCGACTTGGTCGAACGGCGTGCAGGGTGCTTCAATGGGCTGAAGCAAACCAGCTGGCTTAACAGATGGTTGCTTTCGGCGCTGACATTCCCGACAGCTCTTCACGTACTTCTTGACGCTTGCCGAAAGTCCTGGCCAATAGTACCTCTCACTCACTCTGGCAAGTGTTCGTGAGTAGCCCAGATGACCGGATGTGGGTTCGTCATGGCAAGCGAAGAGGACGTCGTCTCGCATGTCTTGAGGAACCACCAGGAGGTAGGCACGGTTGTTCGAACAAGCGTTCTTCTTGTACAGCACACCATCTCGAAGGCAGAACGACGGCAACGAGCGGAATAAATGACGTGGTATGACTGTGTCCTGGCCCTCTAAATGATCGATGATCGGACGAATCTCTGCGTCATCCAGCTGCCGTTTACTCAAGTCTGATGAGCTGATGGCGCCCAGGAAGCCTTCGTCTTCCTCTGCTTCCTGACTGCCGACATGAAGGGGCGCGCGTGACAGTGTGTCAGCGTCTTCATGCTTACGGCCGGACTTATGGACGATGGTGACGTCAAATTCCTGCAGCCGCAAGCTCCACCGTGCTAGCCGTCCTGAAGGGTCGCGCAGGCTTGCCAACCAGCAGAGGGCGTGGTGGTCCGTCACTATCTTGAAGGGACGACCATAAAGGTACGGGCGGAACTTGGTGATTGCCCACACGACTGCGAGGCACTCTTTCTCCGTAGTGGAATAATTCGCCTCAGCACGCGATAGAGAGCGGCTGGCGTAGGCTATCACTCTTTCAATGTCTTCTTGACGCTGAACGAGCACTGCACCGAGCCCAATGTTACTAGCGTCGGTATGGACCTCCGTGTCAGCATCATCGTCGAAATGAGTGAGAACGGGCGCTGATTGCATGCGCTGTCGCAGCTCATCAAAAGCTGCTTGTTGCTCGTTTTCCCAGACAAACGGTGTGTCGTCTCTTGTGAGACGAGTCAGAGGTTCTGCTATCTGTGAAAAGCCATGAATGAATCGGCGATAGTAGGCGCACAAACCAAGGAAGCGCCGGACGGCTGTCTTATCGACAGGAGCTGGTAATTCGGCAACAGCGGCAAGCTTGTCCGGATCGGGACGGATTCCTTCGGCGCTAACTACATGTCCAAGAAACTTTAGTTCTTTATAGCCGAAGTGGCACTTCTGTGGCTTTAGTGTGAGGTCCGCCGATCGGATAGCCTCCAGCACGCTGCGCAGGCGCTGAAGGTGCTGCTCGAACGTGGCAGAGAAGACCACCACATCGTCAAGGTAGACAAGACAAGTCTGCCACTTCAGCCCTGTGAGGACAGTGTCCATCATTCGCTGGAAAGTCGCCGGCGCTGAACACAAGCCGAAAGGGAGTACTCGAAATTGGTATAGGCCGTCTGGAGTCACGAAGGCTGTCTTTTCGCGGTCTCGCTGATCTACCTCGATTTGCCAGTACCCGCTTTTGAGATCGAGAGAAGTGAAATAATGGGCATGACGAAGTCTATCTAGCGAATCGTCGATACGCGGTAGCGGGTACACATCCTTTTTGGTCACGTTGTTAAGCTTTCGGTAATCGACGCAGAAGCGTAGCGACCCGTCCTTCTTTTTGACAAGCACGACTGGAGATGAAACTGGTGGAAGGTTCTGGGTCGCCTCACGGATGCTGCAGACCCCCCCAGGAAGCCGTAATACGAGTCCAGTGCCAGTCAACACTCCCGTGCATCGGACCAGCCGCCGAATCAGGGGATTGCCTCCGGAAGTCAACGATACTGCTCCCACCACGTCAACAAACATGACCGGCACTTCGGTACAAACCTTGGCAACCGGCACGGGAAGCACGTCGCCGAACCACTATACGTTGGAAAGCCCACGGGCACCGCCGACGTTCCATGGTACGGAGCGCGAAGACGTTGAGGACTGGTTGGCGGACTTCGAGCGCGTAGCCAACTTGAATCAGTGGGACGACGCGGCGAAACTGGGTCGTGTCTACTTCTATCTCGAAGACGGGGCTCGCACGTGGTATCAAAATTGGGAGGAGCAGCTGACGACGTGGCCCGAATTCTCTCGTAGACTTCTGCAGACATATGCCAGCACTGACCGCCAAGAAAGAGCTGAACGAGCTATTCTTGCCCGCGTCCAGTCGCCAAACGAAACTGTGACCGCGTACGTCGAAGACATGACGCGCCTCTTCCGACGGGCCGATTCGAGAATGACTGAGGACAAGAAGTTGCGTCACTTGATGCGCGGTGTCAAGGACCAGCTTTTTGCCGGCCTCGTGCGAAGTCCTCCGAAGACGGTCGCGGAGTTCTTGTCCGAGGCCGTGACAATGGAAAAAATGCTGCAGCAGCGATCCAACCAATACGACCGGAGAGTCAGTGGCATGTCTACTGCCGACATTTTCACCGCCACTAGAACCAACAACGACTGTCTACGTGAACTCATCCGTGATGTAGTACGTGAAGAGTTACAAAAGGCTGGTGTAACACCTCATCCTACAGTCAACTCTATTGCGACTGTGATCAAGGATGAGCTGCACCAGGCCCTCCGGGACACCTTGCCTCGTGATACAGCTGTGCCAGCTCCTGCTGAATACCGCCGTGAGACAACCTACGCGGAAGCCTTGAAACGCCCTGCTGCAACGCCGCCATTATTCGTCCATCCTGTTCCTGCTGTTTCACTACAGTCAGCGCAGCACATACCGTACTACGAAGGCACGTACACGCCACCGCCCCTGCCCTTTGTCCCTGGTGCTTCTGTCGCCCATCGTTCAGTGCAACCAGTTCAGTACATCGACGATCGGCGCACGTCTCCTCGTAAGTCTGATGTTTGGCGCACACCTGATCGCCGGCCTCTGTGCTTTCACTGCGGAGAAGCTGATCACTTGTACCGCCAGTGCCCATATCGCCGTCTTGGGCTTCGCGGCTTCTCTGCGTACTCGCCGCCACCCCGTTACGGTCAGAGACCACGCGACATCCAAAACTACCTCTCCCAGCAGCATGCACCACCATCTGCCGGGCGCCAGTCGCGCTCGCCATCACCGAGGCGATTTTCATCAACGCCCCAGCGGTATTCTACCGCACGATCTCCCAGCCCCCGCCGGGAAAACTAGCCGAAGCGACCTCTGGGGGCGGGGTCGCTGAACGTCGAAGCGCTGAAGACCTCCTATTGACGCAGAACAATACAGAAACTGGTTCGACATCACCTGCTGCTGCAAAGGATAGCCGGCTTTCACTCGACATAGCAGTAACAATTGATGGTTGTGTAGTTAATGCGTTAGTGGACACCGGCGCAGACTATTCCATACTGAGCGGGAAACTGACAACGCAGCTGAAGAAAGTAATCACACCATGGCATAACTCGCAGATTCGGACAGCTGGTGGCCATGTCGTTACTCCACTGGGTGCCTGCACAACTAGAGTACAGATTCAAGGGTACACATTCGTAGCAAGCTGCCTTGTTCTACGTGAATGCTCCCGTGACGTCATTCTGGGAGTTGATTTTCTACAGGAAAATGGAGCTATCATTGATCTGCAAGAGCGCCGCGTCACATTCTCAGCCCAGCGAGCAATCAACGTGCAGGATGACGGAATGCGTGTCGATGTACTCCGTATTTCTGAACAGAGCGTGACGCTTCCTCCCCGAGCCAGTGTTCTAGTCGACGTAACATGCTGTGGTTTGAGCGTTGGCGATGTGGTGGCCGAGACAAATTTAGAACACCTCCTGCAGCAAGGCATATGTGTAGCGAGAAGTGTAATACACGTTCGCGACGGCCGATCTGAATTGCTAGTTACCAACTTTAGCAATGAGCATCGACACCTTTTCCGTGGCACTTCGATAGCGTTTGCCCACGAAGTAGCAAACGTAACCAACTGTCTCACGTCAGAAGTAGTGGATAACGCAGACACATCAATGAGCAACATTGACATCAATTCTGATCTGTCCACCGATAACCAGACTGCGCTGCGAGCGCTCTTGTTCGAGTACAGGTCTTGCTTCGCAAGTTGCTCGAAGATCCGCCAGACGTCCATCACTCAACACAGGATCATCACGTACGAGGACGCACGCCCAATACCCAGCACCTCCACCAGTTTGTCACGATGAGTCACAAGCACTGGGGGGATTTATTGAACAACCGGGTGGCTAGCTCTAGGACGATGCGTCAGTCGGGGCTGGCTCTCGAGCAGAGAAGAACGCGATCTTCTTTTTTCCTCCAGATTTGGAGCCGCTCTTGCTGCCAACCCACTACGTGCTGGCGGCAATATATCTGTACGGCTGCCCTTTCGATGTAGTTACCGACCACCACGCGCTCTGCTGGTGATCCTCTCTCAAAGGTCCCTCCGGACGCTTGGCACGATGGGCTTTACGGCTCCAAGAGTACGACATCCGTGTCATTTATCGCCCAGGCCAGAAGCATGCCGGTGCCGATGCTCTTTCACGTTCGCCTGTTTCTACTGATGAAGTGGCTTTGGGACGTTAAACCCCGCCTATCAATCAATGTTTCTACTGGTATTGCGATTATCCCCATCTAGGACAACTTATTTTCACTATCAGGGCCCATTGACATGGCTGCGGAGCAGCACAAAGATTCGTGGATTGCGTTTTTGACGGATTACCTATCTGAAACACTCGCCCACCCGGCATATCGAGTGCTACACCGAGAAGCCTCTCATTCCGTCGTCCGTGATGAAATACTTTATCGCCGCAACTACCACCCTGACGGCCGCAAATGGCAACTCGTCATACCCAGGCATCTCCGTGCCAGCATATGTGCTGCGTTCCATGCCGATCCGCAGTGTGCACTCGCCGGTTTATGCACACTACGCCAGGCTATGTATTCCTACGTATAAACCTATGCCAGGCTACGTATTCGGTTTTATTGGCGTGGCATGTACACATTCGTTCAAATGTCCATTCGATCTTGAACGGAGTTCCAACGCCACAAGCACGATCCTAGCCGTCCCAGTGCACCGTGCCCAGTGCGTCCATTCGACCGGGTTGGAATTGACCTTTATGATCCTCTGCTATATAAATTAGCTGGAAATTGCTGGATTATTGTAATCAACGACCATCTCACGAGATATGCAGAAACGGCCACTCTACCAGCCACGATGGCACGTGACGTTGCGCCTTTCCTGCTGCAACGTTTTGTTATGCGTCATGGCGCTCCACGTGAACTTTTGAGCCACCGAAGCCGCGTGCTTCTCGTGGATGTTATTTAAGAACTTTTTCCTGAATATCATGGGATTCACCGCTGTACGACCCCGTATGCGCATTTTTAATCTGCAGTAGGCTCAACGCATGGCAACCGCAGCGCCACCCTATTGGTCACACTCTCGCAGGGACGCCGCCGCAACGTACGCCTAGCAACGGCCTCCGCGCCGTACTCTCGTTGCCAGGTTGCGCCGCCGCCCTGTTGCGCCCGCGAAACACGCCGGCCTCAGCTGGCCTCAGTGCGCGCCGATTGCGCATTTTTACGTGCGGCATGTTCGGCGCCTGCGCGTTGTCGCCACTTCAAGGAAGCCAATATGGGAAACACGACGCTCCGTGCACCTTTGTTTCTGGTAGGAGCAGTTCGGAAAGAGTTGCAAGTTTAGTTTGACTGTGATGCTACTAAAGTACTGTACCACCGAACATTAGGGCTTATGATCCGCCTGCCCGTCGAGATGTCTAAGCGCGTTTGGACTCCATCGAGGAACGACGAGGTACCGCACATCACAAAGGGGAAGTATTGTAGGAAAACTGAAAAGCAATACTGTGTTGTGGGCGCCTTCCGCAGGCAAACTTCTGTCTGTCATGAGCACTTGTGTTTCGCGTACGTGCTCGTCAACAACAAGCTACCGCATGCGAGTGCCCACGCGATCTGCAGAAACTCGCATTTATCTGGTGAGATCAAGCTACGTCTGGGTAACGCGCTTGCGCTCTCTTGCCGTGCACTTTTTTTTGTAATAAACGCCCTGCGTCATAATCCAGGCCAGCGTTCTTTTCTTCTCTAGGAATTAACTTTTCTTTTGTGTGCGCTGGTGTGAAGCCAATAAAACAAGCGCGAGAGAGGCGGCAAGCCGCTTGAAGAGCTCCTTTCAAAGGATCCATCTCAGGATGGCCGACATTCTCCTCGCCATGAGTCTATCTGACAGAACAACTGTCCAGTGAATTATGGATGGTAGGTGCGCAAGTATTCTTTTTCAAAAAGAATTTGTGCCCCAGAAAGTTTTGTACTCAAAGTGTATTACTGCATGTATGCATAAAGTGCATGCATGAACTGAAACTCCTTCCACCGAAAGCTTTAAATTTTAAGCGATTTGTAGCTATGAAGGCAATTCTTCAACATCTGTATTAGAAGATTAAGCAAAAATCTTTATCCTATAATATTCAAAATAACATCACTTCTAATAAAACTTCCGAAACTATGTAAGCACAGCTTAGCCAATTGCTTCAAGATATGCAGGGCATTCTTCTATGTTTCTTCTTTCTTAGACTTTTAAAGATCGTGCGGTTTTGCGAAATACACCCATTGGTTTTAGCAAGTGGTTTTCAGCAATAAACATTCTAATAGAAAACAGTTTTGGCAGCTTAAAAGAAACAATATGCCAGCGTGTTTGCCTTAGGCTCCACACCGTATTGTGGCTGTTTTCTATTGCCTCTGATGCTTCATAACTTATGCATTAATTTTGGTGACTAGGAGTACACACAGGTTGAATGTTAATAGCGCACTAAAAATGAAGACACAAAGAAGGCACAAACACACACACTTTTGGAGCAGGAAGACCTAGATAATGGTGGTTCAGCACGGGGTGCCCAGTGGAATTAATAATCTTGTACAAGTGATATGCCTAACAATGTTGAAGATTTTATGAGTCAGTTAGGAGAAATAGAGCAGAAAGAAAGCTAACACTGATGAAAATAGCAGATGTAATTAAAATAAATGCTTTCAATTGTAACTGGCTATTTCTTTACTTATGGTGCATATTTATTCACTTCAAACAGTAAATATCATTGACAATAAGCAAAACAGTGTGCCACAAACAGATATTTCTTCATATACAAAACCTGTGCTTTTAGTAACTCACTCAATGCATCTTCCAGTCTCTCAGATGTTTGATTGCTTTTTGCCCACCTTGGGTAAGTCAGTGGCATGCTTGAGCAGCTTCTCTTTTATGTTAGAAAGCCTTTTGAAAGCAAAGCATTTTTTAAAGAACAAAGGCACTTTGAGCACGTATATCTATCTACAGGCCTGCATCTGGGTGCTATCGAGCTCACCTCCTTTACTTGGTATGAACTGAAAAAGGCACAGCAAAGAATGACAATATGACGAACATGACTGTGTGGTTATGACATGCATACAATGAGTGTCCTGTTATGTACGTCATGAAACCCTTTTTTCCAGTCACAGGCAGCATATGTCGTGCACTGTGGTATGCGTCGCACGTGATGGCAGTTTATAAATATTGGCAATTTAAATTTGAGCAATTTAAATAAAATCTGGGGCTGGCAGCATTGACCAAAATAATACAAAGAATGACATTCGGTAATTCTGCACAGCAGTCAAGTATTTTACCACAGAGCCACGGCATCTCTTGAAACAGGTTATTGAAAAAAGATTCTATGCAGGCATCATATCAGTGTAATGTTAACTATGGCTGTAGGGCCGGCACTGTAGTCTGATTAAAAGGTAGTAAACTTGACATATGTGCACTAAAATTACAGCTGTCATGTTGGGTTAATGCCGATTGTGGTTCCAGGGTGGCCTCCACTTTTGTAAGCCATAGTAAACATTTCATATGACTCGGCAAGCTACATTCAAGTGTTGCTCGACCACTTAGGAATACGCTAATGAACAATCTTCACATTGTCGTACCATATCATGCACTTTGTTGTGATGAAGCTGGCAGCTGTGCTGTAAGATTAGTGCCGCAGTTTCAAACCATAAGTTACCCTCTGAACTCCTGTGTAGTTAACGTTTTTGGTAAGTCCTTGATGCGAACGAAACTGCTAGAATTATCAAAACACATTCATTCATGCAATGACACTTGGCTCAATGCCAAATATTGCATCAAAGGCATCATCCATATGGACTACTTTGCATGAAATAGATTCCCACAGTGTGTGAAAACTCCTTAATTTTCCTTCCTGAGTTCTTTTCTGTATTTTTTTTCTTCGTGTTTAACCACCTCTGTTTCTCATATGCAGTTATTGATTATTTTTTTAACTTTCGAAAGAGCTCCAGTCAACAAAAAACAATCTCATTTTACTGTACGCTTACAATTGATACAGTGTTGGCTTTAACAGTTAGTCGAAGGAAACAACAGCCTTGTGATATACATTGCTATATCTTTCACTACACTAGCTTGTTCATTGTTAGTGTTTTCTCATCATTGCAGACAAAAGACATCAGTAAAAAAAGGCATATTTAAGACAACGCATAGCACTGTGATGTCTTGAATGTGGCTTCTTTTGTTGATGTCCTTTGTTTGCGCTACCATCAATTGTCATGCTACCAGACCAACTAGACCAAATCACCATCCTCACAAATCATAGTATATGCATAGTGAACTACAATTCCCAATTCAGAACACTTGAAATAATGTAGCACAAGATTTATCAAAGCACTCGTTGCATGTGTATGCGCTGTAGAGTGCATCATATTGTAGAGTGCATCAGATGTAGAGTGCATCAGATCTTGTACTGGCATCAATGTTTTTTCTTGTCACCTGCAGTATCATCCCTCTCGATTGGGTCGGCCTTATATGCTCCACGAAAGAGGGCACTTTATGCTAATGACCTCCAACTTCTTAGCACTACCTTGCTTTGTGCATTGTTTCAAGTCATGGATTTATATAATAGGTTAGCAACAATCACAACTGTGCATATTTTTGATAGTTGACAGTACTCATAACAAACAATCAAAACTATCAAAAGCTTCTACCTTACGAGTTACAAGTTTGTGAGGAGGAAATGCAAGTAGCACTTCCAATATCGCGTTAATAATGTTACTGTAGCGGCGAGAGAAAAAGAGACGTGAGATGACGTCGAAGGCGGCCGATGGGGCCGTGCTGATCTCACCACTTTATTCTAGGCCTGAAGCGGAGCCACGTTGGCTACCAGCGTCCGCCACGCCAGGCGTGTCAGCTCGCTCTAAATCTCGCGCAGCTCGAGCTAGCATCAGCTGCGCTAGAGGCGTGGCGCCGTGATCAAGAAATGATGGCGATGATGATGGCATTACAGGGCTCCCCCGCTAGCGCTTTGCGCGATTCGAAGGCATATGAAAAAAAGAAAGTGACAAAAGCTATATACATGAACGACAATCCATAAAGTGTTCATTTGGAAAGTCCAGGTTGTCAACGTTTATGGGCCATCGGTAAGCGTGTGTCTCCGGTGGGCGACTCTGGGAGAAGCGCAAGGGACGAAGGAGGAAGTGCCGGGTCACTGTGGTAGCCGACAAGCGGGTCTCACGGTGACCTGGTCGGACAGGCCGAGAGTGGACCGTGTGTCGTGAGGTCATGACAGGATGGTGGGTGACAATGTTGGCGCTGGGTGCAGAGGACACTATACTGCCGCCTGTCGAGATTAGAGGTCCCGACAGGGCCCCATGATGGTGGTGGTGGTGGTGGTGATGGTGGTCTTGCGCCAGTATCTGCGGCTGGGTGAACGTCGGTATCTGCACCAGGGATTGGTGCTGGTCTGTCTGGAACGCACCCAGTGTAGGCTGGGCCAGCATGGTCTGCAGCTGTTGCAGCGTCAGTGGCTGTCCCGGGACTATGGCAAACGAGGGGGGCGGCATCATGCGTGGCGGTGCCAGAAAGATGTTGGGCCTTGGCTCCAGGTTCTGTGGAATGACAAGCGTCGGGGTGCCAGGCGGTCCTGGATGTCCCCCATGGGGCCTGGGCCCCGTCTGAGGTTTCAGGGTCAGGCCCGTGGCATGGGGTGGCCGCAGGGCCAGCTGGATCCCCTGTATCTGTCCCAGAGAGCTCTGGGTCTGCCCCAGTGCGCCTTGTATCAGAATCGGGCTGTGGCCTAGGCCCGGAATGTACTGGTTAAGCAGGAAAGTGCCCTGCGCAGGTCCAGCCGGAAACATGCCCGGCTGCGCTGCCGCGGGGTTCACGATGAGCAGCGGACTCCCCGTGTTGAGCCCCATCGCGGCTCCGCGCTGCACCGTGGTCGCAGGCTGCGGCGCCGGTGCAGGCGCGGGCCGCGGTGTGGCCTTGTGCTGGGCCGCTCGGAGAGACTGGGACCGGGTGGTCGCCACTGCCGAAGGCGTCGTCGAGTTCGTGCTGCCGCTCGACAGCTTGGGCAGGATCTGTGGCTGTTTCGGCTAGATGAGCCGGGGGGCACCAGAGGTGAGAGGACTGGGGCTGGCCGAAACCACCTGTGCGACGCCGGGTCTCGACGCAGGTGCCTGCTGCGGCGCCACGGGCAGAGGGGCGACGGTGGCAGTTGTTTTGGTGGTTGCCGGTGTCGACGCCGACGATGAGGGCAGGCTCTGGCTCCGCGAAGGCACGGCGCTGGGGCCCGTCGTGGACCACGAAACAGAGACAGGGACAGGGGCGGGGGGCGGGGACGCCGAGTGTGGTCGGCTGTAGGCCGGGGAGGTGCGAGTGGAATGTGGCGAGGCACCCGGCAGGCCATTGCTGGCACCAGTGGCAGGTGGCGGAGCGGCAGGGGGCACCGTCGAGGAGCTGACCAGCAGCTGCCGCGAGGAGGAGGCCGAGACGTCTGAGCTGGTGGTCGCGGAAACGGCGAGGGCCGCGGTGTCGCGTGCCGTCGCTTTCGTGGAAAACGTGCAGGTAGCAGGTACGTGTGATGAAGCTCTGCACTGGGGCTCTAAGGGAATGTACCTCTCGGAGGGAAGGTCAGTCGCAGTGGGGAAGTCTTCTACCTGGCGGTCGTGATCAGGTGCAGGAGTGGATGTTTCTGCGACCGGATCAGGTGTAGAAGTAGTCGAAGCCGGGGTACTGAGGTAGCGGTCAATGGAGGACTGCGGACCGGTTCGTACTTTGCTCTGCGACGCCGGGGAAACCTGCCTGGTGCGGGTAAACGGAAGCGGACGGTATGTGTTGCCGCTGCGGGCGAGCACCGCAGTGCAGAGGGCGTCGTAAGGCTGCGGGCTGGTGCTTGAAGTGGCAGCGAGATGGCGCAACTCTACCGGAAGGGCGTCGAGAAGAATGGCGTGCATCAGCAGCTGGTCCGTGATGTCATTCACCGCAAGAACGGCGTCGAGCTCCATAAACCATACCTTGGGGTAGGTCGATTGGAACGGCGGCACTGGCGGGCAGAGTTGCGGGAACATGGCAGTGGGCCGTTCGGCGAAGGGCGTGTTCTCCAGGTCACCAATGTAGCGGCGAGAGAAGAGAGACGTGAGATGACGTCGAAGGCGGCCGATGGGGCCGTGCCGATCTCGCCACTTTATTCTAGGCCTGAAGCGGAGCCACGTCGGCTACCAGCGTCCACCACGCCAGGCGTGTCAGCTCGTTCTAAATCGCGCGCAGCTCGAGCTAGCATCAGCTGCGCGAGAGGCGCGGCGCCGTGATCAAGAAATGATGGCGATGATGATGTCACTACAATAATAATGACAACAAATGAAGAAAACAAAGCACGAAGCCATCAAAAGTGTTTACAAGATTCATATTACCTCCTATAAAAATTAACCATGAAATAATGCGGCAACGTGGCATGCTATTGTGCTGCTATCATTTGGGAATCCCATACTGGCACTCTTTGACAGGAATATACACATTTCTGTGGAAACATCCTTACGTCAATCACTTGAATTTCATGCTTCATAAATTGCTCATGATTTTAAAGGAAAAGTTATGAGATCATGATAACAGCTGATATTTTTTGCATAGCTGTCTACCGTTGGCATGCACAATAAGGAAAGAAATGTTTAGGATTGTGTGGGATTTTAATCTGGGCAATCCACGCTGCAGTCAAGTGTTTTACCAAAGGGCCACGCTTGTGCTTGAGGCTACTTTTCAAAAATATCCAAATCAGGTGTCGTATAAGGTAAGGAACCACATCAACACAGGTTATATATTCTGCTAGAAGAATAAGACAAGATTCCATACATGGCAAGTTACTTAACAAGTGGGTGATTAAAGCTGCCCAACCATTACAAATGGCTCAGCCATAATTTTGTCATCAGCTAGAGCATCAACAAAGTGCATATAATGCCTCTTCAGTGTGTATCGTGCCTCGATTCTCCTTAAAATCATTACGTAGAACGTAGTTCTTACGTTGCAAAACACAGATTTGTTGCATGCGTTTTTCTGTTTCTTGATGACTAATAAAAGTGGACAATTTAGTAATTAAGAATAACTGTTCATTCTACCAGATGACATATTCTCTAGTATGAATCCAGGTACTCAAGATTAAATCATCTTCCCGAGTCTTGGCCAATTCCCCTGGGTGGCTTGGTTCCAATCATCTAAGGAGCATAATTATCAAGATGAACATATGTACTATTTCAAGTACCACATATTTTGCTACACACTTGTAACTCCTTGCCACAGTCACATTTTTCTGAACCAAGTGCGTCAGAAAATTGGGAAATTTCAACTCGTTTTTCTGACCCAAGGTAGCTGCCATTTTGTTTATCCCCACATGTGTACAAGCATTTATGAAACTTGAAACAACTCCCACAAGTTGCATGCATATACTAATTGTGTGAATAAAATAATGTTTTTCACTAACACCTTCACTGATTGTAGTAAACATTTTAAGCATTGCTTCCCTCAAACTATTCCCCTCTACTGGCAATACAGTGTTTCATTGCTTTCTTCTATTTTTGGAAAGCTTCCTGGAACGCACTAATTGCCTGCAAGTATCTTCTTGTATTGTCCAGGACCTTCTGTATGGTTTGGAAATGGCATCTGTTAATGTAGTTTATGTTTCGAATAAAGAAAATAAAATGAAATTTTATGACATTAACCTGTTCTAACACCCACTTCGTCAGCAATTTCTCCAACTGTCAATAGAGATATCCTCAAATCACTGCAGGAATTCTCAACGTGGTCATTATCTGTTTATGTACAAGGTCGTGCAGGCTTGGCATCGTTATCGATATACATTATGTCATTATCAGAATGCTTGAACCACTCGTAGCACCGAGTACAATTCCTATAATGCTCCCCCGCATGCTTGATGAAGCAACCAAATCTTTATGTGAAAGTTTTCCCAAATTTTAGCTGTACTTCACACACACACACACACATTGTTCTTCCAGCTCTTTGCCATTTGGGCACTAATTCAAAGGAAAGCTAGTTTATGTGCTCACTTTAGTGGCTGTAGCGGGCAAACCAAAGGTCAGAGTGAAACAGGGCTAATGACAGTTTTGGTTGAAACCTGCCACTATGTAGAATGAGTAGCTGCAGCCCGCTCCTTCTGGTAGTTGGCGAGGTATCAGGAAAGTTCAATACTTTTTATAGCGAAAGCTGTTATGTCATCACAACTCGGGTCACTTGCAGTTGTCCGTCATCACCGCCGGTGACCTTAACCACATCGCTCGAAATAAAACCTAGCACCAATGATACAGTGGGGCTCAAACCCGGGTCCACTGGGTGCCAGCCCAGTATTCCACCACTGAGCCACACCGGTGCTTGGGACTTGTTGGCAAACTTGCCTTAGGCAGGCTTAATGTCAAAAAAGCAATCGCGTTAATATGACTTACAAAGCGTTTTAAAACAGCAAAATAACAACCAGTCGCCGCACAATGCGAATAGTGTAACGAGTGGGTATTCCAATACTCCAACCAATCACAAAAGTTTGTTCTTGTTCCCCTATTAACTGTGGCACATACCCTCTTCAGCCATTATTCCTCATCGTCCTCAGCCACTGCATAAACAATTGGCTCAAAATACCTTGCAAGTGTTTAGCGGATACACGCTTCTCAGAAAAATGATGAAAAATAGCATAGTGAATGTCGGCCTACAACCAAAGAAATTTTATTGTTAGTACCCTAGTGGGTATCATGCATCTTTTCTTGCAGTAGTTACCCAATGAGCGTTTTGAAAGGCTCTGAAAGGCCGCTCTTCTAGTTTTTGCTGCGACTGTGCTCCGTCTTCTGCGCAGGCCTGGCATTTTTTTAACACAATTCATACGTCCTGTTGTATCCCCCATATTAGCATTAGATACCAGCAAATCATCACCACTCATCATTTTTGAGTTATTATTTTATGTGCACTCTAGGGCAAAGGCTTCTGCCAATAATATGCAACTAACCCTATTCTGTGGGATCTGGTTTCACTTTATGTGAGTGAACTTTCAAATTTTGTGACTTTATCAACCCGCTGCCATCCTTGCCTATGGCATTCATTCCTTGGTATCTATACTATAGCTCTAACTGACCTGTGGTTATCTGTCCTGCACAACGTTGAAAACAAAGACCTTCTCAAGTGCAGTTAGATTAGCAGAGTTATTTCAAGATTTGGAAAACTTCGAGTGGAATATAATTGACCTTAGAGATATTAGAACTGGAAAGGCACATACAGCCCTAATGGGCACATTGCTACAGAGGGTTTCCAATAAAACAGTGCGGCATGGAGTTTCTAGTTCACAAAAACATTGCCGGAAACATTCAAGAATTGCATACTGTCTGTGAAGGGCCAGCAACCCTAGTCATCCAGCTAACTAATATATAAACTTAAGATGGTGCAGGCGTTTGCTCCTCTGTTTGGTCTTTACTATGAAGAAGCAGTAATAGGCAAGTATATTGAATATTCAGTGCAAGAGAACTATACTCAGTACACCATAGTCATGAAAGACTTCAGTGTGAAGATAGGAAACAGAAAGGTGAGGTGATGAGCTATAATATTAACATTAGGGCTGATACTAGGACTTCATCTTAGATCAAGCATTGCCATATAGTGTCCAAAATATCAAATCAAATACTAAAGGTTTTATTGACAATTAAAAGAAAATCAAATTCGCTCATGCCCTCGAGCACACAGCATGGTAAGAAACTGCAGTCGAACAAATTTTGATGAAGAAACAAAAGTCATGCCTCATTACAAGTCTTCAGGCTCTCGTCCTGATCTCATGGTGTTTCCAGCAGCCAAAAACCTGCGATCGCTGGCCACCTCAGCAGATGTGAACGCATCAGAAAGCAATTTTTGTAATACCTGTATAAAGTGCAGTTCAAAACTCTTTCCAGTATTTCAAACCTTTCTTTTGTTCACAAGCTCAGTGAAGTAATTTTCAGTTTCTTGACTAGAAGATGTGACTTTTTTTTGCTTGCAATACAACAGTCTTTCAGTATGTTCCCGGCCTTTTTTTGCTGGAGCCACGACATGCAGGAATGGCATAAGCTCATTGAAGGGAAACATGTGCTGGCTTTCAAACCAGGGTATCAGAGAAAGTTTTAAAGTCTACTGTAATGACTTTCGAATTAGTTTTAGGGACACCACCCTAACAGAAGTGCGCAATTAGCCTGTGTTTAGACATTTTAGATATTTTCCTGTATTTGAAAGTAGAATCGAAGCACTCAAATTTAATTCTAAACATGAATATTCACACAACCTGAAATAATATACATGCTAGAAGAATGAAACGAACTCTGCATAATGAACATCTTTTTCTGAAATTATATAAATAGAAAGAGAATATGGAAAGCCCTCACAGAGAAACGGAGTCGTAGATTTTATATAATCTAGGGACCTAGTCAATGCACATGAGAGAAGTTAGGGGCAAGGTAGAATGTAATTATCATAGGCTGGTGAGGGTAGCCCTCAATGTGAGAAGACCAAGGGCCAGTTTATTTATTTATTCAAAATACCTTACATGCCGATAGGAGGACATCGGTAACTGAAAGAGAGATAAAAAATACAAGGAAAGAACAGTAAAACAAAGACTACAAATGGCAAGGGGCAACAATGTTACACAATACTAACATGTAATGAAATCAGATTATCACTGAAAGTCTACTAAAAGTTTTACAATTGCAGTTAGGTGCAATGCGATTCAAAAGACTGTGATTTGAATATGCAATCGCCTAGGTTGCAATGACGGCTTGATTGCCTGCGTGTAACCATGAGTGCACATGAAACTAAGTGTTTGTGAATGTGCTAAGACGTGTACGCAGGAGGATAAAGCAGCACTGAAATTCATCACAATACTCTACCAGTGAAAGACACATATAAGAGCAGTGATGTGGCTGGGCCATGTCATGCATAGTTTACTAAAATTAAACTAGAGGAGACTCTGGCACTGTGATCATTCAGCGACCCTGGAAATGATGGGTAGTACACAGATTTGCCTACTCTTCGTACTTGCGGATGGCGAACCCCACTTGGGCTTCATTTATTGCTGGTTTCGCTTTTGTTTCAAAGAAAAGAACAAACTTTTTTGAACTTCATCACCTGATTTGAAATGGTAAGCCTAGAAGAATAAGGTGGTGAAGTGCCATCACTGAATATTTGCTGATTTTTGTTTTGTGAGAAGACAGCTCCAAGCCACACGAATCCAGAAGTATGAAGATTAGACGAATCCGTGTACTACGCATCATTCCTTGCTCGATGATCCGCCATGCATGGTAGTTCCCATAGACACTATCGCCAGAATTCCCTCTAGTGTATATTTAGGAAACTCTATGATGTCGTGTCAATGTCATGTTTTATTGTAGGTGAATCTGGCTGCCCTATTTGTAATGGCTTCCAACATATGAACTAGATAATCTCGTTATGGTGACCATGTAGATGAAGCATACTCTAAATGTGGGTAAAGATAAGATATAATAATGCATATACATTAGAAGATGCATTGCACAAGTTTCTGTGGAGGTAACCTACAGATTGAGAAGCTTTTGCTGAGATAGCTGCAACACGCCGTAGTGTAGGATAAATCTGATAAAAGGTAAACACAAAGATATTTATTTCTATAAAGAGGCAGCTGAAATAATGGTATTGTTAATCGTACAATGAGTGAGTTCTGCTGAGTTACACTCTACCTGAACATCAGGTTAAGGTCATTTGAGAAATGAACTGATCATCAAAAAAGAGAAAGAAAAACTAGCCCATAAATTAATACTGCAATGGGTGATAGACTTGCTGTCATGTAACTAAATCAAGGATGAAAGGTCGGCGGGTACGTTCTCAAAGGGACCCTGCAACACTTTTTTTCTCACTGCCTGAAAACACTGCTGATCGCTAGTCGCAGCTCCCAAAGGCACATAACCCCAACATTAGCGCGCAGCATGCAGTCTAAAATTCACAATTAATTCTCAAAGTCAGCCAGTAATTGCTCCCTCGTCTCTCTACAGGTGATGCCTTATACCTGGATTACTGTGTCATACCCGAGTCCACAGCCGTTCACTGATTTGAACATCATAGGCTATGCAAATACTGTGGCTGCTGCAACTGCTGCCATGTGCCAGCGCTTGTGCTCACCCTGAAAATAGCCATGCGTTCTGAGAAAAAAGGAAAGTGCTCAAGGTCATGACGTGCGCTGACATAAGGGTGCATCTTTTTGCCTCCTTGTGTCCCTACCTAAGTTGCCTTCTGTGCACCCGCTTGTACGAAAAGAGAAACCACTTGAAGTATTCAGCAAATTCCTTGAACTCCGCTTATAATCGGCATAATTTAAAAAATATTTTGGCATGTGATTTGTGAGGCATCATGACCAACAGTGATATCCATTTCAAAAGTGTTGCAGGGCCCCTTCAATGTATATTAGAAAGAGTAACTGACTTAGCACACTGCCTTGGGCAACACTGCAGGTGATGTCGAAAACATTAGACGAGATGTAGCTGACCACCAAGAATGAAAGCTTTTGTAGCTAAGATGGTGGTAATAAAGGAATACAAAGGACAGACAATATAAAAATCAAATGGTAATTAGTTTGAGTATCGAACGCACAGCAAAATCAAAGACGGGGCAATTGTTTCGACCGTTTGTGTCTAGAATAAAGTGAATATTAGTCATGAACCTAAATAACTCTGTCACATGAATAACTTTTTCTGAAGCCATGCCGACTAAGATAAAGGTTATTTGTTATAACCACTAAGAAACTGGCCTACTTAGGTAAAATTAGGGCAAGAACTATTTGCCGAGATCGACTAGCGTGAATCCAGGATAGCCCTTAAAAAATAGTAAGATGTACTAGAAAACGGAAATTATAACGACATAGAGAGAACGAACGAAATGGAATGGTTTCTGTAGCAGCAATGGTGCACAGAGGTAAGAAGCGAACTAAGTTCTTCCAAACTAGAAAGAGCTTAATAGAGGCAACACACGAAGTTGACAAAACGAATGCATAAAATAAAATTTGTTCAGCTAACAACGTTAGTCATTAAGAAAAAGAGAGTTACATAACCACAATGCAAAAATGGCAGAAGCAGCAGCAAAAAAGAAAAAAAAACGTGGCAATATCAAAGCAGCTAGAAGAAAAATGTTAAGTCAGAACCAAAATGCACGCATAAAATATACGCTGGGCAGTGACAGTGAAAGTGGCTGAAGACATACTCCACTGAGCTGCAGACGACCTGACTACAGCAACCTGATTGAGCCGTTATTTCGCAGGACGTCTGTATCAATGCTAGAGCCTTTTCGCCGTTAGTCGTGGCTGAGCGAGAAAACACAAGTTGTCAATGGCAGTAGGCGCGATAGACATTACGTAACACGGAAGTCTGTAAAACAAGCAACCACGCACTGCGAACGCACCATTTCAAGGCGCCCATGTTGTTTTTGTGTTCATATATCTTGACTCGGATTTTGTCTCCAAAGCTTGTGCAAGTGTAAAAAACAAAATTTTTTTATGTTACGTATACAATTTTAAAACGCTTTATTTATTTATTTATTTATTTATTTGAATACCCTAAAGGCCCGAATGGGCATTACATAGGGGGGGGGGGGGATAGAGTGGGGTTATGATCACAAGTACAGTACAGAACATAAATGAAGGCAGAGATGGTATACATGTCTACTGCATCGAGAAACTGAAAGTGCAATCCAGAAACAACGCCAAACAACAATAGATTACATTGAATGAAAAAAGGGGTTCACGCGAAATGCACTTTAAGAACAGTAAACAAGAACAAAAAAACGCGATCAGTACACTCAACAACAGTGTGAAGAAAAACAAAATAAAGATTTATGCGTCATCAAAGAACTTCAAGAAAGGTTTTGAGTGCATGTTGAAAAGATGGTGAATCGGACAGTTCTGCGATGTGAGCAGGTAACGAGTTCCATTCTACGATTGCAAGGACTAAAAGAGAGTTTTTATATCTTTCTGTTTTAGCGAAAATTGGTTTAACTTTGAAAGTGTGGTCTACCCGGGCGGAGATATGAGGTGGTGGAATGATATGAAGCTGGGAAAACGGCGTGCTACTGTGGTACAGCGAATGAAAAAAAGATAGTCGAGCCAACTTTCGGCGCATGGCAAGCGGGGGAAGATGAAGTGAATTCTTTAAAGAAGATACGCTTTGGTAACGTGAGTACGAGGACGTGATGAACCGGGTTGCCTTGTTCTGGACAGATTCCAAAAGGTTAGTTAGGTTTGCGCCCTGAGGATGCCTTATGATTGAACCGTATTCTAGTGAGGGCCGGATAAGACAATTATATGCATGAAACCTGGTTTCCTTGGTGGCTAAATGTAGGCGCCTTTTGAGAAGGTCGAGTTTTTTAAGGGCTTTAGTAGATATGTATTCTATGTGGCACGTCCACTTTAAATTCGCCGTATAGAACACACCTAAATATTTAAACGATTGAACTGAATCTATTGGAGTATTATTTATGTTGTAGTTAGCGGGAACTGTCTCGGGGGTAGGACTAAACAATATGTGTTTGGTTTTTTCTACATTTATTTCCATTTGCCAGCGGCTACACCATTCCTCGAACCTAATAAGATCAGATTGTAAGATAATTGTATCGTCTGGATTAGATATTTCTCTATACACTACGAAATCATCCGCAAACAAGTGAATTGGTGATTTTAGGCTGCATGCTATGTCATTGATGTAAATCAGGAATAAAAGAGGACCTAACACTGACCCCTGAGGGACCCCAGATGAAACACGTGTTTGGTTAGAAATATGATTGTTTAACTTAACTGTCTGGAAACGATTGGTTAAAAATTCTTCTATCCATCGTGTTGTGTTTTGGTCGAGTTGGAGTTGGCGAATTTTTAGGAACAGACGTTTATGTGGCACGCGATTAAAGGCTTTCGAGAAATCAACAAAAATTGCATCAACAGGACGGGACACGTTTAGAGAAGAATGAAGATGAGTTACCAATTCAAAGAGTTGTGTTTGGCAAAATAGATCTTTACGAAACCCATGTTGGCTGTTTAGGAGCAGTTTATTCAGATTAAGGCGGTTCATTATATGCGTGAATAATATGTGTTCGAGTAATTTACAACAGATTGATGTTAGTGAAATTGGCCTGTAGTTATTGGGAACTGTATTGTCACCAGACTTAAAAATTGGGGTCACATGCGCTGATTTTCAATCATCTGGTATAAATCCTGAATCAAGTGATTGTTGAATTATGAACAGTAGTAAGTATATATGAACAGTAGTAAGTAATAAAATAAAACGTTTTATAATTTTAAAGATTATTGTGAACGTTAGCAGGTAAAAGTTTGAAAGTCTGAAAATAAAAGCATTGGCATCATCATCGGCATCAACAGCAAAGTGCAGCAAATGATGGCAGTATGTAAATACGGCATCTGCGTACACTCGCGGAAGACTCATGTGGCGTTTGTACATACAAATTTGCAGTCATTTCGTGATTTATGGTGCATAAATACGCTTCTGATAACTAGGTAATGTTTAGCATGAGTTGTGAAAATAAACAAGTGTTTGTACAAACTGATTTTCGAGCATGGAGCATCTTGTACAAGTTGTACTAAAAGGAACGGCCATTAGGGATTCCTTCGGTGCGCACTCCGAGAACGAGAGTATTTCGTCATGAGGTACGTGCGGCGGCCGTTGCTAGGTGCACGTCGCGGCGGCGTCCATGCGAGAGTGTGACCAATAGCGCGCCGCTGCGGTCGCCATGCGTCGAGCCTACTGCAGATTACAAATGCGCACCCCGTATCGCCCACAAACAAACGGCTCGACCAAACTTTTCAACCCGACTCTGGGTGACATGCTTTCCATGTATGTCGTCTACGACCACACCAACTGAGATCTTATCCTTCTCTACGTAACATACGCTTGCAACACGGCACCTCAAGTGACGACAGGCGTTTTTCTCTTCTTCTTACTTTATGATCAAGAACCATCATCTCCAATCGACACCATTCTCTCCTACCGACCCGACTCATCCGAAGGCACACCAGTTTCTAAAGCCGCTCGGTATGTGGATGAATGTCGGCAATTAGCTCGCACCCTTACAACCCAAGAACAAGGACTACAGCAATGTCGTCACGACGATGAACGGTGCCACTACCAGTTTCTGCCCAACTCTCTTGTTTGGCTGTGGGTGCCTTCCACTGCTGCTCTTGATACCTCTACAAATTCGTCAGCAGGAACCATGGACCTTATCGCGTCATAGAGCAAACTTCCGTTGCCAACTACCTCATCGAACCCCTCTCGCCCACTGCGGACCTGCATCGCCGAGGCCGTGAAATCGTAAACGTGGATCGTCTCAAACCGTATTACGAACCATTTGTCCTCACCACTCCTTAGAATACTTACTTGGCTCCGTCTTCAGCGAGAGGGAAACATGCAAAACTCGGCAATCACATCGGCAGTGCTAAGAACGAGACGCTCGGCTCGGACGTTGTGGCTGCTTTCACTGGCTAGGCCTACGCTCTAACCTGTGCTCGAATAATAGTTCTGGCTGTCCCAGTTCCTAATATATATATATATATATATATATTAGGAACTGGAATATATATATATATATATATATATATATATATATATATATATATATATATATATATATATATATATATATTAAGGGAGAGAAGTGTATACCTAAGGGCTCGTATTTCCGTGTTAAAACAAAATATTAATGAGATATAACAGACAGTAACTCCAAGGAATGTACAGGGGAAGTTATTAGAACCAATGGAATGTAAATAAGAAGAAAGAAGAAAGAAAAGTGGATGAAAAAATTACCAGCTGTGAGCAGGAAACGAACCTACGACCTTCGAATAACGCGTTCGATTCTCTAACCACTGAGCTATCACAGTGGCCTTCCCTCCATCCACTTTTTTTGGGTTTATATGTGAATTTAGAAGTAGGAGTGACAGTCAGCGCCATCTATAAGCCGAGCGACGAGTGTGAAAACACTCTTATTCGCATGTTTGGCGTCACGTAGCACGTGAACTTATTATGAGCGGGCAGCAGATTAATTGTCCCTCTTATACAACCTAAACACACCAAGTCTGCCAGTACGCGACCCTCGTTCAATGAAGTAAGGGAGAGAAGTGTATACCTAAGGGCTCGTATTTCCGTGTTAAAACACAATATTAATGAGATATAACAGACAGTAATGCCAATGAATGTACAGGGGAAGTTATTAGAACCAATGGAATGTAAATAAGAAAAAAGAAGAAAGAAAAGTGGAAGAAAAAATTACCAGCTGTGAGCAGGTAATTACCAGGTGTGAGCAGCTCACAGCTGGTAATTTTTTCATCCACTTTTCTTTCTTCTTTCTTCTTATTTACATTCCATTGGTTCTAATAACTTCCCCTGTACATTCCTTGGCATTACTGTCTGTTATATCTCATATATATATATATATATATATATATATATATATATATATATATATATATATATTAGGAACTCTAATCCTGATGAAGGCCAGACTCTAGGCCGAAACGTCGAAATAAACCACGTTGTGACCGCTCACGGAGGATCTACTGGACTATATATATATATATATATATATATATACATACATATATATATATATATATATATATATATATATGCACATACAAGGTGTTTACGTTCGCCTACCACTTGATGACCATTGAAGGGAAACGGAGGAACATGAAAGGTAAATAAAGAGCCGATGGACCCACTAAAGAGAAGCCCTTTACGCACGCCGTCGCGGACCCCTCCCGCCACCGCGGCGACAATCTTGGGTGGCCCGACACAAGTCGAGAACTGGCCAGCACGGGATAAGAAGCGGATGTGGACGTAGACCGACATTTGGTTTTGTGCTCAGTGTTCATTGTGGTTCTTCCTTTCTTTTTTTCTTCTTTCTCTTTTTTTCTTTTTTTTCTTTTCTTCAATTTTCTTCTCTTTTTTTCTTTCTTTCTTTTTTAGTTCTCTCTCACTCCCGCAAACATTTTTCAATGCGAGAGGGACGCGGCAGCAACGAAGTTTGGAAGTTCATGTTAGTATAACTCATCCCCTGATGAAGGAGGACCCCTCCCGAAACTGTTGGAAAATAAATATATTTATCCTCGTTGACAACGCTCCCGTTGTGCCATATCCCATACCTTCCGGAAGACTAACCGGCCCTTGGAATTATTACTACCGCAATATATATATATATATATATATATATATATATATATATATATATATAGTCTGGCCTTCATCAGGACTGAGGGTACAGTTTTTTGGTGCTCAGCTTTCTACAATCCTGTATGAGAGGGGAAGAGAGAAAAAAGGGAAAAAAAGATGAAGAAAACAAAAAGAAGAAAAAGGAAAAAAGAAAAAATAAGAAAGAAGAAAAAGAAGAATATAAGGTGGACTCCCCAGGGCGCCCCCTTTAACTTTTTCATCTTCTTCCTATCCATCTCTCTCCATTTCTACTTTTCACCTTCATGATGACTGCGGTCTGTGTATCCTTCCTTTCACTAACGCATTGTTCCCAACCAGATGGCGCCTCCTGTCTCTACGCGCCTCCTGTCTCTACGCCTCCTGGACTACGCGTGGGAATATTGTAATAGAACAGAAGGCAGCAGAAAGTGGGGTGGTATTGGGGCATTCATTCATAAAAGTACAGACTGGAAAAGGGTCAAGCAGGAGTGCAAGGAACATTTATGGCTAAAAGGGAAAGTGGCAGGTCAAATGAAACTACTTGGTTTTGTGTACTTGTGGACGGGAGCCAAGGCCAGGGAGGAAAGCCAGGCAATAGTAGAGTGTATATCAAAGGACATTCAGGAGTTAGGAAGAGAGTGCGAGATAATTATACTAGGAGACACGAATGCGCACATAGAAGATATAGATGGGTATACCGACCCGACATGATGATATGTGGGGTATAACGTCCCAAAACCACCATTTGATTATGAGAGACACCGTAGTGGAGGGCTCCGGAAATTTCGACCACCTGGAGTTCTTTAACGTGCACCCAAATCTGAGCACACGGCTACCGACCCGACAGGCAAAATGATCATGGATATGTGTGAAAGGCTTGATTTGATCATTTGCAACAGTACCGAGAAGTGTGAAGGGCAAATAACATAGGAGGTAGGAAGGCTTCAGTCGACGATAGATTATGCATTGATGTCACATAGGATGTATGATAAGCTCAGGGGAATGCACATAGATGAAGGTGGCTCCAGAAGTCTGGGTAGTGATCACAAACGTATCAAGCTAAGTTTTGGAAGAGCAGTGAAAGTGGGAAGGAGACAACATGAGCAACTACAGGAAAATCTTTATCCAGAAAGGCAAATTGAAATACCCACTAAACAAATTGAGAAAGTAATCACGGAGGATAAGAAGACAGTGTGGACATACACGAATCTAATTAGATTCTTTGAGCTAGAGCTTGCTAAGACGCGTGACAAGTCACTCCGGAAAAGAAGACACAAACCCAAAAGTTGGTGGGATGAGGAAGTTAAGAGAGCCATAGCAAAACGTCAGGAAGCCTCTAGGGAACACAGACATGCTAAGCAGCGGGGTGAACCGACAGATGATGTTAAAAGAAAATGGGAAAACTTTCTAAGCTGTAGAAGGGATGCATCCCTTCTGATCAATGAAAAGATTAGAAGGAAGGGAGCTCAGTGGCTGGCAGAAGTACATAAAAAAGATAGAAAGGCAGCTGCGAAATTTTGGAACCATCTAATGTCCCCAAGAACTGAGACGAGCCTAGGGCAGTGTTTAATAACTACCGCCCAAGGTGCTAGGCTAGAAGGGGACGAAGCTATTGAATATATAAGAACGAGGCGACAGAAAAATTTCAACAAAGAAGTACTTTATGCACCACAATAGACAAGGACGAATCAAGTGGTGCAATGGCTCGATTTTCACAACAAGAGTGGGAAAGGGCTGAGAAAAGGGTTCCTAGTAGTACATCAACAGGCCCAGATGGCATTCAAATTAGGCTGATAAAGACATTAGGTCCGAAGTCTAAGCAGGCTTTGAGAGAAGCAGTGAGCACAATATGAATCGATGGTGAAGTTCCTGATGGATGTAAACTTAGCAGGATGAGCATGACCAATGAAGGAAAGGGGGACAAAGCTGACAAAAACAACTACCGTCCTATAACAGTGACATCAGTGGTCAACAGGCTGGTGATGCAGATTATAAAGGAAAGACTGCAGGCGTGGATAGAGGATGAGGGGGTGCTGGGGGAACTGCAGAATGGGTTTCAGAAACACAGGAGGTTGGGAAACAATCTGTTCTCACTGACGCAGTGCATCGAAATAGCAGAAAAGGAACACAGGCCCCTGTGGCTAGCATTTTCGGATATCAAGGGAGCGTACGATAGCGTGGTTCAAGAGGAATTGTGGGGAATACTGGACACACTAGGCGTGGAACATGTAGTCACTAATCTTTTAAAGGGTATCTCTAACGGTAACAAGGTAGTTATAAAGTGGGAAAAACAGGTATCCAAGCCTGCAGAGGTAAAACGGGGGCTTAGGCAGGGGTGCCCCCTGTCACCCTTATTATTCATGATGTACCTACAAGGATTAGAGGCAAAACTAGAGGGAAGTGGACTGGGCTTCAACCTCTCTTTAGCCAAACAAGGAAAACTTATTGATCAGGCACAACCAGCATTAATGTACGCAGATGATATAGTGCTAATGGCCAACAACAAAGAAGATTTGCAGAGATTGATGGACATCTGCGGTAATGAAGGAGATAGCTTAGACTTTAGATTCAGTAAGGAAAAATCAGCAGTCATGATTTTCAATGACAACGAAGGTAGTGAGCTTCGAAAACAGGAGGTCACGCTAGCGATAACAGATAAATACAAATATCTGGGCGTATGAATAAGCAATGGGACCAAGTATCTGAGGGAACACGAAATATACGTGACGACTAAAGGTAACAGGAATGCAGCAGTCATGAAAAATAGGGCACTGTTGAATTACAATAGGTATGATGTTGTGAAAGGAATATGCAAAGTGGTCATGGTTCCTGGGCAGACGTTCGGCAATGCGGTCTTGTGCATGAGATCAGAAGTTCAAGCAAGATTAGAAATTAAGCAACGTGGAATAGGTGGGCTTGCTTTAAGAGCTCATGGGAATACACCAAATCAGGGAGTACAAGGTGATATGGGATGGACATCATTTGTGGGCAGGGAAGCTAGCAGCAAGATAAAATTTGAGAAGCGATTGAGAGAAATGGGGAAAGAGCGTTTGGCTAGGAAGGTTTTCAGCTACTTGTACATTAAGAATGTCGATACAAAATGGAGGAAGCGAACCAGGAAATTGACTGGTAAATACTTAGAAAACAGCAGGTGGCCAAACCAAAAAGAACTATTGGTTAAGAAGAAAGTGAAGAAAACGGAGACTGACATGAGGAGAATGGGCATGATTAAGAAGTCCGCACTAGAGATCTATCGAACTTTTAGGCAGGAAATTGCCAAGGAAAGGATCTATGATAATACTTGGGGTAGTTCTCTATTGTTTGAGGCCAGGACTGGAGTACTGCGAACCAAGACATATCGGGCCAAATACGAAGGGGTAGACACAGTATGTAGTGCGTGTGGAGAGGAAGAAGAAACTGCCGAACACTTGATAATGTTCTGTAAAGGGCTTCACCCCATAGTTCAGGATGATGGCGCAGAGTTTTTCAAAGCACTGGGGTTTAGAAACCGGGAGGGCAAAATAAACTTTAAGCGGGTAGACTTAACTAGAAGGAGGTTATCTGATTGGTGGCTAAAGTCAAGGCACGAGTGAAAATTAAACTCTTCACTGCAAAGTACGAATCCTCAAACTCACTTTTTAAGGAAAAAAAGTAAATATAGTTTTTGGTTTATTAGGTATTACGGCTTGGTGGCGCTAGCCACCGCCCGATCTAAAGGGTACAGCCATATCCATCTATCCATCCATCCATCCTGTTTGGTGTGGGGGGAAAAAGAGCTTTTTTAAGAAGTTTAAGCCTTTAACTACCCAGCGCCCCGTCGACATCTCGTCGTAGAAAGAGGGGCGCCGCGTATAGGGGAGACCCGCTAAAGTTTGCCCGGCGACGCCAGCGCTTGCCTTTCCCCTGCCAGAAAAAGCGCACAACAGTAGAGTCTTCCGACCCTTCCGCTCCCTTTGGCTTCCACGCATTTGCGAAGCACGCGCTGCACGTGAAACGTCCCTCGTTCCGCGATGTCACCCCAACAGAAAAGGGGTTGGCATCGCTGCGTCGTCAACGGTCACAATAACCATGCAAACACGGAGAGGTCGACTCCACCAGTTAAATTCTACCGATTCCCAAACCGATGGTACAAAACAAGCAGACGACAGAAATGGATTAAAGCATTGCGCCGAAAAAAGTATCTAAACAATTTTTTTCATAAAGATTAGCACGCGCACAATGCATTCAAAATTACGGGTGTTAATTCCTGCGTCGCCGTTCCTCTAATCTATCGAGTTACTGGGAGATGCACGTCCCCATCTTAAAAGTATAAATTTTCAACGCCCGTCTTTAGAGCACTGTTAAAAAATAGTGAAGAAATATTTTATGCTGCTACTATTATTCGATATTGTTGAGGAGAGAGAGGAACGAGAAAAAAGGAAGGCAGGGAGGTTAACCAGATGCTAGTACCCGGTATGCTACCCTACACTGGGGTTGGGGAGTAGGGGGTTGAAAGAGAAAGGGAGAGTTAAAAAATAAATAAGAGAAAAACACCGACACACACGCACACACAAGATCAGTCCACTCAGAGGCGTTCCGACAGGCCAGTAGTTCGCAAGAAGCCCAGTAGCGCTTGCACGGCTTTCTTCTGTGACGATGAGTCATGACGATGGCGCAGTATACTTTCTTCTGACAGCGGCTGGTCATCTAACCTGTTTTGTTTATTGGAAAGCTGTTGTCTTTCCAGGTTGTATTTCGGGCAGTCACACAGAATATGTCGAATGGTTTCTTCATCTCCGCAGTGTGCACAGTCGGCGGTGTCGGCCATACCTATGTGGAACGCGTACGCACGGGTAAACGCGACTTCCAACCACAGTCTGCTCAAAGCAGTAGCGTCACCTCGTCGAATTTTTGTTGGAGGCTGTATGCTTAACGTCGGATCAAGGGATCGTAATTTTGCATGCGTAAAGAGTGGCTCATTCCAAAGAGTCATAGAGCGTTGGAGAGCGAGCATGCGGAGCCTCCTAGCAGCGTCCGTCTTTGAGAGAGGTATTGACTGGTTGTTTTTCTGTATGGGTGGAGCGGGCAGCTTGATCAGCTCGTTCGTTACCGATAATTTCACAGTGGCTTGGCAACCACTAAAATATAACGTGGGGCCTTTTTTCTGTTATATGGTGTACCATTTCTGCTGTTTTAAATACCAACTGCTCGCGTGGACCACGGCGTAGATTTGATAGAAATGACTGCACTTGCGCCTTGCAGTCACAGAAAATCGTCCACCGTTGCGTGCTTTGGTCGTTAATGAAACGCAACGCAGCGCAAAGCGCTGCAAGCTCTGCTGCCGTTGTTGTGGTTGCATGAGCTGTCCTGAATTTGATGGTTGTGGCGTGCGTTGGATTAACGACCGTCGCCGTTGAGCTGTTTGGCAGGACGGAGCCGTCGGTGTAGACGTGGGTGCAGTCTTGGTACTTCTCGTACAGCAGAAGTAAGGTCAGCTGCTTGAGGGCTGGTATTGAGAAATCTCGTTTTTTTGGATGCCTGGTATTGTCAGGTTGATGACTGGTTGTTTGAGGCACCGTGGAGGAACTGAAGGTCTCGCCGCGGGCGTAAAACCAGTTGGTAGAGAGTCACCATGTGCATGCAGTTATTGTTCGACAAAAAGAACTATGAGGTCTATCCGCTGGTAAAGAGGCTAGGTGGTGATGAGGAGTCCGGCCCACATGCCTTATGTGTGTCCTCAAAGCTTCAATTTCAATATGGGTCTGCACGAGGTGGTCTTTGGCTATAGCTATAGTCGCCATTGTTGAGGCACCCTGAGGCAGACCTAGACATATTCGAAGCGCCTGTGTCTGAAGGCTTTGTATCATGCGTCGACTTGTTTTGCTGGCGTTTGATAATGCAGGCAGACTGTATCGTAAAAAGCCAAGAAAAAGCACCCTGTACAGTCGTAACATAGCATTAGGCTGCATTCCCCACGTCTTTCCTGCGAGAAACTTGAAAAGATGGCATATGCCTGTCAATCGCTTTTTCAAATACGACACATGAGGGCTCCATGATATGTCTCTGTCGACTATGACACCCAGAAATTTGTGAGATTGACGATATGGTATATTTTGAGCGCTAATTGACACTCTCTAATTCGACATGGCTTTACGCGTAAATGGCAGAAGAGTGCACTTTCCGGAGGAAATTTCCAAGCCTCGATCGCGTAGATACAAAGCACTTGCAGTAGCAGCTCTTTGCATTCTCGCTCGTAACTGCAGGCGAGTTACCGCAGATGTCCAGATGCAGATGTCATCTGCGTATGTTGATAGATAAATATTGTTTGGTAGGTGCGTATGGAGAGCGATTAGTGTTATATTGAATAGCACGGGGCTCAGTACACCACCCTGAGGGACGCCACGACAACTGAAATGTGCAGACGTGTTCTCGGTCTCTGTACTCACAAAATAGGATCGCATTTGGAGATAAGTGCGTATCCACTTAAACATTTGGCCGCCCACTCCAATATCTTCCAGTGCGGTAAGGACGGCTTCATGTGTAACGTTATCATAGGCTCCTTTGACGTCAAGGAACAGAGGAGCAAAGACGCTTATGGCCTTTCTCGTGTTCAACGTACGTGATTAGGCCAATGACGCTATCGATCGATGATTGAAGACCTCGAAAGCCAGCCATGGCATTTAGGTAGATCTCATGATACTCCAAGTACCACTCGAGTCGACCGAGAATCATTCTCTCCATCACTTTACCCACGCAACTAGCCATATTGTTGGGGACGTAGATATATAGATATTGTTGGGGACGTAGTAGTTGAGGCTGTGTACTCATGTGGTATTGGTAATGTGTTGTTATATATTTTTAAATCTACGCAGCGCCGACGAAAGTGTGTGGTTGCCAAAAGCTTGGACAACTATGAAAAAGCTAAAAAAATGTATTAGCCGTTGTTGCACGTCCGTTGATAGATACAGTGAACAAGTTGTTACTGAGTGTGCAGGGGTAGCCCGAACAACACGGTGCATTTTTGATACGTGACCAATATAAAATGCCTTTATAGCAATGCGCTCTTCCCCTGCAGATCAGACACACACAAAAAAGTTTCTCTGAAAGTTGGGCGCTCATCATGATGGTACGCACGCTGTTCGTGAACTCAAAGTACCCGCGATGAGAACGGTGATAATACAAGGAAAGACACGCAAGATAGATGTCAATTTTCGTTGTGGGTCAGAAAGAAGCCCCAAATGGACCATTTATTTTTGAAGTGCTGTGTATATACCGCACGATAACTTGGGTGGGTGCTAGTAAATTAAGGTATCCCTACTAATAGCAGTCACAGCGCAAGAACCGCTTAACCTAAAGCACGAGAAGCGGCCTTACCCATGCATCCAGTAACAAACATAGTGCATAGTGCACAGAGTAAACCAAATAAAACAGGTATATAAGTATGAACGTACAGAAAGTTTTATTCACCTCTAACGTCGTAAACAGCGTCGTCTTTCACTTGCGAAACGCACTTCGCTCTGACGAGACGAGGACGGCGTCGTCTGCTACAACTCGCTTCGCTGTCCTTTTACCAAATTGCTGCCACGAAAAAAAATCCTCAATTGCGGCCTCCTATAAATGCGGACAGAGCACATACATCATAACCGCGCGCGACGCGAGACTCTCAAAAACACGTGCAGAACGCGTGCAGCGTGCTAGCAAAGCAACGCGTTTTCAAGCAGGTTGAATGGGACAGCGGAGAGGCCAACACTCGAGCAACCAGTTTTCTCCCCACATTGACTGACAGCGCCACGCTCCGCAGCGCCTCCCTCGGCGTCTGGCAAGCGGGTGCAATGGCAATTTTTGCCCGCTTCTGGATTGCGCGGGCTGTAGGGGCCTCCCGACTGTGCACAGGGTTGCTGTTGGGCATGTTATGTTTGGCACAATTGATTGTATAGTGAGGTAAAACCAGAAACAGACGACTGCTGTACTTAGGAAGAGTATTTACACATGGTTTTATTTTGAGTTGTCCAGCGCCCTTTGCAGCTGCAGTGCCGTGCACTCAGTTATTTTTTCATTAATGTCGTTATTGTTATCTGATGCTTTAATTGCTGCAAGTGTACCCGGATTCTCATTTATTCCTCTATTGATGGTGTTAAATCGGTAGATAAGGTATGATTCTCATTGTTCGCGTTTTCGATTTGATTTAAATCCCGTCTCTAAGAGCGTTACTGATAGTGTGTCGAATGCATAGTCGGGAATAGTGACATGTTTTGATGGGAGTAGATTTGGGGCTAATTTCGCATGGGCTCTGTGATTATTGAAGTGAATCTTGAATGGTGTTTCCGTTCCTCGGATGTACTGCATACTGCACACATTGCATTCGAGTAGGTATACCACATTAGAGGAATCGCATGTCAGGTTTCCTCGAATGTTAATTGAAAACTTGGATTGTGTGCTGGCTGCTTTGCGTGTTTTTCGCATCGCTTTACATACAAGACATCGTTGCTTTAAACAAGATTGGCATGAATTGTATTGGGGTGAGGTGTCCATTCTCAAGTTAATAGATTTGAGAGTAGACAAGTGTGTTTTTGTGGTTGCGTGGTCGTCCGTAAACGACGCCAGGAGTGGATGGGAATGCGCGTTTCAGACGTTCACTTTGTCCCAGAATGTTGTAATGTCGTGTAAGGATATTGTTTACATTGTGGAAGTTTGTGCTGTAAGTCAAGCAGAGGTTTCTTTGTTGTGGGACTTCTTGTGGTGGCCGCTTCATAAGTAAGTCATCCCACTTCAGTTTTCTCACTTTTTTGACGACGTCATGGATTACATAGGGGGAGTATTTTTGTTTATCGAGCATAAGTTTTAGCTTCTGTGAGCTTGTGTCAAAATGAGCGTCTCTTGAGCAGATTCTCTTAAACCGAATAGCCTTGCTGTATGGAATACTGTTTTTACAGTGGCACGGTTTATCGACGGCTAAGGTTGTAGAAAACTTGTCTTCTTCAATCGTTATGGTAACATCAAGAATATTTACGGTTGCTTGTGAGTAGGCGTGTGTGAAGTGTATGTTCGGATTTTCAGCATTGTAAGTGTCAATAAAGCTGAGAAATTCATCCTCGTTGTGGGTCAATATATATATATATATATATATATATATATATATATATATATATATATATATTCCCGCTTGAGGAGTGAGGTAGGTTGTTTGCAGCCTCCCCCCTCCCCAACTCGCGAAATAGTTGGTACGCCACTGGTCGTGGGCATCACCACTCTGTATTTATCATAGCGTGCTTCGCGGCGGCCAGATTCTCTGTTGAGCTTCAACTTCATAATCAGTTACTACGGTTCTCCGTCAAGGCTATTTCAAACAATGCCAGGAGGCTTAAATTATCGCACTTTTTTATACGACGGGCTGTCAAGAGCGTGAATAATTTGCTTAGCCGACACTTTCGCAACGGCCCGTATCTAGCGCTCTCATCACTCTGCTTCGTGACAGCAACGAAAATTGTACGTCATGTGGAATGCACTGATATACATTGTGGCCGCACGTCTCAGCTTTCGCTAGTTAACAATTTGTACGGAGCACTTGGGTGGTTATTGTTTTTTTTGCATTTACGTTCTAACGGCATTTCCAGTGATGCACCTGAACACTTGTTAACGGCGTTTCACACCTCGTATCAAAATAAATAAAAATAACGGCAACCCTACTGCTAAAACCAGCGCCACTTGGTACCAGCGTCCACAGCCATGCCTGATTATGGGCCAATATTACGCTGGTACTGGGATGCTGGAGCGGCAGAGTCCCAGTACCAACGCTGGGAGGCGCTTCTTACTGTACTCAAATGGATTCACAGGGTTAAAACGGGGTGTCCATTCGCCATAAATAAATCATAAAATGAAGCGATATTGCGCACATTCATCAAAAGAAGTAAAAAAACTTCCAACGACAGGATGCGATCTTGTCCCCTCCGAATTCCAAACTGAGTACTCTACCTACTACGCCACGCCAGAACATGTTGGTAGGGTTGTTGTGTGACTATTTGTCCTAAGAACACGCCGTTCGACTTCATGTTACAAGTAGCACAGTCAGGACTGACGCGCTATTACTTTAAAAAAAATAAGTGCGTCTAGATCCGACAGTGACGAAAAGCTTCCAGGCACCGAATGACGTACGGATATTGGGAACAGCGCAAAGTGTTTCGAAGGATCCACATCTTAGCTCTGAAAAACCTCCAAATGGCTGGAGCAGCCGCCACAGATTGTCGGCGGTTGCTGCCGATATATATACATTTTTGGTAGTCGCTTCTCGGACTTGCTACTGGTCAACATTTACAGATGATTTATGACTTGTTTGGTACATATGCGCACACACGACTGAATATTGAGTATTTTTATCGCACAAGAGACGACATAGCAGTATACAGTCGGCGTACCAGTGCACAGATTTGCAGGTATATCAATACCTGCAACTAAAAAAAAAACCGCCGAAGAAAACGCTAATGCAATTCTCAGAAAAAGTATGTCAGTGTGTTATTTCACTAAGGCGTACCAAATTACCAACTTTAAACTGCGTGTTCTTAATTACGAGTCAGAGAAGTACTGTCTACTTTGCACAGAAGGAAGCTTTCTGTGACAGCCTGCGTAGCTGAAAGCATGACACATCGATCATCGTCCCTCTTTGTGCGGGCCCGGGGACCACACACGAGGAGAAATAGTTGATTTAGGCTCAGTATTGTCTAATTTGTACTTTACAGTCATTTTTACACTTTATGATTGCGCCTACTCAAAGCAAAAAGCGCCGGTACTATGAACACTGACACGGTGTATGTATGACACGTAGTAAGCATGACACAGTATGAAATAAGTTTCTGCATTTGAGCTTCGCAACATTTCTTACTGTTACTTAAACTGGACCTGAAGTAAGTGGAAGGTCCATCATTGCCGGAAATGCATTTCCGGAGTGGTGATACAGAAAGACAGCTTTTTTTCTGGCCTCCGCTAGCAGTATACAGCTGTTGTGCCAAGTATAGATTTGCAATTATATCAGTACCAACAACTAAAAACCAGCCAAAGAAATAATAATTCAATCCACTGAAAACATATGCCGAGGATTCAGTTCACGAAGGCGAACCCAATTACCAATAGTAAATTGCTTGCTTTTACTTATAAGTTAGAGAAGTACCCGCTAAGTGCGGCCGGCAGCCTTCGGTGACAGCCTGCGTGGCTGAATGGGCGAAGCATCGATCGTCAGCGCTCCTTGTGCGGACATCGACACAAAGCAAAATAGTTGATTTAGCTTCATGGATGTCTGAACTATACTTTACAGTTTTTCTCGCACCTCGAAATAGTGTGTGCGCAAAGCAAGAAGCGCCGGTTACATATACACCAACGCGGTCGGAACGATTAGCCTAATGCTATCTAGGCCAAGCACTTGTTAAGGCCACTCTCGACGTGGTGAGTCGGCATAATTGTAGTTTCTGCATTTGATCTTGGAAACATTTCGAAGTGGTATATGACATAAGTAGAAAGATAAGCATGTTCAGACATCCATTTACGCGGTGTGGCGGAATCAAATGACAGCCGGCAAGATAGGCCTAATGCTCGCCGGGACGGGGCACTGGGTAAGGCCGCTCTCGACAGAGCTGAGTTGCGTTGCTTGAAGTTTCTGCATTTTTTTTTACTCCGGCAAGGACCTGCCTTTAAGGCATGATATTTAAGCGAGGCCGATGTTTTCTATGAAGTGAAGTAGTGTCTTGTGGAATGTGTTGTCATGTATCCAGCGGTTGTAACTGGCTGTGTCGGGTAGCGAAAGCCGGCTTGAAGGAGGTGTTGGGAGCGTTCTGGCTGCAACCTTTGACATGTCTATACAAGGTGGTATACATCTGCTTGCATCGCTGGAGTGGTACAATACGGACACGTATCACCCACTCGTAATTGTGTCCAGTTCCGTGATAATATAACGGCCGGTGTAAGAGCCACCCCTGCCCGAAGCCTCCTAAGCACAACTTCCTCCGCCCTGGTAAGGTTAGAAGGGAGAGAGCAGTATCCTGCCGGAGAACATTTTTACGGGTATGGAGTAAGTTTCTGCATTTGATCTTAACAACAATTCTTACTGTTACCTAAACTGTACGTGAAGTAAGTGGAATGTCCGTCATTGCCAGAAATGCATTTCCAGAGTGACGATACAAAAGGGCAGCTTCTTTTTCTGGCTTCCACTGGCAGGGTACATTGGTTGTGCCAGTGTACAGATTTGCAATTATAGCAGCACCAACAACTAAAAACCGGCCAAAGAATTAATAATGCATTCTGCTGAAAACGTATGCAGAGTAGTCAGTTCACGAAGCCGAACCCAATCACCAACTCGAAATTGCTTGTTCTTACATATAAGTTAGAGAAGTACCAGCTAATTTCAGCCGGCAGCTTTCGGTGACAGCCTGCGTAGCTTAAAGGGCGAAGCATCGATCGTCAGCGCTCCTTGTGCGGACATCGACACATGTAAAATAGTTGATTTAGGTTCCTGCATGTCTAAACTATACTTTACAGTTATTCTCACACTTCAAAGTTGTGCGTACACAAAGCAAGAAGCACCGGTAATATATAACGATTTATTTGATTGATATGTGGTGTTTAACGTCCCAAAACCACCATATGATCATGAGAGACGCCGTAGTGGAGGGCTCCAAAAATTTCGACCACCTGGGGTTCTTTAACATGCACCGAAATCTGACCACACGGGATTACAACATTTCGGCCTCCATCGGAAATGCAGCCGCCGCAGCCGGGATTCGATCCCGCGACCTGCGGGTCAGCAGCCGAGTACCTTAGCCACTGGACCACTACGGCGGGGCAAGCCGGTAACTTATACACAAACGCGTTCCGCACGATTGGCTTAATGCTAGCTGGGCTGGGCACTCGGTAAGACCACTCTCGACGGGGTGAGTCGGGATAATTGTAGTTTCTGCATTTGAGCTTGATAACATTTCTTAGTGTTACATGAAGTAAGTAAAAAGGATAATCGTGTCGAGAGATTCATTTACGCGGTGTGGCGGAACCGAACGACATCCGTTTCTTACGCCTCCACTGGGAAACCTTGCGTAGTGATCGATAGAGTTCATTTGCGTTTTGTCAACTTAACTGTATAGACAATTTTCTGTTTCTCTTGGGAGTGGCGTCCAGGTCCAGGCCTATAAACACTGCAACATGCCCTGCAACATGCACTGCAACATATATTCCTTACAGCAATACACGACTCATGCGAATATGGCCGGTATACGCAGGGGCATGCGAGAACAGTGCATCAATTTTTGCGATACGTACGTGCACAGCAAAAATTACGTATGCTCAAACTGTTAGAGAAGCATCTATCTGTGCCGTCCAATCAAGCGCTTTGTATTCAACGGCACCAAAACATAACACAGCACACGTTACATAAAAGTGCACACTGCGCTGGTGAAAACAGTGTCAGTAATCACTAGCGCTTGCCAGTGAAAATTCCAGTGCTTCCAGCACTTCGCCGTATGCACCACCACCACAGTGGATAAGCCAGCATCCCTGCCAGTGCGACACAGCTATTTACCAGTGCCAATTCACCTACCGAAGTACCAGTAAATACCAGCGTGTACCAGTGTCTCCAGCGTGTACCAATGTCAAAACACGTACTGGCATCGCGCTGGGGATGCCGTGTTTTGCTATAGGGATGGACATTCTTATTTCAAAAATAGCGAATAAAGATAATATCTCTGTTTTGTGTGGTATTTAGAAACACGGAAAACAATATCTCATTTGTGCTTATCGCTGATTTCACGCTCTGGAGCGTGTTTTTGTTCTTACAAGAACTTGGAAAATCCTGACTTTTCAGTACCCGTTTTTCACGAGAGTGACCTTTCAGAAATATATAGGGCAGTGATTTACAAATGGCTACTCAGAAAACTGGCGTGATGTTGGTGATGTTATTTGTATAGAAGTCCATTTCTTCCAATACTTCTTTGGTTGATTCTTGCTATATAACCTTCTTACCGCAGAAAGGTCTCATGAAGCTCGTATCGTGATGTCCATGTTTTTTCCTCAATAATTGTACGCCATTTGAAATGCAAGTGTCCATTATTAAAATAAACGCACATGAACTTCTCTTCTCTATTTTTTGGTAAAATACCGTGAGTCTTATTTAGCCTAACGTCAACAGGCAGAGAAAAGTGTCGTTTCAGGCTGGAGGTTTGCTTTTCTTTTTATGCGGAGGCAACAACAAGAGATGGCGGCTCGAGTGACTAGAAAAGTTTGTACATAGCCACTGCTTTCATTAGTAAGTTCAAAGTCATCAAGTGCGTTGTAATAATGGGAAAGGCCAGCCTGGGAGCATTTTCGCTGATAAAAACGATGGCGTAATAAAGCTTCATTATCATGCCATTGTTCTCATTTATTCATTTACTTGTCATTCCCGAATCTTTGACGTTGTTCTAACGGCCAATATAACATAAAACCTGATCGCACAGTATTGTTTAGCTTTTTCCCGTCTGTGTTAAAACCAGTGGGGAAGCACATATTTAAACGGGCATATGCAGTGACTTTCGAGTCGTGGTGTATACAATTATCTTACCCTTTAAAGGGCCCAGCCTACTCGTCGCACGACTCAGTGCAATTGTTAACGTAATTTTCTATGTGCATACACAGCATCTTTCTAGGGGTAATTTCAGAATATATTCTTTTCCCGCTCTACCCTTCGGAAAGAGGTGTGCCCTCTAACAGAATTCAGGATCAAGATCACCTGTCCACCAGCTGCATCATTTTATCCGAGATGCCTCCTTTGCACCAACATTCACAAAGATACCATTAAAATATTGAGACAATTGATCTAAGTTACTATTTGTGATCAGACGTTTTCTGGCGACTCTTACACAAATTAAAAAAAGCACATGAGTCTGCATGCGAGTAGAACCTTGTAACTTCATCTGGGCAGCAACACGTGTAGTTCTTGGGACATTCATGAAGATCTAAAATAAAAAAACCACTCATTAATAGCCAGTTTGTCTCAATTGTGAAAAAATCTACATTAAATTATTCAGTGCTAAAGCAAATAAAAACCGCTCGCATGCAATTTAAATTCGACACGTGTTCGGCGCCAGACACTGCTCACTCGAATGTGAAGGGCTATCTTTGAGCTACAAAGACTTTTTTTACCGGTGGAGTGCAAATTCTCACTGGGACACATACCGTCTATTTAACAAGTAGCAGTACGTGGGACCAACATCTGTAACTCTAATAATACAAAAAGAACTGTGTCGCACTAAACGCTTGGAGCCCATGGTATGACGCCACGAATTAAAAGAGTTCCTTCCAAAAAGGCTTCTAATCAGTAAAGGCAAACTGTGGCGAAGGTGTGGAACCTTTTCCTGATGAGGCCTATTCACGGCAAACGGGATGAATCAAAACATAACGAACCTCATAAGTCTACCACGAGAATTAACGAGTCAATTGATTTCCTTCCTTTTAACCGGAGACGTGGAAGGACTTGAATGTTCTCGGCGCAAACATGTTGACATGGTCGCTGTTTGAGAATAATAAGTGTGGTTTTCTCTTTCCCCTTACAACTTTTGCTCCACCCAAGAAAAAGGAGATAAAGTGGGAAGGATTTTGCTGTTTTTACTACCTTAAGTACAATGCGTCTAATTTTAGCACGTAAAGCTTCCATGACTTGTAGAACTCATAGATTTGAAGAAAGATTTTTTTCTGAAAACAAAAAGAACAATGGTTGGTGTAGGCAAAGTGAGTCTAGTGCATTCTTTTCAAGCATGTCCACATGTTGATCAATGGAGATAATAATTGATTTCAAAAAAGAAGAAAGTTGCAATTGCGAACTAACGTCTACTACAAATTGCCCCTTTACTACAATTGGTTCTTAAGTTCATTTTTACATTCAGGGACAAAATGGCGAGTGGTATAAGCAAAAGAAAATATTTCAGGTTTCATTTTGATGTGCCTAAGCGTAATGCTGATATTTGTGTTTTTCTTCCAATTTTTCATTTTATTTTTCCTGTATTTCTTGATTGTTTCACACGCAAGTGTTGATGCAGATGGTGCGATGAAAGCCAAGATCTCAGAAGTAATTGAGTTGGTGTTCAATGTCTTGGCGATGGCGACCTCCGCACCTGAACCAATAATTAGCCACTCGCATACAGTAGCGATGAACTACGCCAAATTCTGCCTTTCGCGGAAACCATTCTGGACTTTTTAACGAGGTCTGCCTCAACGTAATATAAACACGAAAATGTATGTGTGACGACACTGAGCGTGCCTTGCAACTTTTATTCCTCTCATCATGAGCACGGTTCAGCATTAAAAGTACCGATACCTAATGAGACAAAAATAGATTGGGTAAGATTTTCCTTGCCATCTTGTTTCACCTATTCAATGACGTTTGCTTTGTCAGGTGAGGGTGGAGGCAGGATCCTAAACCTACCACTTTTGGAATGGATGCGATGCCGGACCAAACGAGCGAACATATCGAACGGCCTAAGAAACTGATTTCAGTGTCCTAAGAAACTCCCTTACGGAGACACTCCCTGCACGTATACATGGTCCTAAAATAGACGAAACCAAAATGCTTCAGCATATCGACCATTCGTAACACCCTGATGTCCTCCAGCTCCTAAATGGCCATTGTGGAATGGGTCATTTCCGCTGCTCGCAAACCGGGCTCCCTCGCTGTATCGGAAGAACAAGCCATGATCATCAGCTGCTCATTTGTGGTATGGGCGATTAAGGATGCATTTTGCATTGCCTACCTCGGCATTGTTCGGGGCCATGAGCCTCTAACGCAGATTTATCATGTACTGAATCATGTTGTGTCCCAATAGTTTTTATAATTATTATACTAACATAAATACTGCATTGCCTTTCTTTTCGAAGTTTGTATTCTCCACAACTTGTTTTTTAACTGATACAGCGTGTCGTTTGATAAGTGCACTCTTTCTGATTAGATTTTGCCCGTACAGCACTTAGAAAGTAGTGAGTGGCAGGAATCTTTTGTTTAAAACACTCTTGGATGCACCAATTTGTGTGCTTTGCTGACATTGCCTAACCATACTCTTGCTATTGCGCTTTTCTACGTTCTGTGGAGCCCCCGCATGTCTAGCACTATTTTCTTTCCAATGTCTCCTCCTCTTCTACTTTCTAGCACAGAGACAACAAAAACACCGGTTTGCTGTTTCGGTTATTATTCATAAATTTTCATTCCTATTCGTCCTGTCACAGTTTTTTTATTAGCGCTTTCAAGAGAGTAATTCACAAAAACTAGACCTGCCGGCTTCCTACTGCACAACAAGAATCGTTGTTTCAGCTTTCGAGCACCGCTTTGGTTGGGGGTTCTTTGTGGAGGTTCTACTGAGAGCCCTCCGCAACTCGACTGCCACAGCCATTCATTACTGTGATCAGATGCACCGTTATATAAATAGATAGATGTATCAAGCTGTGTCCTTTAGATCAAATGGTGGCTCATGCCACTTAGCCATAAAATTAAGTGCTATCAATGTGTGTTTAAGGATTGAATTTCACTCGCGCATTGAAATTATCCACCAATCAGTTAGCCTCCTACTGGTTATTTCTTCGTGTTTGAAGTCTATTTTGTCTTCACTGTCCCTAAAGCCCAATGCTTTGCGGAATTCGGCGCCATTATCTTCCTATATGGCGGAGCCGTTTACAGAACATTATCAAACGTTCCGCCATTTCCTTCTCCTCTCCACACGCACTACATACTGTATCTGTACCTTTGTATTTTGCTCGGTACGTATTGGTCCGAAATTCTCCCGTTCTTGCCTCGAAGAACAGAGAACTCCCGCGAGAATTACCGTAGACCTTTTCCCTTGCAATTTTCTGCTTGAAAGTTTCGTAGGTCTGATGATTTCGCAAGCATTCCCATCTTCCCCATGTCCCTCTCTGTTTCCTTCACCTTCTTAACCGATGCTTTCTTTTGACTTGGTATTCTGCTGTTGTCTAAATACTTGCTTGATAATTTTCGAGTTCGGTTCCTCCATTTATTATCAACATTCATATATAAGTAGCTGAAAAGTTTTTTAGCCCAACACTACTCTCCCATTTTTCTTAATTGCTTCTCAAATTCTATCTTGCTCCTAGCTTCCTTGCACTCAAACGATGTCCATTCCATGTTACCCTGTACCCCGTGTTTGGAGTACTCCCGTGTGCTCCCAAAGCCAGTCTGCTTATGTCACGTTTTCAATCTTGCTTGAACTTCTGATTTCATGCACATGACCGCATTGCCGAACGTGAAACCCGGGACCATTACACCTTTCCGAATCCCTCTCAAAATGGCATACCTATTGTATTTCCACAGTGCCCTATTTTTCATTACAGCTGCATTCCTGGTGCCCTTAGTCATTACGTATCTTTCGTGCTTCCTTAGATGCTCAGCCCCGTTATTTATTCATACGCCCAGATATTTGTATTTATCCACAATTTCTAGCGTGACTTCCTGTACCGTATGCTCACTGCCTTTGTCATCATTAAAATCGTGATTGCCAATTTTTCCCTGCTGAACTGCAAATTCAACCTATCTCCATTTACCACAGATATCTATCAATCCCTCCAGATCTTTCTTGTTGTCGATTATACTACTATATCATCTGCATACATCAATGCTGGTAGAGACTGCTCAATGGGCTTTCTTGCTTGGCAAAAGAGAGGCTGAAGCCAAGTCGGCTCCCCTCTAATTTAGCTTCTAGGCCCTGTATACAGCATAAATAACAAAGAGGACAAGAGACATCCCGGTCGTGCTCCGCGTTGTATCTCTATTGGTTCAGATACCTGTTCTCCCCATTTGATAACTACCTTGTTACTCTTATGAATATCCTTTAGAAGATTAGTTATTCCATCTTCCACATTTAGTGTGTCCAGTATTCGCCACAAGTATTCTTGAATCGTAACCTCCCTTCATACCTAGAAATGCCAGCCACAGGGGCCTGTGTTCTTTTGAAGTTATTTCAATTCTTCGCATCAATGTAAACAGATTTTTCTCCAACCTCGTTCGTTTACGGAACCCATTTTGAAGTTCTCCAATCACCCCCTCACTCTCCACCTATGTTTGTATTCTTTCCTTTACTATCTGCATCACCAGCCTGTAAACTACTGATGTAACTGTTATAGGACGGTAGTCGTTTATATCGGCTTTGTGCCCCTTTCCTTCATAGATCATGTTCATCCTGCTTAGTTTCCACCCATTCGGAGCTTCACGATCAATTATTGCTTTGCTTGCTGCCTCTCTTAATGTTTGCTTGGAGTTTGGTCCTAGTATCCTCATTAGCATGATTAGAATGCTATCAGGGCCTGTTGATGTGCTATTAAGAATCCTTTTCTCCGCCCTTTCCCACTCTTCTTGTCCCAGTGGAGCCACTGAGCTAATTGGTTCAATTTATACTGGTACAGTGCATGCAGCGCTTTCTTGGTGTTTAAATTATTCTGCCATAAATGTTTTTATATATGCACTGCCTCATCCCCTTCTAGCCTGGCCCGTTGAACTGTAGGCATAAACCTCTCTTTCATGCTTGTCTCATTACTCAGAAAATTGAGCTGGCTCCCAAACTTTGCAGCTGCCTTCCCATCCTCTTTGTTTATTTCCGCCAAACACTTGTCCCCATTTTTTCTAATCTTTTTGCTGATCGAATCGGGCGCTTCCCTTCTACAGCTCAAAAAGTTATCCCAGTTTCTTTTGACATCTTCTTCAGGTTCACCACTCTTTTTAGAATACCTGTGTTCTCTGGAGGCTTCCTGGCGTCTTAGACTCTCTTAATTTCCTTATCCCACCAGCCCTTGGGTTTGCGTCTGCTTTATCCCGGTTGAGTTGCTTTATCCCGGTTGAGTGACCCTAAGATGTGTTTCTACAAACCGATATACCATCAACCTCTCCTCCCTTAGCCGTTTTCCTGTATCTCCCCACTTCTGCCTATTCCTGCCACCCTTCAAGTTAATATTCCCTACGTCTGAATTTGCTCGGCCATCAAGGCTACGTAGATTTCTGCCCTGGGCTCCACGTGTCCTAGATATTGGTGCCACTTTGAATGAACGAGCTAATGCAGAAGCGAAAATGGCACACACTAGTGGCCAAGTGATATAAGTTCACTTTTCCCAATAAGACATCAACGCCTTGCTGTCTAAAGGTAGGATTACATGTATGCAAGAACTATAGAATGATCTGGATCATCGCCACAAGCGCATTCACAGACTTGACTCTTGTCGTGTTTCCGCCTTCCGTTCCGACTAAGGAGAGACCTAGAAACGCTACTACATAAACTGCGGCTGGGTGTTGCATACACGCGACGATACTTATGCATGATTGGACAAGAGCAAAATCCTAACTGCAACCTGTGTAACACACCAGAAACCATTATTCACATCCTGTGTGTGTGTGCCTTTTATACGCAGCTGGAAGGCAATCTGTTAAGTGCCTCACAGATGACCAAGACTGCCGACCCTTTTCGGAAGAAACACTTTTGGGTGCTTGGGAACGTGCGGATCAACCCAACGCAGTTTGAAGGGCCTGCTCTCATTTCTAAGCAAGACAGGTTTAGGTTCCCGTCTTTAGAGAATCTGCTAATGTATAGACTTTTGTGCGTGTACTACACCGAGCAAGACATTGTGTACAATGATTCATAGTGCTATACCACAATCGACCCTCCTCATACCCTCTTCTTTCTTTCCATTTTCCCTTTATTCATGTGAGGAGTAGCATGCCCGAAACCCGCTTTCAAGGCCAACCTCTCCTTCTTTTCAATAAACACCTTCTTCTTCTTCTTGGAATCGTATCTGTCTATGCCACCTGTCAAAGATTCCCTCTGGGTATTTTCTTCGTTAAAAGCTATACTGGACCCCGAAGGGCCCGCGTTTCCCAAAAAAGCTACTGCGCGTTCTGCAAGCCGCCAACCCAACATAGAACCTAGCCTCTGATCAAAGTGCATTTTGGATGGATGGATGAATGGATGGATGGATGGATGGATGGATGGATGGATGGATGGATGGATGGATGGATGGATGGATGGATGGATGGATGGATGGATATATGGATGAATGGATGGATGGATGGATGGATGGATGGACGGACGGATGGACGGACGGACGGACGGACGGACGAATGGATGGATGGATGGATGAATGAATGAATGGATGGATGGATGGATGGATGGATGGATGGATGGATGGATGGATGGATGGATGGATGGATGGATATATGGATGAATGGATGGATGGATGGATGGATGGACGGACGGACGGACGGACGGACGGACGGACGGACGGATGGATGGATGGATGGATGGATGGATGGATGGATGGATGGATGGATGGATGGATGGATGGATGGATGGATGGATGGATGGATGGATGGATGGATGGATGGATGGATGGATGGATGGATGGATGGATATGGCTGTACCCTTTAGATCGGGCGGTGGCTAGCGCCACCAAGCCGTCATACTTAATGAACCAAAAACTAGATTTATTGTGATTTTTAAAAAGTGGGTTTGAGGTTTCGTATTTTGCAGTGAAGAGTATAATTTTCACTCGTGCCTTGACTTGAGCCACCAATCAGATAACCTCTTTCTAGTTAAGTCAACCCGCTTAAAGTATATTTTGCCCTCCCGGTCCCTAAACCTCAGTGCTTTGAAAAAACCTGCGCCATCATACTGAACTATAGGGTGAAGCCCTTTACAGAACATTATCAAGTGTTTGGCAGTTTCTTCTTCCTCTCCACACGCACTGCATACCATGGTACCCCTTTGTATTTGGCTCAATATGACTTGGTTCACAGTACTCCCGTCCTGGCCTCAAACAGTACAGAACTACCCCGAGTATTATCATAGATCCTTTCCTTGGCAATTTCCTGTTTAAAAGTTCGGTAGATCTCTAGTGCGGACTTCTTAATCATGCTCATTCTCCACATGTCCGTCTCTGACTCCTTCACTTTCTTCTTGACCGATAGTTCTTTTTGGTTTGGCCACCTGCTGTTTTCTAAGTATTTACCAGTCAATTTCCTGGTTCGCTTCCTCCATTTTGCATCGACATTCTTCATGTACAAGTAGCTGAAAACCTTCCTAGCCCAACGCTCCTCCCCCATTTCTCTCAATCACTTCTCAAATTTTATCTTGCTGCTAGCTTCCCTGCCCTCAAATGATGTCCATCTCATATCACCTTGTACTCCCTGATTTGGTGTAGTCCCGTGAGCTCCTAAAGCAAGCCTACCTATTACACGTTGCTTAATTACTAATATTGCTTGAACTTCTTATCTCATGCACAAGACCGCATTGCAGAACGTCAGCCCAGGAAGCATGACCCCTTGCCATATTTCTGTCACAACATCATACCTATTGTAATTGCACAGTGCCCTATTTTTCATCACTGCTGCATTCCTGTTACCTTTAGTCGTCACGTATATTTCGTGTTCCCTCAGGTACTCGGTCCCATTGCATATCCATACGCCCAGATATTTGTATTTATCTGTTATCTCTCGCGTGACCTCCTGTATTCTAAGCTCACTACCTTCGTTGTCATGGAAAATCATGACTGCTGATTCTTCCTTACTGAATCAAAAATCTAAGCTATCACCCTCATTACCGCAGATGTCCATCAATCTCTGCAAATCTTCTTTGTTGTTGGCCATTAGCACTATATCATCTGCGTACATTAATGCTGGTAGTGCCTGATCAATAAGTTTTCCTTGTTTGACTAAAGAAAGGTTGAAGCCCAGTCCACTTCCCTCTAGTTTTGCCTCTAATCCTTGTAGGTACATCATGAATAATAAGGGTGACAGGGGGCACCCCTGCCTAAGCCACCGTTTTACCTCTGCAGGCTTGGATACCTGTTTTTCCCACTTTATAACTACCTTGTTACCTTTATAGATACCCTTTAAAAGATTAGTGACTACATGTTCCACGCCTAGTGTGTCCAGTATTCTCCACAATTCCTCTTGAACCACGCTATCGTACGCTCCCCTGATATCCAAAAATGCTAGCCACAGGGGCCTGTGTTCTTTTTCTACTGTTTCGATGCACTGCGTCAGTGAGAACAGATTGTATTCCAACCTCTTGTGTTTCCGAAACCCATTCTGCAGTTCCCCCAGCACCCCCACATCCTCTATCTATGCCTACAGTGTTTCTTTCATAATCTGCATCGCCAGCCTGTAGACCACTGATGTCACTGTTATAGGACGGTAGTTGTTTATCTCAGCTTTGTCCCCCTTTCCTTTATAGATCTTGCTCATTCTGCTAAGTTTCCATCCATCGGGAACTTCACCATCAATTATTATTTTGCTCACTGCCTCTCTCACAGCCTGCTTAGACTTCGGACCTAATATCTTTATGAGCATAATTGGAATGCTATCTGGGCCTGTTGATGTACTACTAGGAACCCTTTTCTCAGCCCTTTCCTACTTTCGTTGTAAAAATGGAGCCATTGCACCACTTGACTTGTCCTTGTCTATTGTGGTGCATAAAGTACTTCTTTGTTGAAATTTTCTGTCACCCTTGTTCTTATATATTCAATAGCTTCGTCCCCATCTAGCCTAGAACCTTGGGCTGTAGTTATAAAACTTTGCTCTAGGCTCGTCTCATTTCTTAGGGAGTTTAGACGGTTTCAAAATTTCGTAGCTGCCTTTCTATCTTCTTTATGTACTTCTGCCAGCCACTGAGCTCCCTTTCTTCTAATATTTTCATTGATCAGAAGAGATGCAACCCTTCTACAGCTTAGAAAGGTTTTCCATTTTCTTTTAACATCATCTGTCGGTTCACCCCGCTGCTTAGCATGTCTGTGTTCTCTAAAGGCTTCCTGACGTTTTGCTATGGCTCTCTTAACTTCCTCATCCCACCAACTTTTGGGTTTGTCTTCTTTTCCGGGGTGACTTGTCACGCGTTTTAGCAAGCTCTAGCTCAAAGAGTCTAAATAGATTCCTGTATGTCCACACTGTCTTAATATCATCCGTGATTACTTTCTCAATTTGTTTAGTGGCTATTTCAATTTGCCTTTCTGGATAAAAATTTTCCTGTAGTTGCTCATCTTGTCTCCTTCCCACTTTCACTGCTCTTCCAAAACTTAGCTTGATACGTTTGTGATCACTACCCAGACTTCTGGAGCCACCTTCATCTATGTGCATTCCCCTGAGCTTATCATACATCCTATGTGACATCAGTGCATAATCTATCGTCGACTGCAGCCTTCCTACCTCCCATGTTATTTGCCCTTCACACTTCTCGGTACTTTTGCAAATGGTCAAATCAATGTCTCGTTAAAAACCGCCCCACCTATTTCCACAACCTCGAAGCCTTTCTCTTGACTCATGTGATATATCTCTTGGATTGCGTTGACAACCGCTCTTGGCAGGTTGCCGGCACGCACAAGTATATTCGGTGTTTTGTATATCACAACCTGCCCTGAGGAGAAATGGCGTGCATATCATCGACACCTTCACCAGTGTGGTCGCTAGATCTGCCATATCTTCCCCTAAAACATCGTTTAAAGCGCCTACAATTATCACGAGGTTTCGTCATTTGCTGCAATTTTGAGTTTTGCGCTCACTTGCCTCCTGACTGCTTCCACCTTGCGTCCTGGGAACATCCATACTTCAACGCTCTTGTCACCTCCTACACCCTCTTTGCTTGATTCCGCGCATCGATTAAAATTAGAATCGCCGGAAATGATCATGTGCTGTGACTTCAGCTAGAGCGTCTTGTACCTGGGGGTCATTTGCACCTGTGACACTGGATGATTTGTCTCCTCCCAACTGTACCACAACTTCACTGAAGTTGGGTCTTGCGACCATTGAACCGGCTGAATCTGTTTTTTTTTTCCGAACTTGCTTGCTCTTTCTTCTCCGTTATTCTGGTTACCGGTGCCCTACCGTTCCAACCGTCAGCCGCTCCTTTGTTAACCTTCACTAGTGCCTCCTAGGCGGACCTGAGTCTTTCTCCCATAGCCCTCGTTTTTTTTCTTTCTCTGTCGCCAACGCCATCTCCAGCGTGATGTTTGTCATCAGCAGTTCACTCTGGGCAACCAGCATTTTCCCCATTCTTTCCTCGACCTCGCATTGCCTACACTTATCGTCGGCCTCTCCTGCATTCGCGTCAGCACCTGCATCTATTTTCAAACCCACCCCGCACCCTAAACATTTTGCAGCTTTTTTAAGCATGTCTTTTTGGCACCAATTGTCCTTATAAACTGTACCCCTCGATAATTAGAAAACACGGCGTACGACAAACCCTGCCTCTAGAAAAATGGATAAAGTCTAAGCTCTACTACGAAAATTTGCGTGTTCGGTATACGTGCGCCTCCCCCAAGGAGTGGCAAGAAAAAAAACGCAAAAAACACACCCACACACCCAAATCAGTAAGTACCTAGTGACTGACCTTCAAAAAAGCCGCACATTGTAATAAGTGCGATAAACGTTTAAACTGCAGCCTTATTAATTATGCAGACAGAGCTCGAAACATGCAAAACCCCTTATCTGCGCAGTCAATCGGGAGGCCTCAAAAAACCCGTCCATTCACCGTGCCAGTTCGAACTGATCAAACAAAAAGTGAAGTGACACCTAGTGTTTCTGGAGCACGTGAACAACTTTACGATAGTTTTTTGTCATTAGGGTGTAGTAGAGTGTTCTTCTTCAAGCTACCATTGTGAAAAGTGATTGATGCTGCGCTGTAGCTGACCACACCTTTCAGCTGTTGGTACACACACACGCGTCAAAATTCAACACTGCACATCTCAACATGATTTCGTATACAAGGACACATGTGCGAAATATTATTGATTGCTAGTTTTAAGATTCTTCGGATAAAGAAATAAAATACTTGTTCTTCCGTCAGCATGCCGGCATAACAGGCGACAGGCCGTTTGCGAAAGCGGGGAGATTTGCAGCGTGTACTGGCGTGCCTGCGATGCGCATTGCTGCAACGATTATGACGCGCGTAGGGAGGAGTAACGGCCGCTATGAGTGCTTCTGGCGAAAAGAGCGATGAACGCCTTATGGTGTTTGTCTGTCAGTACAAAGTACTAAGTTCTCAACTTTAGTACCCTTTTTCGGGCATCTTGTATCTGACCGGACTTCACTGGGTAACATGTGCCTTACTCTTCGTTCAAAACTATCTCACTCTCTGTTTACAACGTGGAGCATTCGCTTCGCACGCTGTCACTGGTCCCGTTAGTTAGGGAGGCGATCGCCGGGCTAATTCCAAGGGCTGAGGTATCGGCCCCCCAAACGGCACCGCGAAAACACGGACAACTTCCAGCAGTAGTCCAACGAACGAGTAAGAGCTGACAGTTGATAACCAAACAAAAATATATTCGCAAATACGCCAGAACGAACAACACCAGGTATGCACTCTCGACAATATTCCAATACAATAGGTCACCAATGAAAGATACTCAAATCAATGGGCTACACAACACCGCAATATGTACTCCTAACAACGGGCACAAACAACGACAACACGCGCTACAGTACATTCTTGCACCGACCAAGACACTTGAAGACTAAAACGTTCGTCAAACTTATTCATTCCAAAGGTCTTGATACAAAGTTTGAATGATTCTCCTCGTGGAACCGCTCACTCAGAGTCCAGCGCTGCTGTCGTTCTGCTGCCCCAGAAGTTTCACTTCCAAGAAACCTCGCGCTGTCAAATGTCCGCACTCCGATAAGACAATTCTTAGCCGGTAACACGTCGGCCATTCATGTTCTGCGACTACACGTCTTCGCAGACTAGTGGTAATCACACGCATTTCTTCTGCTTGTAGTACAAGCCTTCACGTGACGGCGGAAGAATTTCATCTCCTGCTCACCGCCATCCGCTGCTTGTTTATATATGTTCGCTCTAGGCTCGAGAAGCTTCCTCGGCGCGCTGCACAGCCAAAGCTGAGGAAGGAGCGAGACGATTCGAGAATGATCCATGACACGTGACGCAACTTTTCATCGCCACGCCCCTTTCCTTCAAGGTTTTTCCAGCGATCGCTTGGTGACCGATGCGAGATTAGTCGGCTCCGCTTCCGAGGGGGCCTTTGGTGCTTTTAGGGGCGAAGCTCCTTATGGCGTGACTTGTGCGTCACTCGTAGTACGTAATCACCAGTAGCACACACCCGAAAAAGGTATAACATTTGACCTCCAAGGTGGTGCCGGTGAGAGATTTCTTCTGTGCGTTGTTTAACAATAAAAAATAGTGCTCAATGTACATGCCAATGGCTGCTAATGGGGAATTAGTGACAGGAGCATTTGGCTTTTAGTCTACGCGCACGCTGCGATCCCCATTAGCAGCCATTGGCATGTACATTGAGCACTATCTGACAAGAAAAGGTTGCTACATTATACTCGCTGGGTGTAACCTCCTTAGTTTAAGAAAGGTTTAGCGAGCGTTGAGCCGCAGGGCCATGAATACAATGAACTAGTTAGTATATACCATGAATGAATTCGAGGTGGTTAAAGGGGGGAAGCAGATACGAAGCACAAACCGTAAGAAATTAAAAGCTGAATCCTCCTGTCTCTCATTTCACATTAGCAGCCACTGGCATGTACATTGAGCACTATCTGACAGGAAAAGGTTGCTACATTATACTCGCTGAGCGTAACCTCCTTGGTTTTAAAAAGGTTCAGCGAGCGTTGGGCCGCAGTGCCATGAATACAGTGAACTAGTATACACCATGAACTCGAGGTGGTTAAAGGTGGGAAGTAGACCCGAAGCGCAAGCCGTAAGAAAGTGTGCATGTGCCACCTCTCGTTTAGTCCTTGGAATGTCCACTGAATGGCGGTGCTTCTATATGGAGAATATATGATAAAAAGATGCGAGATGGTGGGACTTGGAGTGTTGAATAGATGGACGAACGGACACAGAAACAAATGCATGGATGGACGCATGAACGGACGCAGGGGCGGATGCATGAACGAACGCAGGGACGGGCACACGAACAGACGCATGGACGGTCACACAGACGGACGCATGGACGGACGAATGCTTCGCCCCACTCTCCATCATTCACTCCGTGGATATGCTGCCATTTTTTTTCTTCTTTAACGGCGGCTTCGAGAGTGCCTCTCAGGTGCCTTGTCCTCGCGTAACCTATAGCGGTTACAATTCGGGGGTGCACGCCTGCTTGAGCGCTTGTTTGTGACATGCGCATATCTAACCCCCCCCCCCCCCCCTTTTTGGCAATATAATTTGCGTTTTAGCAATACTTGTGTTATTTTCAAACCACTTTGTTTTTCCAGCTCTTGTTTCCTACAGCTCCGAACAAATAGCGAGAACTGAAGCAGGCCATAATACGAGTGTATTCGTAATATGACTGAAACTGCAGTAAAGCATCAATAAACATAGGTTTCGTAATTTAGTTGTCCAACAGTTAGGAAGAAAAATTAAAAAACTCATTTTTTACCTCAGCATGCGTAGGGCAAGTAAGGTTGATTAATTGTAGTGTTGTGACCTGATGCAAGGAACGTGTACGACACGAACAACGCATATCAGCATTTTCTGCGAATTAAAGTGTGCGTCACTACTTTTTGCAAGGAATTTCTGGCACATGCAGCCCGAGTTACAATAAACACGAAATCTGATAATTACATTTCGGGTGCATCTTTCTTATGCGCGTTCTCATTGGCAACCGAAAAAACTGTACCCCTTCGAAAACATTTAATCGAAAAACAAAAATATTCAGCGAAATTAGCTTTTTTGTGCAAGCCTTGATTCCATTTTTTTTTGTTGCACGTTGATGAACCCCAGGTGGTGAAAACTTCCAGAACCCTCTTCTATGACGTCTCTCATAACCATATTGTGGTTTCGGAATGAAAACCCCACATATCAATCAATCAATCGATCACTCAAACAATCACACTTACAATTGGTTTGTGTGCAGAAATTGTATTTTTTTTTTGTGGTGGCAAATAAACCTTGATAATGTTGCGTTGGCTCGATGATTTCTTAGCGTGTCTGCGGATTCAAAACACTTCATTTTACCTAAAATGTTCCAGTCCACCACGAACATATACTAAGTTTCTACCGTGAGTAACATGTCTAAAACGAATTCGGCAAAATTGCGGTCGATTTATTGCTTTTTGTTAGGGGGCCGAGACTAAGAAACTTTGCGAACACGCTGTTATTTATTGGCCTTGAGGACGTACCATGGCACCACATACGTGATGACGTCACTCATAGGATGCCGGGTGGTGTTGTCTGCTATACACCACATTTTCTTGTTTTGAAGCCCGCTGCTCAAAAAAATGATAAGACCTGATAATACAAGCAAGCAAATTACGAATTGATGCCCTTGTGGCACTCTTCCGTCATGGGGGACAATGCAAGCGGTGGTGCGAAATCAAAGCTGCCCTATTTCTCAACTACTATCCTATCTGTGACGTCAAAACGATCACAGCGCTGGCCTGTCTAGTGGAGGCCCTCGCAGTCAATTAGGTGCGCGAAAACAGCCGAAACTGTGCCGTCCGCATATTTATGAGATGAAACTCCCGTTAACACGGGCGTCCATAGGTGTCTGGATAAAGTCACATAAAATACAAAAATAACTTGCTCTGACGGAGTCATTTCAGGCGCAAAGCCAAAACGACAGAAAAAAAAACAAAAATGGCATATCCCACGTAAAGTGCGAATCGATGATATGCGAAGCACGAATGAAAAAGGTTGATATGTCATTCTAAGATCACCACAACGTTACGAGGTGGAGGTAAATTACGCGTAACCAACTTTCGTATCTTGATCATCATGTTTCGATGTGTCGTTTACCTTCGTCATCTATTCACTTCACGTGATGCCAAATTTAGTGTATGTGAAGCTAGCGAAACGGCCGCGAGCACGCTATAAACTTGGTATGTTGTCATAAATTTGCATGAAACGCGTGTTATGATTATCATGTTTGCACCAGTCATATACTTTCGTCATCCATTGACCTCACGTCACACCAAATTTGTTATATGTGGAGCTAGCGAAACGGCTGTGAATGCATCACGAAGGCTCCAATATACTTTAACGTGATGTTGAAGCACACGCACGCTGGGCTCTGCGAAGCTACGTTAGAAAACTCGAGCACTTAAAGTCTCACGGCAGGCGCCACCAGCGTTCATCTGCGCGGGCCGACGGAAACCGGCGTGTAATGCGACATGCTACATTTCGCACCTATGCGTCACCCAGACAGCACTGCGTATGCCTCTTTTCGTGATGGAGGGACGCAGTACTCGCTGAAACGCGCCTACGTCAAAGCAATGCAGCGCGGCGTGCGCCTGCGAGTATATGGCAGGACCGGCGCCTGGCATGGCCACGCCGGCGTGACACGACGAAACGAAGGCCGGTGCGCACGCGCGCACTGTCACGTCGAAGTGTATTGATGCCTTGACTGTGGCATGTGGTCATGTTGTCACATGACACGCATCACATGATTATTATGTTTGCACCAGTCACATAGCTTCGTAATTCATTGACGTCACGTAATACCAAATTCGGCATATGTGAAGCTAGCGAAACGGCTGCGAGCGCATCATGATTGTGGCATGTAGTCATGTTGATACCTGACACGCATGTCGTGATTATCATGTTTGGATGTGTCATTTACCTATGTCTGCCGTTCGTGTCACGTAATACCGATTTTGGTACATGTGAAGCTAGTGAAACGGCCGCCAGCACATCATGAGCATGGCATTTAGCCATGTTGTTACATGACGCGCACCTTATGATTGCCGTATTTGCACCAGTCACATACATTCGTCATTCATTCACGTACCATAACACCAAATTTTGTACTTGTGACGCTAGCAAACTGGCCGCGAACACATCATGAGCATGGCATGTAGTCATGTTGTTACATGACACGAATGTCATAATTCTATTGTTAGGTCCTATCGCTTGTGTTCACCATGCAATCATGTCATACCATACCAGTTTTGCAATATGTCATGTGAACGAAACCACCGCAAGAGCAGCAAGACAGTGAAAGGCAAATCATGACATTCTTTACATACATGTCAAGATTTTCATGTTATGACTAGTCAAATATGCTCTTCATGAAGTCATGTTATGCCATTCCAAGTTTGGTATCGATACGACTATCCAAACGGCCAGGAGAGCTAAAGGTCGTAGGCGGATAGATAGATAGATAGATAGATAGATAGATAGATAGATAGATAGATAGATAGATAGATAGATAGATAGATAGATAGATAGATAGATAGATAGATACGCTCAAAGTCGCTGAAGTTCGCTAAGAAATCCTTCACAATTAAAATTATTCAAATAAGTTGGTGCAAAAGCCTTAGCAGGCATCATACATTTCCCCTAAAATGTTCCCGGAGGCTTAACAAAGACAGCGTGGTCTTAAACGAAATACCGAATGAAAATTCGCGGTTGTATACTAAATGTAATGCAGAACTGAATGCAGCCCAAGAAATACTTTTCTAAGACCAGCCACATTTCTGAAACCTAGTGTCATTCTATCTCGAAGCTGTCCTCACCGAATGGGCTCATTTGCTCATTTGCGATTCCTTTGGGAAATTGCCGTCACTTACCCATTTCCCCGCAACCCACCCTACGGTTTGTTGGGTAGGTTTGTGGAAACTCTCCTTCGGTTTTTAAGTGCTCTATAGCCTTGAATGCCAAAGCAAGACATGAAAACTTGTGTTGGTGTTCGGTAGCGCTGGTTTGTGATGTGCAGCACATTAAATAGCGAAGCTTGGCGCAAATAGTGAAGTCGCAGTAACTGTCTCTTTGAGCATATTCAAGCAGGACTTCCAAAGACCGAAAGACCAGATTTTTATCCCTCGAGATCGTTTCGTGGCTGCCATTCTAAGGTGAGGTCATAAGCCTTCTTGTCGGACATTTCCAAACAAAAGCCCCCATCCTTCTGGCAACGTAAGTTAGCCATGTCTTAAGCTGACACCTGTGTTCAAATGCGTCGAAAATTCAACTTCCGAATTTCCCTCTATACAGCTTTGCATTATGTGCGCTTACCTCACACCCCTTCTAAACACATGTTTTTGTCTAGTTTTCTTTACATCCTTTCCTTTCTCTTCTCTCTTCTTCATTTTCGATCATCGCGAGGATCTGATCTCCTATAGATGGCACTTCTCATTTAACTTTTTCAGTTCCTCATCTCAAGAAATAATCTCCCCGGAAAATTTTTTGATCTTAGTTGCCCCGTTATTAGGAGCCAGAAGAGCGTTTTCGCTAACCACATGTCAATGCCACAACGACAAGCTAATCAGGTATATTTGAAACAAAATATGGTGCTTCCGACTTGCCAGCCCCGTGTTACAATAAATACAGGGTACATAGCTGTGCTTGCTTTTCTTGGTTACTCTATAGTAAATTGTAAAGCATGGTTTTAATGAATGCCTTGGGTGATGCAATTACATTTTGTAGCATAAACTACAGTTAGCGAAGTTGAGCAGTTGCGTGTGGCTAATCAAGAGCCGTGCAGCGACTGGAGGCCGGTGGACTGACGAGCCCGTATATAGAGAGCTGGCGCATGACTAGCGTGAGCTCGCTCGCTATTTTGTGAGTCCATTCATCTATTTGTCTTTCATTCCATCTATCTGTATCCATCCATTTGATACCCATCTGCTCCTCTGTCCATTCATGCATGCGTCTGTCCGTCTGGCTCTCTGTCTACTTGTTTGTATGTCTGTGCGTCCATTCGTTCATAGCCGACGCGACGTATATCCTGCCATAGCCGAGCTAATCTACTGCTAAATTTGTTTTATTTGTAAGCAAGAGCAATCTGTCTTTTCGGTTGCGGTTGCTCTTCCCATGCATTTCAAGTAGTGACGTACACTCTTAGGTTTATCTGTTAGCTATGAAGACAACAAGAGCATGTATTGATATGACGAGTATCATCATTCTCAGCCCGACTGCACCCACTGCAGGAAAAAGACCATGTTTCACAACTCAACACAATTTTGTTGTTCTTGCAACCACATTACACATGCAAATATCTTAATCATATATCTGCTGACCGACTTTTTTGTATCCCTCTCTATATTCAGCTCTCTCTTGGAGTTCAGTCAGTTACACTTATTAGTATGAATAGTATGAATATACTTTATTGAGGTTCATCGGAGAGTGAACTAGCAAATAGCGGGCCACTTTTACGCAGAGTCATACATAGTCATAATCTATTCGCCACGTCGTGGGTTTGTTGGACTGCCTATAGTATCGTCCCTAAATCCAGACTGCATAGCGCAGCGTCCCACATGGACGATGCAACGTCTTCAATCAGTAACATCGGGCACAATCAGAGCATGCGATTTAAGCTGGCAGTCTCAGGAAGACAGGCATGTGTTTCACGTCTGAATTGCTGTGCACATTTTGTGCTAGACTGCGGGACTGCAATATACCTCGACCTGCAAAGAGTGTGAGCGTCATTGCCGGGGGCATGTCATTTTACTGTGTGGTAGTGCATACTTTCGCCCCCAGTGGTCAATTTGCCCGTGCGCTGCATGTCAAGTCCATCCACAGTTCCTCGATTTTGATAGAGATGTCCTTAACACCCCTTGGTTCTTTGGCCCACTCTGCTCTATTATTTAATCTTCAAGTTGCACCGAGTATTTCTTTCGAATCACTCGCATCACTCGCGTATTTATCATCAGAGCATAATTTCAAAGCACACCACTTGGTGTCACTATACCTTGGCCTTTCTTTACGTCCACACAACATAGGCGGTGGCTTATACAAGACAGGGCAACATAGAGTGTGCGGAAAGGTGCTCCTTAGTCATTAGCTTTGCCATCAAACGTGAACACCAAGAATACAGCATCTCGTTGAGATTAGCTGGTGACCTTTCAGCCTCTCTAAAGCACTGTGTCAGAGATCCAGATACCGGTGAAACTGGCACAAGGTGCGTTCGACAAAAACACACAGGGCATATCAGAGGTAGAGGGATGGGTAAACAAAGAGCCTTCACTCTGCCTTATCTTGGACGCAGCTCAGACGAAGCACATTAGTGCCTTTAGGCTCGTGCGTCCTCTGGTATTTTCTCACTTCGCCAGCGCTGGCTGTATTTCATGCATTATCAGGGTCCATTGTTTGCGAACCACATGAGTATTAAAGTATAAAGCACAGAAAAGCGGAATTTGCTATGAACTTTTGCAGCATTCATCGCCAGTCTTAGTGGGAATCATTTTATTTTCGTTTACTTGTTAGACTCATTGGATCTGTGTTTCCTTCTGGTGTTCTGCTAATTTATACTCGTAATTACTGGGCCAGTGTCCTAATATTGTGGTCAGTGAAAAGTGGGTCGAGTAGAATTTGATTCACGACGTGAGAAAGCACTCCGGTTTGACAATGTTCGCCTACTCGTGGGCATCCCGCCTCTCCAACGTTATTTAAGAGGCTTACCACGCACATAAACTATAGGAAGCCCGCTGTTTCATTCATGTTCCTATAGTACCGCAACCACTCTTGAAGTGAACTTGTGAAATTACAAAAAAACTTGATGTGCACACAATTTTCAGCAACGTTACTGTCTACGTTTTTTATGACATAAATACCGTGCACTGTGTATAGTGTCCGCCAAAAATATTTCTCGAATAAATTCATAACGTGAATTATTTACGCATAACTTAGGAAAACACGAAGAAACCGGGTGTCTCAACAGCTCACTTTCCAAAATATTTTTTTTTAGTTATACACCGAGTGACTACTTTTTGCGATTGGGTTTCCATACGGGGAGTGTAGTGGTAGAGTGAAGTTAACGAATATGTCTTGCTTGTTTGTAACTGGGTCAAATAGCAAACATTGGACTAATTTTCTGGCGTTAAAAATCTGGCATTTAGATGCTTCGCACAGGCATGTTTCATTAGGAAAAACATCATCACCACAGTTTCTCGTGACATCACAGCAGATGACGTCACGTAAGTCCTAATCATCCCCTAGGGCATTGTAAGTGACCTCATCATGTCAAGGTAAATACTAGCAATTTCAGGGATACCGTCAAAGGTTGGATTGAAGACATGTGCAACGCTATATGCCCTCATACCAAGGAAAAGCAGTATTTACAATGAAAAAAAAAGAGACAGACATCTCACGAGTCAGCACTGGCCTTCCATTTACACGTCAGCGAACACCACATGCAATATGCCCTCAATTTTAGTCTAGAAGTTTCATGTTATAGAAATAAGTGGAGACTTGAAGAAATAGTTTACCAGCCCTTTAAAATGAATGCAGTAGAGAAGAGTCTACATTCCTGTACTACAAATGGCCCCCAAGTTGTGTTCTGGCACTTTCGTTATGAAAGAAGTTCTAATAACACGGTACAAACTCGTTTTATATTAACTAACGTCAGCGTTGTTCTTCGAAGTTGTAGAGTTAGTATGTTTTTTTATACCAGTTAATCTATTGAACCATGATACCCAAGGCAAATCCACGCTTTCTTTGCGTTTATCATTTTGCTAACTGCATTCTGCTACGGTTTACGCAAGTTTAGTTTAGCATATTTAAAATAAAGTGTTGTTAATATTCAAAATGTACCCAATAAATGGGGCAATTGTGTTTAACTACAAATAATAGAGACATTTGATAATCTCCAATTGCTCACTTATGTGACATTCCCATAGTATTTTAACTGTAACATTTCTACACTGTTTCATATTTAACACTTTCTTTCTTCTCTTCCAGACTTTTTCCTCTTTACACTGTCCCATATACAGCAGCATGTCAGTGGTTATAAAGACGCCTTCAAAACTATGTTTTTCGGATACACTCCTTCTTTTTGACTCAAAATCATTATATGGCACCACATTTTATAATGAATCACTAAGAACATATTGAGTATTCATTCGATCCTTGAAGATATGCAACGTGAAGAAGCAAACAATTCATAACGAATCATGTTATACAGATGAATGAAAACTTTTCAGTAAGCGTTTTGGGTACTCCAGAGCTTGAAATATTTGCAACTGAGGTTTTGATTATTCGCTTCAAATTGTTACTTTAATTGTTAAACGGCAACCAACTTCGTAATATTCCATTTTAAACAGCACGCTAGCAAATAGTTTCATGTGGCTGCTTCTGTAAATTCTTCAAGCTTATTAGCCTAAGCATTCCTGCATAACGATGCGCAACATTTGCGAATCTTTACAGAATATATTCCACAATGAGCTTTTACTACTCACGCATACACTTTTTTCATACAGTTATTACAGGTTGGTACACGCCCCTAATGTTCTCATGAGTGAAACGACTGCAACTCTCTCTACTTCATGTCGTAACAATGCAGAGGGAAATACGGTTCCTTACTGCTCACTCGAAAGTCAGGAGATTAAAATATAGCCTAAGTGTCCGAAATTTCTATGCAGGTGAAAATGTTAGAAACCCGAATACATAAATCAAAAGGCAACCATGTTAAATAAACCCAGGTTGTCAAAACTTCCAGAGCCCATCAATAAGGTGTTGCTAATAATTATACCGTGACTATTGAATGTTGATCCTCAGCAATTATCGCTATTACGAACAAGCGTATTTTGCTTTCTCAACATATTATGCAATTCAGCGTTCCTCAACAAAACGTTGAAATTAGGAAATATGCTTTATCTGCAAATATCTGTGCCCCGAAGGTTCAACTGAGTAAGGTGCCACTGGTTCTCATCGAATGTAAACATCGTATGATTTTTCGAATCACTCTTAATTATCACGAAGACAACGCACAGGCAACTTTCTATATATTAAACCAAAGAGTGAGTTTCAACGCTATCACGTCATTTTCTTGGTCTATTTATGTCATCTTGCCAAACTGCTGCTAGTCATGCTGCACTAGCCGAGCTTTATTATAGTGGGGTTTTCGTGATACCAGGCCTTGCCCCGCCGCGGTGGTCTAGTGGCTAAGGTACTCGGCTTCTGACCCACAGGTCGCGGGTTCAAATCGCGGCTGCGGTGGCTGCATTTCCGATGAAGGCGGAAATGTTGTAGGCCTGTGTATTTTGATTTGGGTGCACGTTAAGGAACCCCAGGTGGTCAAAATTTCCGGAGCCCTCATTACGGCGCCTCTCATAATCATATGGTGATTTCGGGACGTTAAAAACCACATATCCATCATAATACCATGCCTTGCGTCAAGCAAGTTATAGATGCAGGTTTCAAAGAAAAAAAACTGTAATGGGTTAGGGATAGCGCACAAATCAATAAAGCATGGCTCTTTTCAGCAAACGCTTCTTATCTACAGATGTCGTGTGTGCAGTTCCGAATTCGTATATATCAATCAAAGAAAACATTATGCTGTCTTTCAAACTGTCAGGTTAAACAAAAAAAACAAATTGTCAACAAAAAATTAACGCTTTTTTTTTCGCAGAACAGAGGCATGTCAACGGAATGCAAAGCAGAAATATTCGATCTTTTCTTTTTGCATGTCCGTGTTACACTCTGATAAGCCTCCTGTACCTAATACAAGAGATAGTTGTCACACCAAGAAAATATTTTTGTCGGATACTTTTTGTGTCTCGCAGCCGTTCTTCTCGTCGACATTTTCGGTGGTTGTTTTTGAACTCTCGTTATTTTTTTCTCCTGTTATGCCACTTTTTCACTCAAGCTTGTTCCAGTCATTCAATACAATATTTTTCCTCCAAGTCGTCGAAGACGCATCCTTTCTCGGTTTTTTGTCGTTTTTTTTTATCTTACCAGACGGCGGCATTATACTTTCTTTGTTCAGGTTGACGGCTTTTCCGTCAACAGTCATCTCGACTTTCAGGCCCATTTTAAGTTCAATTCGTCATCACTGCTTTCTTTGTTTTTTTTATGCTTTCTTTACATGTCGGGGAAGCGGTTCGCTCCTTACATTTAGTATTTTGCTGTTTCCCATATACAAGCACGTTCTTTGATGTTTTCAACAGTGGGCGTGTATCGCGATGCCCAGCATTACGACCTATAAATAAGCGTCCCCTCGCACTGACACAGCTTGTTTTTTTTTTCGTCTTATTTTTGCATGTGGCCGCGTTCACCGCATATTCGAATTGTCCAGCCCATTTTGCAAAGCTGTGCATTTCAATTCAAATGTGAAGAGATGACAATGACGATGGTTTTGCCGCTGGGGTAAGTCTTTGAAAAAAAAGCGGTGTTGGTTGCTGGCTGTATAGAGCGAGGTGCAAATATAGAGACAAGTTTGTTCACCTTACAATTAAATGATATTAAGTCTGAACAAGATTCCGCAGAAATGACAGCTCAACTCTTCTCCAAATGATTATCGAGATAATTGGAAAAAGTTATATAGACGAAAACTGACACCGAGGTAACAATACATTCCTTGTATATGTCAGCAGCTAACGGTAAATTTGAGTATGATGCGATAACTTCAACTTCAGTTTTCAAGAAAAAAAAGTCGCAGCTTTGCCGCAAATGCGAAACAATGAACGCCATAACTATAAATTGAAAGGTCACGCGCGAAATCACAAGCAGATTGAAACGTGACCCACATTTCTCACGCACCAGTGACGCAGGAAACGTACTCACAGGCACAGACGAACGTGAGTAAGCGTCTGAATTGTTACTTCGCAGAGTTATAAAAGCCGGCTCTTTTCGCCGACAGAGGCTGTGAAACGATTGCTGTGACCTTTGTGTGCCCGAAAACTATACACAGTCGTTCCGGTAAAGGCCACAGGCCAGCCAAAACGTACGATCTTCCCCACCGCGAGATAAGCGCGCGCGGGTACGCGTGGGAATGAGAGCTCGCGCCACCACATCGTGTCGATGTGGCAACGTGCGCTTATTGCGCCATTTTGCTGGTAATTTTGAAAACACGATAGATACCACCGAGATCCCCATCAACAGCGGTGAGTTGTAGATATCTATAGCTTGCCATTTGAACGTTGAGGGACGAGTATTTGTACAATATTGATACAAGGAAGTTAACCGCTGCACTTTTGAATAACATTTCTCCTGGACCCCACTATTGAATGCCATATTCATTTGTGTATGGTCACAATGCATTATTTTGTGTACGTAAATTGTCCATATCTCCTTCAGCGAAAACATGTCTCTTTAAACTGCGCACTTCCACTTTGCCAGTGAAAGCGTCGCTGAATAAAAAATCAGCATATATGTCCGTCGCAGTAAATTGCACACTGCAACAAGCCTGAGACGATAGATTATAATTTCAGTCATTGTAGTGACGCATTGTAATTTTCGGACGTTCTAAAAAACTACCAGGAAAGAACTTCCAATCAAAGCTCATGGTATCAAGTTTTTCCCTTTCAAAAACAGTCTGACCGATAATACTTCATATGACTTGTTCGTGTCGTTCGGACTGTATTCACTATGGCAACGTCACATGACTGAAAGAGACGCCGAGCGACCACGGTCGACGAGATCTGTCTTCCGAGAAGCAGCTGCTCAAGTGCGCAATGTTCTTGAGACTTTTGACCCCGTTCTGGAGCGGCTTCCCCTTCTGGACGCTTGTGTGTGTTTGCCTGACTTCTGATGAAGTATGCTGTGCGTAGTACACAAATACTGGGGGTGATTTCACGCAATAAAGAACAAAGTGTGTTTATGCATAGCTCAGTTGTTAACGCCTCGCACTCACGTTTCAGAGGTTCCAAGTTCGATTGCGCGCGCCACAGACCTTTTCTAGATTTCTTTCTTTCTTTCGTTTTCAGATATACAGAGCCGTACACATACACTCTGAGTGACGGCGACGCCCAAGTCGACGTCGACGCCGGCGAAAAGTCGAGCCGAGAGTGTCCTTATTATTGCTATAGCAATGAAATTTGGAAACATACGCTAATTATTCGTTTATTATTTGTTTTACTAATGTACCTTACTGCTCCTTGTGTGATTATTTGACTGGAATGGGTTACGGCATCTTGTCAGGCATTTATTTGCCTCTTTGCCAACTCTGTGCCTTACATGTTTACTCTGTACTCTGTATCTGATATACGATTGATGGGTTCAATAAAGGATATGTAGCCACCTAAAAACTATGAAAAATTTAGGGACCTTAAAGCTTTGCCTTTAGGAGTTGAGCGTGAAAGTGATATCTTGTTCCTAGTGCGTACTGCAAGCACCCAATGCCTGAAACCTTTTCGAATTTGCCATGCATTAAGTAGTATTGAAAACTGGGCAAGTTGGTAACGATTATTAGCTGGTCGAGGAAAACAGTGCAAAAAGCCAAGACAGAGAAAAGGAAGGGCACATGACAAAAGTGCCATATACGTGCCTTCAAAGGCATAGGCACAGTAGCGTGTGTGTATTTTGTAGTGGAGTACTAGATTTCAACGACAGAGCCATTGTTATAATCGCACATTCTGACACCCGTTGGCAATGGAAGCTTGTACCACTCATTTCACTGCATTGTTTCTTGGTGCGTTGTGAAATCTATATACATGACTATGTATGTAAAGCATGAAAGCTACTTCTACTTCGTTTACAACCATAGGAAGTTTTTTTACAGTTTTCAAAATCCGAGGCGTGGCCCCTGTTTGTAAAACAACCCCGGTTCGTTCCCCACTTTACCCGAGGGTTTTTCACTACTTATTTATTTGATCGTTCTTCCTTTTTCGCTAACGCATAAGATCATGATTTTCCCTCACAATTAACGGCACCGACACTAAGGCCGACGCGGAAGCCAGAATTTCTGCGAAACGACCTCTTTAACGCCCTCGCGTTAAAAGCTGTTGCGAAAGCTGGCGTGCCTTTGTTGTAGAAAACTTGGTTGCCACGCAGAATGCTTGGATTTGATTCCTGCTGGGACCCTGACATTATTCTTTAATTTCGGAGGGTCAGCGCAGCGATGTCACCGTTTTTTTTAACGCTTGTGAGCAAAAATTACCCATGTGTGTTGACGCCGTTGCTATGTAAATATGAAGTGTCAATCACTTGAATATGAAGTGTCAGTCAGTATGTCTGCATCACTGTGAAAAAGAACAAACTCATATTTACTCTTATAGGCGTTTATATATCGCCATCGAATAATCTCGATTCCAGGAGATTAGCGGATATTTTGAGAGTGTGTCCTGCACCATGGGTCATCATAGGTGATTTCAAAGCGCACAATCACGCTTGGGAAAGTACGTGGACAAATGAAAGAGGAAGAAGGTTAGCAAGCATCGCCTACAACTATGGCCTTACTCTCGTGAACTATGGCAGCCCCACTTGTCTTCGAGGGGTGACATACGGCAGCGGCCTCGACCTTGCCTTTGTCTCCAACTCCCTCGCGAGATAGGTCAAGTGGTTTCCAGATCTTAAGACACGAGGAAGTGATCACATTCCAATTTACCTTAACATCAAAGGCTTGTCTAGTTATGGTGCATGGACGACCATTCGAGCAGTCCAATGGACCAACTTCAAATCTGACATGGAAGATGCTTGCAGCGATGGCCTACGATCTGGGTTAGAGCAAACAATTAAGAGTACAATGCAAAACGCCACTCGCAAGGTGACAATATCTTCCACACGAAACGACTTTGACATAGAGTTGGAGCGACTCCGAGCACTGCGACGTCGGTATCGGCGTTCAAAATCAATTCACGATCTTAGGGCAGCCAGGAGGATGCAAAAGAAGATTCGGCGTTGCATGGATACATTAGCGTCGGAACGATGGACAACGTTTTGCCAGTCACTAGACCCTCGCAAGCCACTCTCACACATTTGGAAAACGGTGCATGGTCTGCGTCACCCTTCGGAACAGCGCTTTCCATTCAAAGTGCTCGCGCCATTTTAAAGAAGGCAAGACATCGATGTCGCAGAAGATTCCTGTGCGCAGATCCCCAACCAAGCCACTCGTCCAGATTTTCCAGTGAGAGGTGACGTCCCCCGTTCCCGTGGCTACCACATTGACCTCCCTTTTACAATAGAGGAGATCGAGGCGGCACTAGCTTTCTGCAGGCGTTCGACTTCTCCGGGCCCAGATTGTATTCCGTACCGAGCCTGGTGCAACCTTGGGGAAGGTGCAAGGAGAGAACTGTTGAGCCTCTACAACATCACGTGGCAGGATGGCAATGTTCCTGATGACGGAAAAGTAAGCCACTTGTTACCCATCTTGAAGCAGGGCAAATCCCCACTCGAACTCACCTCATACCGCCCAATAGCTCTGGCCAGCTGCGTAGGGAAGATAATGGAACGGATGATACTCGGCCGTTTGGAGGGGTATCTTGAATACTACAAGATTTATCCCAATTCAATGGCTGGTTTCCGACGCGACCCCTCTTCTATTGACAGTGTCGTTGATCTAGTTTCGTACGTTCAGCACGAATGATCCCGTAAGCGACTATCTGCAGCTTTGTTTCTATATGTGAAAGGTGCTTATGATAATGTACTACATGAAGCCATTTTGGGTGCTCTTGCGGTGGTTGGTCTTGGTGGTCAAGTCTTTCGGTGGATTTCGAGTTACCTGGCTGCAAGATCATTCTTTGTATTAACAGAACATGGCCCAACTACGAGACGCTATACTTCAAGGGGTGTTCCTCAAGGTGGAGTTCTTAGCCCGACGCTATTCAATCTTGCACTCATGGGCCTTGCTGAATACTTGCCAAGCACCATTAAATTCCAAATATATGTAGACGACATCTGTGTCTGGACTTCGGCAGTAACACGTTCTCAGATACGTTCCCGGCTTCAAAAAGCAGCAACTATGATTGCCAACTACTTGTTAAAACAAGGTCTCAGCATATCACCAGAAAAATGCGCGCTGGTGGCCTTCACTCGCAAAGCAATGACCCCTTATGTCAACTCCATCTTCGGGCGACCAATTTCTTACGCCAAAACCCACCGCTTTCTGGGCATCATTATTGATAGGGACCTCTGTTGGAGTCCGCTTGTGACCTATTTGAAAAAGCGCCCGACCGCTATTTCCCAACTGTTCAAGTTCCTGGCAGGAAAGACGTGTGGAATGTTAGTAGACGCAATGATGGAGCTCTACAAAGGCCTGTTTCTCGGTTTCCTCAGATATAGCTTGCCCGTGCTTAGCAATACCTGCAAGACCAATGTTCGTGTTCTACAGGCAGTACAAGCCCAAGCGCTGAGAGTGTGCCTCGGTCTGCCCAGATGTACGTCCACGGAAGCCACAATTGCAATCGCTGGTGACTATCCGATACAAACTCACATTGTTGTAGAAGTCCTGAGAACGCACATCAGACACTTCGCACGTGCTCCCTGTCATCACCTTGCACTGTTGCCTTCAGAGAGGCGCCAAGCATCGTTCGCCAAATTAATTGTGAAATACAACGACAAACTTCCCTCCGGCTTCACTCCTGCATCTAAACTATCCATACCACCGTGGTGTCTTATTCGACCCATAGTGTATCTTAGTATACCAGGGATCCGGAGGAATTCTGAGCTTTCGTCGCCCGTGCTGAAACAACTGTTTCTTCTTCTTTTTCACGAGAAATATTCAGACAGCATACATGTATACACTGATGGTTCCACGAACCGCCAGTGATCGCCAGGGGCAGTAGTTGTCCCAGCAAGAGGTGTTACCATCAGCTTTAAGACTGACCACTCCATGGCATCTACAGCAGCGGAACTGGCTGCTTTGCGCGCTGCACTCTGTGTGGTCAATCGGGAACCACCGCAACAATCGTCAATTTTCAGCGACTCAAGGGCTGCCCTACAATCTGTGCTCTCAGCACTGCGTCGCGGGCCATACGAACAGCTTTTTTTTCAAAATTCGATGCCTTCTCCACACTTCACACGAGAAAGGGCATCATGTGACGCTTCGATGGCTGCCAAGTCACTGCGGCATCATAGGGAACGAACATGCTGATACTGCCGCGCGGGCAGCCCTTGAAGGAACACGAGAAGAAGCCATACCACTTTCGCGGACCGATGCTGCCAGTAATCTTCGACGACTTGCGCATGAAATCACGTTTTTACTATGGTGCCCACCAAGCATCGATGCGAATCGTCAACACCACCTGTCCTCTTTGTTGGCTCTCCGCATGCCCACTGGATTTGACAGAAGAGAAGCCACCCTTCTTCATTGCTTATGGCTAGGAGTGGCATTTACAAAATTTTATTCCTTTGTCATAGGAATGGCCGACAACGCTCTCTGCAATGCCTGTCATTGCGAAGAGACGCTACACCACATCCTGTGTGACTGTCCGTTGTATGAAATCCAGAGACAGTCACTGGCGTCCACTTTTGCAAGCATCAACAACAGCCGAATGTCTGTGGAGACTATTCTGTCAAGTACCCGAGAAAAGACAATGCGACAGACGGCGATGAAAGCTCTGTTGAAATTTCTACGCGACACGGACTTGAACAGCGACTGTAATAGCAATGTCACACACCGCGAAAGACAACACTGGACTATGACTGAGTGTGCGCGCGTGTGCTGCCGAATGTGCTGTGTTTCTCTGTTCCCTCTCTGCTCACTATCTTTAATCTCCCCCATCCCTCTCCCACGCGCAGAGTAGAAAACCGGCTGCCTATAGGCTGGTTAACCTCCCTGCCGTTCTTTTCCCCCTATTTTCCTTCCTTCCTCTCGCGGGTATACCCAGATAGATAGATAGATAGATAGATAGATAGATAGATAGATAGATAGATAGATAGATAGATAGATAGATAGATAGATAGATAGATAGATAGATAGATAGATAGATAGATAGATAGATAGATAGATAGATAGATAGATAGATAGACAGATAGATAGATAGATAGATAGATAGATAGATAGATAGATAGATAGATAGATAGATAGATAGATAGATAGATAGATAGATAGATAGATAGATAGTACACAATACAACATATGTCTAAAAGAATTCACAGTTTTCAGGAAATGCCTGGGTGAGCACACGCAGAATCTTTCTACTCATAAAGAGTGTAGCAAGCTAAAGACTCGAAAAGAAAGTGCCAGAATCGCAGAAAGCCCAACGCATCTTCCTTATAATGCGTTGATAAAACTAGATAATTAATGCTAGCTCTCTGAAAGAGCATCAAACTTTTATTGGCGACCGGAATGGGTCATAATATTTATAGCTGAATTCTGAGATAAAATTCATCAACAGGAACAAAGAGGACCCACTAAGCTACAGGTTTTATCTAGTCCCGAAGTTTTGTAGTACTGGTAGTAAAGCGAAAGAAGCCCGAGAAAGTTATGTATTCCACGCTCTAGGCTAACCTCCGCTGGGTGTCGTAAGTTTCATCTTCCAGTTTTCAAACACGCGTACACTTTTTTTCTTCCGTATGTTTGTCCTTTCTGTTTTCGCAACAATAAACTCGGCCGTCGTTAGTTCTTATGCTGGTAAAGTGCCCTGACGCAAAAAAAAAAAGAATAACTTTACAGCATGCCATCTAAAAGTTAGTCACACTGCATTTAAATAAGAACTGACGCAAAACTTGGATATTTTTGATTGTTGGTGTATATGAAAACCCTGATCGGATCTCCTAAACACTCTAACAGTATCATATTGTATGGAAATGCGTTGATTATACTTTTTACG